>NC_090329.1:49956071-50275238 GCF_035084215.1 Heptranchias perlo
TTTGGTTGCCAAAAAGCTATCTATCTCAGATTTAAATTTAGCAATTGAGCTAGTATCAATTGCCATTTGCAGAAGAGAGTTCCAAACTTCCACCACCCTTTGTGTGTAGAAATGTTTTCTTATCTTGCTCCTGAAAGGTCTGGCTCTAATTTTTAGACTGTGCCCCCTACTCCTAAAATCCCCAACCAGCGGAAATAGTTTCTCTCTATCCACCCTATCTGTTCCCCTTAATATCTTATAAACTTTGATCAGATCACCCCTTAACCTACAACCCCAATTTGTGTAATCTCTCCTCGTAACTTAACCCTTGAAGTCCGGGTATCATTCTAGTAAACCTACGCAGCACTTCCTCCAAGGCCAATATGTCCTTCCGAAGGTGCGGTGCCCAGAACTGCTCACAGTACTCCAGGTGCGGTCTAACCAGGGTTTTGTATAGCTGCAGCATAACTTCTGCCCCCTTGTACTCTCGTCCTCTAGATATAAAGGCCAGCATTCCATTAGCCTTCTTGATTATTTTCTGCACCTGTTCATGAAACTTCAATGATCTATGTACCTGAACCCCTAAGTTCCTTTGGACATCCACTGTTTTTAACTTTTTACCATTTAGAAAGTACCCTGTTCTATCCTTTTTTGATCCAAAGTGGATGACCTCACATTTGTCGACATTGAATTCCATTTGCCACAGTTTTGCCCATTCACCTAATCTATCAATATCGCTTTGTAATTTTATGTTTTCATCTACACTGCTTACAATGCCACCAATCTTTGTGTCATCGGCAAACTTAGACATGAGACTTTCTATGCCTTCATCTAAGTCATTAATAAATATTGTGAATAATTGAGGCCCCAAGACAGATCCCTCACTCGATTGAACAACCTGCTGTGCAGATGGGAAAGGGCACATTTTACACATGCAGCTAAAAGCAGCAATATCAGGGGTTTGTGTTCAGGTGCAAATTCACCCTAATACTGGGCGTAACCCACAGTAAACCCCCAAATAGCTCATTATCAGGAATTTCTAGGTTCAAGACTGTAAGCTCTCTCTCCATTACAACCTTACTTTATTTTCTTGACACTATCATGGTCACTGCTGCTCTCAGCTTTCCTCATTCTCCATAAACTGCAAAGACGCTTTTCTATATGTTCTTACTCCTCCTGTGTTTAAATCAAGACCCATTGCTCAATCTCTGATTAACTTGTTCTTTCTTGGTATCTCAGAACTATGGAACTCCTTATCTCCCTCAAACTTTCCCTCCTCCTGTTGTCTTCAGGCTCTTAAAATCAGAGCTTAGTATCAGCTAATGAACATTTCTTGATTTATTTTATACTCTCTTTTATTCTTTTCAACTTTGGTGGTGTTCTGCATTATTCACCTCTTCATCTTGGTTTCTAAGAAAACTAGGATAAAAATATTCTGAGTTGCATCCATTCCATGTACAGAATAACTGTCTTAGCATATAGTGTCATTGCCCTCATCTCTCCTAGGTGGAGTGCAAATTGTCTTCCAACAATACATTTCAACTGGTCCTGAGTTGTAAGGGATGACCCAGTTCCAATAGTTAAATAGCCAATTGACAATTACTAGTCTTTCCCACTTTTGCTGTTAGAATCTTTTTCTTTGTTTTGCTCTCCAGTGAGAGAAAGCAAGAAAATACTTTAGAGGTAGGACTATCCCAACTTGCTGGCACAAGTGTAAAAATAATGCCTGGCTGGAGAGATGGTGCAGGAGGAAGGAGTTTAAATTCCTGGGGCATTGGGACCAGTTCAAGGGGAGGTGGGACCTGTATAGGCATCAACAGACGGGTTGCATCTCAACGGAGATAGGACCAATGTCCTCATGGGGAGGTTCGCTAGTGCTGTGGGTGGGGGGGCGGGGGAGATTTAAACTAATTTGGCAGGGAGATGGGCACTGGAAAGTGGCATTGGAAAGGAGAAACAAGGTGCACAAAGGACTGGAAGAGAAAGATAGCACTAGAGCAAAAAATAGTACGGTAGTAGATGGGACCAAACTAAGAGAGAGTACAAAAAAGTCTAAGATAGGTTTAAAGTGCATGTGTGTAAACGCATGAAGCGTGTTAAACAAGGGTGGAGAGCTGCAGGCGCAATTAGCCACATGGGAATATGATGTTGTGGCGATAACGGAGACCTGGCACAAAAAAGAACAGGATTGGGTACTAAATATTCCTGGATACAAGGTGTTCAGAAAAAATAGGGAAGGGAAAAAAGGAGGGGGTGGGTGGCGCACTTGATTAAGGAGAAT
Source organism: Heptranchias perlo (assembly GCF_035084215.1). Taxonomy (NCBI): domain Eukaryota; kingdom Metazoa; phylum Chordata; class Chondrichthyes; order Hexanchiformes; family Hexanchidae; genus Heptranchias; species Heptranchias perlo. The sequence goes on from NC_090329.1 coordinate 49,958,332, forward strand.
ATGGCAGTGCTGGAGAGAGAGGATGTCCTGGAGGCATCAAGGACAGAATCTATTTGGTTGGAGTTAAGAAATAATAGAGGTGCCATTACACTACTGGGTATATTCTATAGGCCACCAACCAGTGGGAAGGAGATAGAGGAGCAAATTTGCAGAGAAATTACAGAGAGGTGCAAAAGCCATAGAGTACCGATAACTGTGGACTTCAACTATGCTAATATAGACTGGGATAGTAATAGTATAAGGGGCAAAGAGGGGGAGGAATTTTTGAAGTGTGTTCCGGAGAACTTTCTTGCCCGGTACATTTCCGGCCCAATGAGGAAGGAAGCATTGCTGGACTTGGTTCTGGAAAATGAGGCCGGCCTAGTGGGGGAACATTTAGGGAACAGCGATCATAGTATCATAAGGTTTAGAATAACTATGGGAAAGCACATGGACCACTCTAAAGTAAAAATACTCAATTGGAGGAGGGCCAATTTCAGCGGGATGAGAACTGATGTGGCCCGGGTAAATTGGAATCAAAGATTGGCAGGCAAAACTGTAATTGAACAATGGGCAGCCTTTAAAGAGGAGATGGTTCGGGTACAGTCTAGGTACATTCTAGGTACGAGGGAGAAAGGTAGGGCAATTAAAGCCAGAGCTCCCTGGATGACAAAAGAGATAGAGAGTAAGATGAAGCAGAGAAAAGGGGCGTATGACACACGTCAGGTTGATAACACAAGTGAGAACCAGGCTGAATATAGAAAGTTCAGAGGGGAAGTGAAAAAGGAAATATGAGGGACAAAGAGAGAGTATGAGAATAGACTGGCGGCAAACACAAAATGGAATCCAAAAGTCTTCTATAGGCATGTAAACAGTAAACGGTTAGTAAGAGGAGGGGTGGGGCCGATTAGGGACCAAAAAAGAGATCTACTCATGGAGGCAGATGGCATGACCTAGGTACTAAATGAGTACTTTGCATCTGTCTTTACCAAGGAAGAAGATGCTGCCAGAGTCTCAGTAAAGGAAAATGTAGTTGAGATACTGGATGGACTAATAATTGATAAAGAGGAGGTACTAGAAAGGCTAGCTGTACTTAAAGTAGATGTCACCTGGTCCAAATGGGATGCATCCTAGGATGCTGAGGGAAATAAGGGGGGAAATTGCGGAGGGACTGGCCATAATCTTCCAAACATCATTAGATACATGGGTGGTGCCAGGGGACTGGAGAATTGCAAATGTTACCCCTTGTTCAAAAAAGGGTGTAAGGATAAACCCAGCAACTACAGGCCAGTCAGTTTAACCTCGGTGGTGGGGAAACTTTTAGAAACGATAATCCGGGACAGAATTAGCAGTCACTTGGACAAGTGTGGATTGATTAGGGAAAGCCAGCATAGATTTGTTAAAGGCAAATCGTGTTTAACTAACTTGATAGAGTTTTTTGATGAGGTAACAGAGAGGGTAGATGAGGGAAATGTGGTTGATATAGTGTGTATGGACTTTCAAAAGGGGTTTGATAAAGTGCCGCATAATAGGCTTGTCATCAAGATTGAAGCCCATGGAATAAAGGGGGCAGTAGCAGCATGGATACAACATTGGCTAAGTAACAGGAAGCAGAGAGTAGTGGTGAACGGTTGTTTTTCGGATTGGAGTGAGGTGTACAGTGATGTTCCCCAGTGGTCGGTACGAGGACCACTGCTTTTTTTGATATATATTAATGACTTGGACTTGGGTGTACTGGGCACAATTTCCAAATTTGTAGATGACACAAAACTTGGAAGTGTAGTGAACAGTGAGAAGGATGGTGATAGACTTCAAGAGGATATAGACAGGCTGGTGGAATGGGCGGACATGTGGCAGATGAAATTTAATGCAGAAAAATGCGAAGTGATACATTTTGGTAGGAAGAACAAGGAGAGGCAATATAAACTAGAGGGCACAATCCTAAAAGGGGTACAGGAACAGAGAGATCTGGGGGTATATGTGCACAAATCGTTGAAAGTGGCAGGGCAGGTTGAGAAAGCAGTTAAAAAAGCATACAGGATATCGGGCTTTATAAATAGAGGCATAGAATACAAAAGCAAGGAAGTCATGATGAACCTTTATAAAACACTGGTTCAACCACAACTGGAGTATTGTGTCCAGTTCTGGGCACCGCTCTTCAGGAAAGATGTGAAGGCCTTAGAGAGGGTGCAGAAATGATTTACTAGAATGATTCCATGGACGAGGACTTTAGTTACGTGGATAGACTGAAGAAGCTGGGCTTGTTCTCCTTGAAACAGAGAAGATTGTGAAAAGATTTAATAGAAGTATTTCAAATCATGAAGGGACTAGACAGGATAGATAGAGAGAAACTGTTCCCATTGGGGGAAGGGCCAAGAACCAGAGGACATAGACTTAAGGTGATTGGCAAAAGAACCAAAGGTGGCATGCGGAAAAACTTTTTTACACAGTGAGTGGTTAGGATCTGGAATGCACTGCCCGAGGAGGTGGTGAAGGCAGATTCAATCATGCCTTCAAAAGGGAACTGGATAAGTACTTGAAAGCAAAAAACTTGCAGGGCTATTGGGATAGGGCAGGGGAGTGGGACTAGCTGGATTGCTCTTGCATAGAGCCGGCACGGACTTGATGGGCCGAATGTCCTCCTTCCGTGCTGTAACCTTTCTATGATTCTATGATACTAATGGGGGATATTACATCCTTTTAAATAATTCCTTATTTATATTTCAAATTATTTAATTTGTTTGTTTTCTTCTTCTACATACCTATTCAAACCTGCTCATGTCCAATCCGCATTTACTAATACAGGGATGTTAGCACAGAAATATTCTGGTCACAGATTATAACCAGCGTTGCAATAATGGAAAATATAGGGAAAAACAAAAGTCACATTTGATCCCAAAATAAGCAACAGCAAAAAAATCAATTTATATTTGAGATGAGGCCTATATATGAGTTAATAATTTGCATTCCTGGTCTGCGGGTTCAATTTTAAGATGTGGCCTATATGCAGGATAGCTTTCATGCACATCAATATAGTAGATGCACTGGCTTGAGTTTCCTCATTCCAGGGATGTCAGTGAGTCTATTTTCTGTCACTTCTGCAACTTTTTATTTTTCATTGCAATTGTAAGCTTGGTTCTGTTGGCAATACATGAGCCTCTTGAGTTCGAAGTTGTGGATTCAAACCTCACTCCAGGATTTGAACACTTAATCCAGGTTGACATTTCCGTGTGCTGTGGGAGAGCTGCATTGTTGGAGATGCTATTTTTGCAATGAGATGTTACATTAAAGCCCTAATTACCTGTTCAGGTAAAGGTAAAAGATCCCATGGCAATATTTGAATAAGAGCAGAGTATTCTCCAGTGTTTTGACCAATATTCCTTTTTCAGTCAATGCCGGTTAAATGACTCACTGGTCTTTCACCTTATTTACTGTTTATGGGACAAAGCTGTGCAGAAATTGGCTGCCACATTTGCCTACATAAAGTGACTGCACTTCAAAATTAATTAATTGGATGTGAATTGTTTTGGGATATTCTAAGGATGTGACAAGGTGCTATATAATTGTAAGATCTTGCTTTTTCATTGTTCTACACAAAACGTTGTCTTAAATTTTCTCCTTTTCTTCCAGTTCCTGAAATTCACACCCAATTTATATTATTTGATTATCTCTGGCCCAGGAGCCACCTTATTTAAAACAAAATCTAAATTGAAATATGATCATAGGCACAGGACTAGGCCATTGAGCCTGTTCCGCCATTCAATTAGATCATGGCTGATCTGTATCTTAATTCTATCTACCCATCTTGGTTCCATTACCTGTAATACCCTTGCCCAACAAAAATCTATCGATCTCAGTTTTGAAATTTTCAATTGACCTAGCCTCGACAGCTTTTTGGGGGACGGAGTTCCAGATTTCCACTACCCTTTGTGTGAAGAAGTGCTTTCTTACATCATCCGTGAATGGCCTAGCCCTAACTTTAAGGTTATGCTCCTTTATTCTGGACGCCCCCGCCAGAGGAAATAGATTCTCTCTATCTACCCCATCAACTCCTTTGATCATCTTAATCACCTTAATTAGATCATCCCTTAATCTTTTATATTCAAGGAAATACAAGCCTAACCATTGCAACCGGTCCTCATAATTTAACCCTTTTAGCTCCGGTATCATTCTGGTGAATCTGCGCTGCACCCCCTCCAAGGCCAATATATGCTTCCTGAGGTGAGGTGCCCAGAACTGAGTGCAGTACTCCAGATGGGGTCTAACCAGAGCTCTGTACAGCTGTAACATAACATCACCCCCTTTGTATTTCAGACCTCTTGAGATAAAAGCCAATATTCCATTAGCCCTTTAAATTATTTTTTGTACCTGTCCAAATGGTCAAATGATTAAAACAACATCAATTTACAACAAAAGTCCTGCTTTATTTCAGTTATTAGATGGGATTGTGCAACATTAAAGTTGATTTTCTTCACTGTCTTTACATTTTTTTGTTTTAATTACTTCTATTTATCACTTATTTTGCTTTATTTTCAAACTTTCTTTCACTTATTCACTGATTTCAATTTTTCTCCTCTTTGCTTCACTGCTTTCCATGTCTCCAACTCGTTTCTGTTCAGTTATTGTTTCTTTTAATGTCTAATTTTCCTAAATGTCTTTGTTTTTCTTGATTTTTATTTTATTTCTATCTCTCTCCTATCCGTTATTAATTAATTTATTCTTTCTTTATTCTATTTCCACTCTTTGTCCCTCAGCATTCAGATTTATCAGTGCTGCTACTGTGAGCTGAGGTCACACAATTAATAAGGGTCAAATACAGCAAAATCACTTCAGTTTAAAATCATTTTTGTTTTAGATTTGCCAGTAGATATGCATATAGAGAACTTCCAGGATTTTGATTTACTTTATTCTCTGATAGTTACAACCATTACTTCAAAGAAACACTTCACAATTCATAACATGAATTTTTCACATCTGTATATATAGTGACCAGAGAATCAACTGCCATCTATAGTTTTTTCAGCATGAATGTCAACTCACGTCAATAACTATTTGCTTAGAAATGTACGCAGAATGGAATAAAACCATCTTCACTGTTGTGGCTTGTATCATTATGTAAACTCCTGAGTTTGGTTACTATCTGTGAAAGAGGAAATACTCAGCAGGTCAGGCAGCTTCTGTGGACAGGGCAGACAAGTTGATGTTTCAGGTGTGGACCCTTCATCAGAAAGTCAGCCAAACTCTCAACTCTGAAACACAGTGGAGGCTTTTTTTGTTTCCAGTGTATATCAGTTTGACAGGCCATCTGCTGCACCCATCCAGTGCATTCGGCAGGAGGCCCGACCAATTGCTGTGGTCAGACCTCATTTACGTCAAATAGGCAAGCTGCCAGTGCTAATCATTACTGTAGGCAGATCGTCAATTGGGGGAGCAGAAAATCTGGTGGGGGCGGCGCTACTCAAAGGCAACCTGCAGCCCCTTAAAAGGGAGGTGTACTTTTCAACGGTGGTCAGTGGAGAGCGAGTTGTTGAAGCAACAGGCAGTATGATATCATGCAGTGCTCCCCCGATTTTCCGATGCAGCCATGGAGGTGCTCTTAGAGCAAGTGAGCAACAGAAGGGAGGTCCTCGTCCCCTGCAATGCCCTGTCAAATTAGCCAGCAGTAATGGAGAGAGCTGTCTGAGTAGGCCAATGACAGCACCATTGTTCCAAGGACCTGTCTGCAGTGCAAGAAGAAATTTAGCATCCTGACTAGGACTGCCAAGGTAAGACTCCCCTTCACATTTTTATTATTCTCTGTACATCCCTTCACCACCCTATTTTAGCCCCAGTACTATCAATCCTTCACTTTCCTGCTTCCCATGCTGTCTCCAATCACAGCTGGTCACTTCACTACACCTCCTTCTGCTTGCACACATATACTCAACAACCCTCATAACTACTTCCCCCTCTTGGCCACACTTGCTGCTGCTTCTGTTCATCATGCACACGATGCTAACCTGCCATACACGACTTGAAAATCCTTGAAAGGGGCAAACAGTAACTCACTGCCACACTTCCTGCATGAGAAGCTGGCACACAACCAAAGGAAGATTACAAGAACATAAGTAGGTGCAAATTCTGACATCAATGGAGGAGGTGGTGATCAACACCACTGGCAGAGATGGGGCAGCATTAGAGATGGCCAGGCTGGAGGCCATGCACAGCAGGGTGTTTGGGCACCTTCCCTTCCTTTTCTCTTCCCACCTACCTCTCTCACTCATATACACTCGACATGACAACCTAGTGCTGCATTGCGCTGCCACTCATCTGTGACTGTTAATCTTTGCAATTACATGCTAGCCCTGGTCCTTCTACCCTTTTTTAGGCCCTCCAGTTGAGTCAGGCCCTGCAGCCATACAGACAAGGAGCGTGCCCTCCCGAAGATGCACTGTCATTCGCTCTTACCCTTCCAACCACCAGTACAGAAACCATCACCCTACATGGTATCGATAGTGAGTTAGGAAGGATTTGCACTGGGCAATTCACTGAGTAGAAGTGAGCAGAAGCAGGTTCAGGTGTACTCCAATAATCTGCTTGATGAAAGCTCCAATTGACCCATTGATCTGATTGTAGCACACTTCAGCTGCTGAACATGAGTTCCTTAAAGGGGTTATAAGCTAAGAGTGCAGGGGATAACTCTTATCTTCAAGCAGCCAGCCTTTCATTTGCTATGCAGCAGAAAAGAGTTGGGGGAATGAAGGATTGGCACAATCACAGCAACTTCCAGGAAAGCGGAGACAGACCAGCATGATGTGATGCTGATGATCACACGCGAGTTGCCCATTGATGGAGTGGAAGTCCTTGTGATTCATAAAGGCAATGGGGTCGTGTTAAGGAGCCTGCAAGGCAACGTGGGTGTGGTCAATGAGGCCCTGGGGTGGGGGAAGCCTGCAGTCTGTGCACACTGTCCTCCTATCCTGCTGCTTCCGGTTGTCCATGCAGAAAGCATTGAAAATGTTTGCTTTAGCAAAGATTGCATCTGTCATCTGCTTATGCAGTCGCGAACTGCAGGCTGACTGATGCTACTGAATGCCCTGAGCAGCCTGGAAGGAGTTGGAGGCAAAGAGGTTGAGGGCTGCAGTCACTTGACTGTGACTCCTCAAAGCGCCTCTATCACTGGCAAGGCACAAATCAGGAGTGTGATGAAATACCCTCCACCTGCCTGGATCAGTGCAGTTCCAACCACACTCAAGAAACTCAACACTATCCAGGACAAAACAGTCTGTTTGATCAGCACGCCATCCACTGGCTTACACATCCACTCCCTCCACCATCAGCATACCGTGGCTGCAGTGTGTACTGTCTACAGGATGCACTGCATCAACTTGCCAAGATGTGGAGATGCCGGTGATGGACTGGGGTGGACAAATGTAAGGAGTCTTACAACACCAGGTTATAATCCAACAGCTTTATTTGAAATCACAAGCTTTCGGAGCTTTCCTCCTTCGTCACTCACCTGACGAAGGAGGAAAGCTCCGAAAGCTTGTGATTTCAAATAAAGCTGTTGGACTATAACCTGGTGTTGTAAGACTCCTTACATTTGTCAACTTGCCAAGGCTTTTTCAGCCACACCTCCCAAACCCATGACCTCCACCACCTAGAAGAACAAGGGCAGCAGGTGTATGGGAACATCACTACCTCCAAGTTCCTGTCCAAGTCATATAACATCCTGACTTGAAAATATATTGCCATTCCTCCATCGTCGCTGGATTAAAATCCTGTAACTCTCTATCTAACAGCATTGTGGGAGTATCTCCACCACACGGACTACAGCGGTTCAAGAAGAAGGCCCACCACTTTCTCAAGGGCAACTAGGAATGGGCAATTAATCCCTGCCTTGCCACGACACCCACGTCCCAAGAATGAACATAAAAAACCTCCCTTATCCATCATGCTAGTAACCTTCTTAAAAGGATTGTAAACTGAATAATAGAATGAATCTCCTTGAGTTATCATAGAAGAGAAGGAACAATGGGGTTAATGGTCATTCTGTTTGTGCCATGGCCATCCTTGGTCCAGATCTAGAAGTGTTCTTTCAAGCCATTTGGAAGACAGCTGCCAGGAGCAAGTATTTTGTTTCACCAAACACTCTTGTCTTGATCTGATAGCTGAAGATGATGAACACTTTGGTGCTACAGTGCTCCAAGCTGCACTGGGGATTGAAGACTTAAACATTCCCGTGCTAATTTCTGCACTCCTGAAATAATCTACATCCAAATTGTATGTCCAGGTTGAATGAACGAGCAAGAATTGCCTACAAGAGGTGTGGTCTTCCTCCTGTTTCGAAAGTTCATCTTCCTCAGTTCAAAGCTCCCACCCAACCTAATTTTTTCGGACCAGGTCAGCTCTAAACTTTTGTGCATTAAATTGCTCGCATTGTCACTGAGGTCTGCTACACTCCTCTAGTCAAAAAAACTAATGATGCATATCAGACCGAACCACCATATCCCACTGAGTAGAGAAATATCACATGACTGAAATGGCATTGCAAGGACATTAATTTCTTAGAGAGCTGTCCTTATGTGTGTTTTCCCCCAAGCATGGATGACCGCAAATCCAAACTGTATATAGATTTGAACTTCAAAGAATGAGGATGATCCTAACTGCAGTGCAAAATAGAACAAAAAGCAATTGCTGATATTCTTTTTCTGTGTGATCTCTCGTACTTATGACCTTATACAAGATTGTTCTTACAAACTAATATTTCTTATGTAATGGGAACTACAGAGTTTGGATTACCATCATTATTCCCAGATGTGGAGTGTGGATAGGAGGATAATGAAGCAATGCCTAAACAGGAACATGCAGAACATTATCAGAAAATGCTGCTCTAGATTTCTTGTACAATTTTTGCCAACAGATAAACCTTATGTAAACAAAACAAATTGCACAGATTGTTTGTTTTAGAAAGTTACCTGAATTGGTTCCTGGTGCATGCTTTTGATTTGACTGCTGCAAGTGGAAGAATGTAAAGGTTTGAGCCGTAAAGTATTTCTGAAGAATTGCTACAATCGCCAGTGTGTAATCATTCTTCAACGTCATAACTAAAATGAGTATTGTTATTAGTTGGTCAACTTTCAGTTCAGCTCTAAAGGGCCAAGAGGCAGGAGTATTGCAGCTTTCAGTTTCCATTTGCTTATACTTATATAGAAATAATTAAAATAAAATAGATGCTGCAGCATTAAACGTACTAATCATGGGAGACCACAATTTAAAGGTAGATTGAAACACTCAGCTTGGCATTCTGAACATTTTGTTTTACATGTTTAGTCTGTATTTGATCACAAGCATGAACCAACATGGTCTTTTCAGTGCGTGCAACACAATACAGGCATTCAGAGCTCACAAACTGCTTCTGCCACTAATGAAATGTTTCTGCTGTGAAACAGAAGCTAAGTGGAGTTTCAATAGTGTGACACCCGCTGCTCAAACATCACTAATGGATTCCATTAAAACACAAATATAAATCACCGAACTCTAGCAGGAGGAAATCACTAAGTTGCTTACTCCAAAATAAAGTGCAGGAATGGGTGCAGTTGGCAGTACCATATGTTTAAGGCATGCCGTTTTTTAAGGTTCACTTTTTTTTATTATGGTTTTTCTTTTTTGCAGATAAGTTTTTCTGAGTTCTAAACTGCAACGGTCAGGTCAACTTTATGTACTCATTTGTACACAGCTCACATTTAATCTTGTTAATTGACATGGGAATAATATTTTTTAATGATTTTTCATACTCTAATCAATAATGTAAAACAAATGTTCAGCAGAGGAAACTTTTTATTGGCAAAATGCCATTTTATAAAACACTGTAGGGAAGCAAATTATTTAAGAGCATGCTTTTGGTCAGACTAACACAACACAGATTCACAATAGAGGGACAACCCTTTTTACTGTAAACTACCCATCTCTCTTATCCAGAATTGGAGTTTATTGCAACACAAGTTACTATGTTTCATGCAGTCTAACCTTGAACTTAGGGGACCTAATGACATGAGGGACTGTTTATACCATGCAGTTTATGTTAAAATTTTCAGCCTAAAAGTGCAGAATAATTTCAGAAATATTTCTGAAGTGAGCAAATTCCTCACTGGAATGAAATGAAAATTGGGTGGTTTCTATAATGGGCAACTGATCTACAATGTCAGTTTTACGCTGGACAGCAAGTTGAAAATCTCCCCCATTGTGTTTCAGAGACCTTAGAAGCTGGAATAAAATGGCTGATTAATGTTTGAGTAGTTTTGGTCCACACTTGCATACTGAAATATCATCATACATAGAGGAATTCAAATTATTTATATCAAATGCAGCTTACTTTTTAAAGGCCCAGTGCCTTTGAAAACTACCTTTATTATCAGGTAAAATCCAAATGGGTATACTTCCTCAGGATGTAGTAGCTCCCTTTAAGAAATGTTCATTAATCTTGAAAAGCTGTGAAACTGATTATTATCAATTTGGTTTACTAAACAAGGATTTAATGCTGTTTTACCAAGTGGTATTTAAATTAGTTCCTCCTTGAAGTTACTCAGATGGTGACATTCATTATTGTATTAATCAATATGCACTGTCATATATGCTCATAATCCAAACAGTTTGCCTTCTTGCCAATAATACTATTGTCTCTTGTTTAAAAAGTGTTTGAAAGAACATGACTTGCACAAATTTGTCAATTTGTGTAGTTTTTTTTTAGAACCTATATTTAGAAAAGTACAGAGGGACTCCTTTGGAAATTATTTTAGGGTTCCCCTGAAGGCAAGTTCCTAATCTCAGCTAAGTTATAGGGCAAAGTGCCAAGTGGAGGCAAGGCATTTTACTGGAGAAATCAAAAAGTTGACCTGCCACTCGTTGCTGAAACACAACTTCTCCTTTTGAAGATGTATGCAGGTCAACTCTCACCATGGACAAGTGCAAGATGGGGTAAAGGAACTTAGAAAGGAGGATAAATAAACAGGGAAAAAAATGGGGTCAACCGAACAGACGTGCTTAGCCACACAGACCAGAAGGTCCCAGGTTTGATTCCCTTTCTGTGTTGAGATCGATGATCTGAGCCAAAGCAGCAATTCAGGTGTTATGATTTGCTTCAGCGCCCCTAAGCTGGAAATGAAAAATCGGTCAGTGTTCCTGCTTCTGATCACTATCCATCAACGTGGATTCAGCAAAGAAATACACATCAAGTGATTTTCCATGATAGATGTACTTCTTGGAAATCAACTTAGAAGGTAAACAAAAGTAGTTTAAATCAAATGCATCTGCTTGGAAAGGTTAGTGCAGCCATAACAATAATGGGATGGTCTTGAATATAAAATCATCTACATAAATTTCTGAAAAGCTAATTGATTTGTACATAAGGAATACTGCATCATTAAAAGCATTGATAGAATAATATGTTACATTTCTGACAGTAGTCAGCCCTACTGTGCACCTTAAACAAAGAAATACATCGAAGTTACAGCTCAGAATACAGGCCATTCGGCCCAACCAATCTGTGTTGTCATTTACCTTCACACAAGGAAATGGTCCTAATCACATTTACCAACCCTGTTCCCATATCCCTTTACCTCCCTTTCCTTCGTTCACCTATCCAATTTAATCTTGAATGTTGACATAGTTTCTGTCTCAACTACTAAGCACGGAAGTGAACTCCACAGCTTCACAAGTCTCTATGTAAAGAAGTTTCTCTTATATTCTGTTCTAAAACATGGACCCCCATTCTACTGGAAACAGTCTGCTTCTATCTAGCTGTCTCATTCTTTCATGATTTTAAACACTTCTATCATATCACCCTATTTTCTGCATTGTTCTAATGATAAAAGCCACACTTTAGTTAGTTGGGTGTTGTCTAACAGGTGTTTTAATGAAGACTACATTATTTTATCTTTTCCGAACATTTAGAAACCAATATTTTTGCTATTGCTTTTATTATAAAAGTTTTTTTTTAAATGTTCTGTGTGGTCTCATGATAACCTGCTTGACGGAGAATTCTTGTTTCTTTTTGTAGCTAATGCCATGTATATGGGAAGCCAGGAAATGATGCAGGTTGTGCAGAGGGATGATTCCACCATAAGATGGTGTTTGGACAAGGTACTCTAGTTCCAAATTTGTAATCAAAATACTGATGACATACTATTAGAAATCATTGTTTCAAATATGTGGAGGTTAACAAAGTTGTTCCAATGGTGTTTATCTCAGTGAGGTTCAAGCTGCTCCATTGATCATTGTGGAACTTCCACTGTTAACTTAGGAAGAACTTGGAATAACGAGGTCACCGTATTAGGTGATTCATTCTTTAACAGTTGAGATTATTCAGAAAGCTGTATGTTATAAATCATTGAAATGATGGTGCGTATGCCTTCTGAAAGGCACTTTATATAGTGCATGTCTTATGATTGTGTCTCTGAAATCATTTAATGGTAGATATGAACAGTATTAGATAGAAAGAATATCATCTAACATAACAGGTCAAGATACATCTGTTATTGGTTTATTAAGCACAAAGAATGTAGTAAACAAAGTATGATTAATGGATCACAGATTTTTATAATAGTTGCAACCTAAACTAAATACAGGTCTATTTCGAACTTTTTGTAAAAACATAAAAGCACATTCCCTTCTGACAAGCTCCGGTCCCTCACTACCAATTAAATGTGGGCTGTATTTAATGCAGAGTGTGAGCTGTTGTTGATGGTAAAAGGAAGGTTCACATCAAAGTCTTGCAATCTTTGTTAAAGTAATTCTGTTTACAATCTGTGGTTTGTGTTTTTGCTATGGTTACTGACCTTTGCCCATTAATCAAAGGCAAAGAACTGATATAACTTTTTAGCATGTTTTTATTTCGGAGTTTTTTTGGTGTTCATCAAGGTGAGCGACTTAGTGCTGCCACTCAGTATCAGCACCAAACACTCCTGGGTCAGGTATAGCTCAACCAGATGCAGCGTAAAGCCCCAACCTCAGAAAGCTTCCTCTACTGCGCCCTACTGCTGGACCCTCAGTGCCCCGCCGCCTCCCCCTTTAATGAGAAACTTCTGGCTCTGCTCTAAGGAGGAGCTGCCAGATTTCCCACGCCCCACCCCAATCGCTAAAGTGCCTGGCAGCCTGCCAGTTTTATTATAATGCGGCCTGATCACAAAAATGAATTGCGCCTTCCACTGACATCATTGGCCGGGTGGAACAGATGTCTCACCCACTACTCGCCCAATATCAAAATCTACCCCAGAAAGTTCCAGGACAAGTAATTACCTTGTGTTCCTTCAGACTGTACTGCTTTACAAAAGCTTCAAATGAGTAAGCAAGTAAGCCTCTGGATTTGGTATTAACCTATCCAATGAATTTTACTTTGCTGAAGTGTTCTAATTATGGTATTATTAAACTTGAAAGGTTTATTTTCAAAGTTAATGGGTACTCCTTGAAAGTGCTGCTGTCCATACACAACATGCAACCATTTACAAATGTAGGTTAAAATTGTGGGAATGACCTTTCTCCTGGGATTGAGCACATTTGGAATAGATTTTACTTGAAAAGACACAATTATTCCATGAATTTATGGCTTAAAATCTAAAAGCCACCCACTCGTGCTGATTAAATGCCAACTCAGGAACAGTTTACTTTACTTTTTGTGTTAGAAGGTAGCAGATTCCCCCTTTGATGAGCTGAAAGAAAAGTTATCCATCAGTATAAATAAAAGTATTTCCGTTAATACAAACACAGGCAGCTAGTAGGTAGGCATGTTCCTCATCACGATTAAACAACTCTGAAAGAATCTTAAGAGGCAGTACTTTAGAGTCTCCCACTAAATACAGTGCTCACCAGTTAATGGACTCCGTGCTAATGAAACCATTTAGTTAAAGGGAACATTTACTCAGGTACAGATATATTTCTTTTAAAAATCATAGAAATTTCAACACAGAAGGTGCCCAGTATGACTATGCCAGTGCTAATTGCATGTCAAAGTTAGCCATTTTAATCTCATTTTCCTGCTGTTTCCCTATATGCTGCAATTATGATGCAGATATCAGTTTGATACCAATATCTGGTGTGAGAGCAATGCGAGGAGACAGCATATATTTGTACTGACCTGCTTGTACTGCTCTGTGTTCAGTCAAAGTAGAGCTCTGCACACATGTACTTAAAACTTACGCAGAGAAATCCATTCACCTGCATCCGAACGCCAGTAACATTTTTAACGTTAGAAAAGACTGCAATGCTCTGTTGGTTGCTCACTAACATTAAAAACATAAGTACAGTGCAGCAGATTGCCTGGTTAGTTGTTAAACTTCAATTTTAAATATCAAAATTTGCTTCATTTAACTAGCTGAAACTAGCGTCATATTAAAGACCACTTCTTCCTGTTATTATTATAGTGTTTAAGTTGATTTCGTGCAACTTCCTGCTAGTGACATGAATTACAGTATTTAATACCCAGCCTTGATTTCAGTAACCCAATTTTACACCCTCCAGAGGGTGTGTATACTTCTAGCAGGATTCATTTATTAGGGAAAATTTACATTAAAAATGTTGCTTGCCATAAACATGTTTGTATTATGTGTCTTGCCTGTATAGCGAATTTCAGGAATTCTACAGAAACAAAATGGGCAGTTTTGACTTTTTCTAATCTCTTAAACTCCATTGTCACATTGCTCTGGGCAGCATTACCTTATGGTAGAAATAACTTTCTACAAAGTAGCAGAAATGGAAGCAGCTGGTTGGATATGGCATTACCCTAGGATTCTACACTTGAGGGAGGAGGCAGTGAGTGGAAACCAGATGTTACCCCACAGGGAGAGTCACGCCAGGCTGCTGTCGTTACAGTTGGGTAGGTTTCATGTATGGGCTTCTTCACACACAGTTCCCCATCTTGACTGTCAAGGAGGGGAACTACAAATCAGAGGCTTATTGGGAGACAAGATCGGAGGGTCTTACCCAGAACACCCTCACGCACCATCATCAAAGTGTCGGCATTCCATTCAGGGTTGTAACTATGACAACTCAGTGGGTGCAACCCTTCCCCTGTCTTACAGACTTAAGGCAGGTTGACAGAGAAATCTTTCTCTCTCTCAGACACAGAGGGTGAGCTATGTTCTCACAGCAGCAAAAGCTGTGTATCTTTTTGTAATAGTCTAGACCAGCGGGCATCAGAAGCTTAACTAGAGAAGTGAGCCAATGTTCAAAGGGATAGTAAGTTGCATCTTTATTGTTTTCCATAATGGAGGAACATAGGGAAATTAATTGTACACACTACGAAAACTGTACACTGTTTCCAATTATGTATCTTATGTAAATACACCAGTGGACAGTTTACGGCTGTGTTTGCCTTAATAGAAGTACATTTAAGCCCAACTTCCATGAAGAGAAGAGAATTCACGTGGTGGCATATAGTACATTTCAGTAACCACGATACAGAGCCATGCTAATCCCTGGCTCAAGCTGTGATCTAACTAGAAATTGGGAAGTAAAAGATGCACTCTGGATCATAGGGGACATGAGGTTCGCTTACAGGAATGACAAGTGACACCGATCCTGAGAGACTAGCAAAACAACAACAAAAATTGTGACAACAATATTCAATCATTCTTATTGCAGGATGTTAAACCTGCAATGTAATGCCACAATGCCACAGTTTGCAGCAGTGGTGGATTTAGAAATTAGCGAAGGGGGACGTGAGCCCTGCAAGCATGAGATTTATAATCTAGGGAATCTATCGCATGGAGTATTGTGTCCAGTTCCGGGCACCGCACTTTAGGAAGGATGCGAAGGCCTTGGAGAGGGTGCAGAGGAGATTTACTAGAATGATTCCAGGGATGAGGAATGTAAATTATGTGGATAGACTGGAGAAGCTGGGTTTGTTCTCCTTGGAACAGAGAAAGTTGAGAGGAGATTTGATAGATGTGTTCAAAATCATGAAGGGTCTAGACAGAGTGGATAGAGAAACTGTTCCCATTGGTGGAAGGGTCAAGAACCAGAGGTCATAGATTTAAGGTGATTGGCAAAAGAACCAAAGGTGATACAAGGAAAAACTTTTTTACACAGCGAGTGGTTAGGATCTGGAAAGCACTGCCCGAGGGGGTGGTGGAGGCAGATTCAATCATGGCCTTCAAAAGGGAACTGGATAAGTACTTGAAACAAAAAAATGTGCAGGGCTATGGGGAAAGGGCGGGACATTGGGACTAGCTGGATTGCTCATGCATCGAGCCGGTGCGGACTCGATGGGCCGAATGGCCTCCTTCTGTGCTGTAACCTTCTATGATTCTATGGCTATCTGCAAAGTTTTGGTTGTTGCCGCATTATTTGGTGCATTTTCCAGTATTTTGGAGCCTACTGTAATTCTACCTTTCAAGCCAAAAATAATTTGGAAAGGTTGCAGATATTTCAAATTTTGAAAATAAAAGTAATTGTAGAGATTTTAATGTAACTTTACAGAGAGTCCAATTGCTTTCATTGGCACTCTAACTCCTGATGCATCATGTTCATTTATGAACTGAAATTGTTTACAATACACATCTACAATAATCTCACTTGCAATACATTCAATATTTGCAAGGCAAAACTGTTCCTATCCTGGACCTTTTGACACCTGATTGACTGATACTGGCAACCAATGAAAAAAAATGATTTTTCTTATGAAATGCGAATAAGCAGACACATTGCTTGAAATACCGATTGGCAACTTAAAATACTGTTTGCATTCACAGTATTTCATTTTAAAGACCAGAATCATATCTTCGCTCAGTATTCAAATATGAAAACCATTTAGTTCTGCAAATCTTTTCTCATAACTCTCAGAATCATCCAGTTGCTTTTTCTTGACCTTTCTCCGATGTGTTAATGTACTTTTGTTGGTGGGGTGTGAGCAATTGCACACACATGGTGAGTTGCAGTTCATTTACACAAATAGAAAATGTGTTGTGCCCGCCGATGGTCTGGAGAGGTAATTATACCAGAATTTTATGGGTCAGCTCATTTGCATATCTATTGGTGTAGTGATTGGTGTCAAACCGTTGTAAAATGGGAGTAACATGCTGGGATACATGGGAATTAGAGTGCAGCTTTTAAAAAGTCAGTTCTAGCTGAAGATTGCAGCAGCAGTCTGGGGGAACGGCAGATAAGTAAGGAACAATGCTTGGCTGAGTGAGATGACTGTCAGCTAGGGTGACTGTTTTTATGCTACTTTACAAGAATGTCGAACACAGGAGAACCTGACAGAGGAAGATAAAGAAGGGCATGACTCCGAGACAGAGAAGAAGATGGCACAATTCGTCTGGGGAGTTAGATAGTGTAAGTGAGGGAGTGGCACCTTGTGATGCACAGAGCATAATTGAGCTGGATGAGTGGGGAGTGGGTGAGGATTTGTCACCTCCCAGCAGAGGCTCGGGAGAAAGCTAATCATTATTTCAGAGGACCCTGAATTCAAGGATACTCACCCGAAAAGAAGGATACTTGAGGATGTTCGTGCAACCTCTGAGGTCAGTCTCCAAAGATATACAACAACTTACAGGTGTAACTCTTGAGTCCGAAGCTCTCATTTGCAGCAACATTAGGGAAGTGTTTTCTTCATTGCAAACATCAATGGAGTGCCAGTTTCATGGAGGCCTGCAGCATACTCCAGTTAGGAAGCAGCTAGGAACCAAACCAGCCGAAGCCTCCAAGGAAGCACAGACAGCAGCTCTGGTGTCAATATGGGACCCTGAATACAGGCTTTCAGACCATGGCAGTCACGATAGATGCCGCTGTCTCTTAAATCCAGGGCCCAGTGGAATAGTGAAGGCTGGAGCCGACCAGCCTAGTTTTTAATTAATTCTTAGGATCTGGGCTTCACTGGCAAGGCCGGCATTTATTACCTATCCCTAATTGCCCTTGAGAAGGTGGTGCTGAGCCGCCTTCTTGAGCTGCTGCAGTCCGTGTGGTGAAGGTTCTCCCACAGTGCTGTTAGGTAGGAAGTTCCAGGATTTTGACCCAGCGACGATGAAGGAATGGTGATATATTTCCAAGTCAGGATGGTGTATGACTTGGAGGGGAACACACAGGTGGTGATGTTCCCATATGCCTGCTGCCCTTGTCCTTCTAGGTGGTTGAGATCGCGGGTTTGGGAGGTGCTGTCGAAGAAGCCTTGGTGAGTTGCAGCAGTGCATCTTGTAGACGGTACACACTGCAGCCACGGTGTGCTGGTGACGGAGGGAGTGAATTTTTTTTTTATTCGTTCATGAGATGTGGGCATCGCTGGCGAGGCCAGCATTTATTGCCCATGCCTAATTGCCCTTGAGAAGGTGGTGGTGAGCCGCCTTCTTGAACCGCTGCAGTCCGTGTGGTGAAGGTTCTCCCACAGTGCTGTTAGGAAGGGAGTTCCAAGGTTTTGACCCAGCGACAATGAGGAAATGGTGATATATTTCCAAGTTGGGATGGTGTGTGACTTGGAGGGGAATGTGCAGGTGGTGTTGTTCCCATGTGCCTGCTGCCTTTGTCCTTCTAGGTGGTAGAAGTCGCAGGTTTGGGAGGTGCTGTCGAAGAAGCCTTGGCGAGTTGCTGCAGTGCATCCTGTGGATGGTACACACTGCAGCCACAGTACGCCGGTGGTGAAGGGAGTGAATGTTTAGGGTGGCGGATGGGGTGCCAATCAAGTGGGCTGCTTTGTCCTGGATGGTGTCGAACTTCTTGAGTGTTGTTAGAGCTGCACTCATCCAGGCAAGTGGAGAGTATTGCATCACTCTCCTGACTTGTGCCTTGTAGATGGTGGAAAGGCTTTGGGGAGTCAGGAGCTAAGTCACTCGCCGCAGAATACCCAGCGTCTGACCGGCTCTTGCAGCCACAGTATTTATGTGGCTGGTCCAGTTAAGTTTGTGGTCAATGGTGACCTCCAGGATGTTGATGTGGGGGATTCGGTGATGGAAATGCCATTGAGTATCAAGGGGAGGTGGTTAGACTCTCTCTTGTTGGAGATGGTCATTGCCTGGCACTTGTCTGGGTCAAATGTGACTTGTCACTTATCAGCCCAAGCCTGGATATTGTCCAGGTCTTGCTGCATGCGGGCTCGGACTGCTTCATTATCTGAGGGGTTGCAAATGGAACTGAACACTGTGCAATCATCAGCGAACATCCCCATTTCTGACCTTTTGATGGAGGGAAGGTCATTGATGAAGCAGCTGAAGATGGTTGGGCCTAGGACACTTCCCTGAGGAACTCCTGCAGCAGTGTCCTGGGGCTGAGATGATTGGCCTCCAACAACCACTACCATCTTCCTTTGTGCTAGGTATGACTCCAGCCACTGAATGTTTAAGGTGGTGCATGGGGTGCCAATCAAGCGGGCTGCTTTGTCCTGGACGGTGTCAAGCTTCTTGAGTGTTGTCGGAGCTGCACTCATCCAGGAGAGTATTCCATCATACTCCTGACTTGTGCCTTGTAGATTGTGGAAAGCCTTTGGGGAGTCAGGAGCTGAGTCACTCACTGCAGAATACCCAGCCTCTGACCTACTCTTGTAGCCACAGTATTTATGTGGCTGGTCCAGTTTAGTTTCTGGTCAATGGTGACCCCCATGATGTTGATGGTGGGGCATTCGGCAATGGTAATGCCGTTGAATGTCATGGGGAGGTGGTTAGACTCTCTCTTGTTGGAGATGGTCATTGCCTGGCACTTGTGTGGCGCGAATGTTACTTGCCACTTATCAGCCCAAGCCTGGATGTTGTACCGGTCTTGCTGCATGTGGGTACAGACTCCTTCATTATCTGAGAGGTATCCCAAACCTGCGACCTCTACCATCTAAAAGGACAAGGGCAGCAGGCGCATGGGAACACCACCACCTGCACATTCCCCTCCAAGTCACACACTATCCCAACTTGGAATATCAGCCTGATACTGTCATGTCTCAGGAAAATGGCACATACCAGGCCTTCAGGACACCACACCAGAGGAAGGTACGGGGCAACACTAGGCTGGCTCGGGAACAAGCTCCAGAGATGCAGCCAGCAGCGGCTTCCTGCCAGAAGCAAGCTGCCATGAGGGGAAGGCCACTTCAGTCCATGATGCTTTTGCAGATTACGAACTGCCAATCACTTCTTGTGATACTGGTCCTCAGGTTGCACCTACGAGAAGCACTAGAATATGTGAAGGAAAGAGATGTTTCCCCACCCGAGGAAGCACAGTGTTAGGAAAGAGGAAGTGAAAGCCCTTCCTGTTGAGGAAAGTGAGGAGGTTTTCTGTAAGAACTCAAAAAGCAACATGGGTGTCAACTAATGCACCCTAAGCCTTAGGAAAGCCAGCAACCCTGTAAAACTGGATGGCACTATCTTGTTGCTGTCTTGCTGTGATGCCAAAGATGATGAATTCTTCAACTCTTCCGTCAAGTGAATCAGGCACCTGATGAAAAAAAGTTTTTTTTTAATTCACTGAGGTGACTTAATTTGACTTAAATCATTAAATCAAACTTTTTTTCTCTCTATCCCTTTTTCTCAGCCCCAACCATTGCGATGATGCAAGAGGTGGCAGAAGAGTGGTGCGGGATTAGAGAAAGAGATACAAGCACAGCCGCAATCCAACCCACAATGCAATACACTGTTAGGTAGCTATCCATTAGCATAGGTGAAAAAGGAGGATTTGGGAATGATCATTAACCATTCACTGAAAATCCCCAATCAATGTTAAGCTGTTAACATGGCTATTAAGAACTTAGATGCATCTTTAGGACATTGGATCGCAAAATGTTATTAATCATAACAATGCCATTCTTTATACTAGCTCCACGCTCCATTCAGTATTCCTGAGCCCAACTCCCCATACCCTGATCCCTCCCAGTAACACTCCCACCAATGGGCTCCACCCCCAATAACACCACCTCACTCTCTCCTGGCCACTGCCCCAGAGCCCAGTTTCCCCACTGTCTGCCAGCCACAGTCCCAGGCCCTGGCTTTCCCATTACCTTCAAGGTGCAGGCTCCAGCCCCTGCTTCTGCTCCCGCTCAGGTCCCAATGCCTATATTCCCTTCCAAATCTGGGTTTTTCTCTCCCTCACCTAGGAGTTAGTGACTCCCAGATGTACCATTACCAGGCAGAGCCACAGGTCTTGATCCACTGCCACAGTAACAGGAACTATTTATTTTATTTTTCACATTTTACGTTGTGATAGGTCAGAATTGACTTACTATTTCACCATATGAATGACATAAAAGGATTCTGTACATGGGCTACAGTGACATTAACTGGCTTGGAGTTTCCTCCAATTTACATATGTGCCCAGAGACAAATGTAATTTGGCGCAAACGAATTATGTGGCTTAAAGATTGCAGAATTTTGGGCATAAGTGAGTTACGCTCATAACTACAAGACGCCCAAGTCTCCTCGATCTTTTATATCCGTCCACCAAACCTTCCATCCAAATGAGTCTCCACTCACAAAACTGGCAACGCCCCCAACTCTCAGATGCAAATATCCTCCAGTTGCGCTTGTTCAGGGGGGGTCCCTCAACATTGCGACTTGAGGTTCAGTTGCAGCAGGAAACAGTCATTTTTCTGGTCTTTTAGTTGCAATTTTTTCAACTTTTAAAAGAAATTATCTTCACTGAGACCTGCTCTGCATTATCTGTTTCTCTTACTGCATTTTTATGTGTAAGTCTCATTAAAAATTGAAAAGCTTCCCCAATTGCAGGTTCTTAAACATGCTGTGCCTGATGTGCATGAATGATATTCAAATGAGTTGAACCTTTAAATTTGAAGTCTCAAAGAAGAAATATACTGGTATGGGGTTGGCATTTCCATGGGCCTCGATAGTTTACGCTGATTTGTACCAATTTATGCTCATTTTTAGTTTGAGCATATTTGAATGAGAATGGGAGAATACTTGGGAGTTTTTCAATATCTGCAAAATGGGCGCAGTTTCAGGTGCAACTTCCGGGTTGCGTCCACGCAGAAAACTCCAGGCCATTATCTTTAATTAGATCCTATGCCTTTTCTTATCTACTTCTGAAAATAAGTTATTTTCATGCTTTTTATAAATTTAGATAATGGAAATACAAAATTTTTTGCATGTCGCTGCAAAAAATTGGGACATTGCATAATTCAGCAATGATTGTCACATTAGAAGGAAAATATTTCCTTATGGTACAAACCATTTCAAAAAAGTTGAAGTGTGTAAATTGATGAAGAATACCCTCAGTGTCCCTGCTCTTGTAAAGAGTGGGCGGCAGTTCCCCACGGGAACTCCTGAAGTCAGCGTGGACTCAGTGTAACCAGGTCCCTGCCTTTTTCCAGTTCCACCAGAGTTAAGGCAGAAGTTTGGCAGTGCCCTCTCAAATAAATTCAGGACCCACCTTTTTTTATGAAAATGCGTGAGTGGATATTATTGGCAGCATTGGTTCAAACAATATCATACAATGGTGTATTCGCTCTCCTGTAATGTCATGATATGCCAAATCCAAATGTGGTGAGACATTTTTATTGAAAAGAGCACAACTTTTGTTGGGACATCTTTGCATAATTATATCTGTATCAGTATAAGACTATGGTTTCTGATAACAGAGTTTCAAAGCCTTAAGCTGCTACATTCAAATATCTGCAAATATTCCATAGTAAAGATGGCAATATTTCCATTTACATTTCTATTTTCACATTACTTTGGTGGCTATGTTCAAGTCAGGATGTTTCTTAGTAACATCCGTCCTGACCCTTTTCATTTCTGAACCAGCATTAATCTGAGGGACAGTGCAGCTTGGCACTCAATTTAGTTACTGGGACATTATCTAATCCCAAATAGGCCATCTTGCTTTTCATGGAGCCCACCAAGAAGACCAGTTAGGTCAAAGCCAGGAAACTGAGGATTGTGAACAGTGGAAGCAACCATCACTTGAGCATTCTGATATCCATCCGCACAATGCTATTTATGGCCAGTTCAGAAGTACTAGTGATTAAGTAATGCATTACGCCTTGAGAAGTATGAAATTGTTCATCCATGCACGTACATGTTGATTGGCTGGTTTCTGCTAAGTGAGATGATCAAATTCAATATACAGGGTATGGTAGTGTAATGGTTATGTTACTCGACTAATAACGCTGAGGCCTGGTCCCTGTGGCAAATGGAACATAGGAACAGGAGTAGGCCATTCAGCCCCTCGTGCCTGCTCCGCCATTTGATAAGATCATGGCTGATCTGTGATCTAACTCCATATACCCGCCTTTGGCCCATATCCCTTAATACCTTTGGTTGCCAAAAAGCTATCTATCTCAGATTTAAATTTAGCAATTGAGCTAGTATCAATTGCCATTTGCAGAAGAGAGTTCCAAACTTCCACCACCCTTTGTGTGTAGAAATGTTTTCTTATCTTGCTCCTGAAAGGTCTGGCTCTAATTTTTAGACTGTGCCCCCTACTCCTAAAATCCTCAACCAGCGGAAATAGCTTCTCTCCATCCACTCTATCTGTTCCCCTTAATATCTTATAAACTTCGATCAGATCACCCCTTAACCTTCGAAACTCCAGAGAATACAACCCCAATTTGTGTAATCTCTCCTCGTAACTTAACCTTTGAAGTCCGGGTATCATTCTAGTAAACCTACGCTGCACTCCCTCCATGTCCTTCCGAAGGTGCGGTGCCCAGAACTGCTCAAAGTAATCCAGGTGCGGTCTAACCAGGGTTTTGTATAGCTGCAGCATAACTTCTGCTCCCTTGTACTCTAGTCCTCTAGATATAAAGGCCAGCATTCCATTAGCCTTATTGATTATTTTCTACACCTGTTCATGACACTTCAATGATCTATGTACCTGAACCCCCAAGTCCCTTTGGACATCCACTGTTTTTAACTTTTTACCATTTAGAAAGTACCCTGTGTTCTATCCTTTTTGGATCCAAAGAGGATGACCTCACATTTGTCTACATTGAATTCCATTTGCCACAGTTTTGCCCATTCACCTAATCTATCAATATCTCTTTGTAATTTTATGTTTTCATCTATACTGCTTACAATGCCACCAATCTTTGTGTCATCGGCAAACTTAGATATGAGACTTTCTATGCCTTCATCTAAGTCGTTAATAAATATTGTGAATAATTGAGGCCCCAAGACAGATCCCTGCGGGACTCCACTAGTCACATCCTGCCAATGTGAGTACCTACCCATTATCCCGACTCTCTGTCGCCTTTCGCTCAGCCAACTTCCTAACCAAGTCAGTACTTTTCCCTCGATTCCAGGGGCTTCTATCTTAGCTAAC
Source organism: Heptranchias perlo (assembly GCF_035084215.1). NCBI lineage: Eukaryota > Metazoa > Chordata > Chondrichthyes > Hexanchiformes > Hexanchidae > Heptranchias > Heptranchias perlo. The sequence continues at coordinate 49,982,527 of NC_090329.1, forward strand.
AGTCTCTTATGTGGGACCTTATCAAATGCCTTCTGGAAGTCCATAAAAATAACATCCATTGACATTCCCACTACTTTAGTCACCTCTTTAAAAAATTCAATCAGGTTTGTATAATCCAGAGAATTTGAGGTCATTCCCACCATGGTAGTTTGAGAAATTGAATTCAGTTTAAAAATAAATCTGATATCAGTAAAAGTGACCATGAAGCTCTTGGATTGTCGTAAAAACCTAACTGGTTCACTAATGTTCTTTAGGAAAGGGAACCTGCTCTTCTTACCTGGTCTGGCATATATGTAACTTCAGTCCCGCACCAATGTGAGACTGAACTCTTAACTGCCCTCTGAGGTGGCCTAGCAAGTCACTTAGGTGTACTAAACTCTATTTCAGGGCAACTAGGAATGGGCAATAAATGCTGCTTTGTCAATGATGCCCTTATCCTGAGAATGAATACAAAAAAAATGAGTCATGAACTTGACCAGTGGGAACCAAATTCCATTTGCCAATTTGATGTATAGGTGGTACTCACAAACATGGATGAACTTTAACACTTATTTAAAAGATGCAAAACATACCCACTATTGTTTAAATGATAACAGGGAAGAATTTTCTTTGGGTTCTCCCGGTTTCCCACTGTAACTTCGACAGAAATCCTGGAGAAACGGTGTTCATGGCAATTTTTAGCTATTTAAGCTAGTTCCCTGCGGGGTCCCCAATCTCCCGGATGAGAATCCCTGCAGATATTCCAGGTGTTGTCTTTTTACTCTGTTTTCCCTTTTTTCTTGTGCTTACAAACTAGCATTTGAAATTTTTTTTATACAGATCATTCCATTCTTCACTTCTACCTAATGAGGTAGGGACTGATAATGTAGTCCAAATGCCGTGGTGACAGTACCACTGGTATTTGGAAAGCTGTGTGTGCCTGCAGCACTTTTGACTGATCTTGTACTATAATGAGAAGTCAGTTCATTTTTATATCACAGCACACGATGCGAGGGAAACTCACCAAGGTCAAGGGGTGGGTTGCCAAGTGTCAACAGTTCTCATAAGACAGCTGGCTGCCCTTAAAGCTATCCAGCCAAAAGGTAGAAAGACGCCATTCCAGGATTCCAGGTTTGGAGGTCCAGCTGCTGGAGGTCCTGCTGATAAGGATTCTCCTTTTTAGAGTACAGTGATATCCTCTGGTGAATAGCAGTGCCAGAGCAAGCCTGGCTGAAGTTTACTGAAAGAGTGAATGCTGTCTCAACTGTGCAAGGAGCAGCTGAGGAAGAAATGTGCCGGTCTCCACAAGGTTGCCAAGGTGCTCACACTTTACCAAATTTATAACCTTATAATGCATGTTAACAGCATTTCACTGTAAATTTGGTGGAGCATGACAGAGGGAGAATGCATCGCACACTAGCAACTGTTCACTTACTTTCTAAATGCACAGGCATGCTCATGTTTTTGCCGGGCACTCTGTATTGCTGCCGTGCCAATGTGTTTGGCCTGTGATCCATTAAATGTGGAAAGCTACAAAACCAAGCACTCTGCATGCTCAAATAACATAGCTGCTGGCAGGGTACTGTGAGACACACATCTTATCTCATATTCCTCATTCCTCATTCTCTCTGACAGCAGAAGAAGGCCACATATAATAGATGTCAGCACAAGCAGACCAGAGGGGTGTCACCTACTCGAAGATCTTTAACTCTTTATGAGAAAAGGGCACTCCAGATTATAGATATGGAGGCAATAAGGGGGTAGGGGAGGTTGAGGGCCACCCTCAAGCTAAAACTGGTACTACCCTTCACTCTTTCTTTGCTATGTCCCTACTGCTCAGTCATTCATGTACTCCCTCACACACAGACATACACTGCAGCACAGTAGCATAATATAATAGAATGACTTGCTATGTAAACTCTGTCATCTAAGTTCCCCTTTGATCCTCTAGATACCCAATCTCTGCCCTAAAACAAGCACCTACAAGCTTTGGGGCCATCTATGAGCAAGTCCGCAACCCGCATCAGCGCAAAGCTGCGCATCCGTGTGACTAAGCTTCAGACCATCGTGTAGAGCATGGTCACTCCAGGGCCATCTTCAGTGAAGCTCCCCTTAACTGAGGTCCTAATCTCAGGCATCACTTCCATAATGAATGCTCTGACTTTGGCTGGAGAGATGTTGGGCTCCAATTTACAGCAGTTTGCCATCATGCCAGAGAATTAGATGGAGACGACCATAATGCAAGGTTTCAACAGCCTCGTTGCTGCCCACTGGTCGTTCCTTTCTGTCTCTTTTTTCTCTCTCTTAATCCAATCTTTCTTTCCCTCTCTTTGTTTCCGTTTTTCTACCTGATTTGACATTGAATTCACCCACTCAATCCTTGCACTTTTTACAATCCTTTAGTCTGATCGGTTAAGGAGATACACAGTTGCTTGCCCTGTTCACTCAGGTCCCTGATGCCCTGTTTCCCTCGCTGTGCCGTTATCAGCTCGCACTTTCAGCAACTTGCCATACAAAATATTAAAAAACCTAAACATGCAAAGGCAAGTCTAACTAATGGCAGACGCTGTTAGATGCCCTGCTACTGCAAATAATGGCCCTTTGTTTCACATCAGGGTGCCGATAATGCAGTGATCGGCACTCGATACGTAGATCTACATTGTGAATAGGAGACCCATAGGTGCTCAAGGCAGAGCCATCCTTACCCCACCAGCTACAATTAAAACCTGAAGGAATGAGACTCCGCGCTTGTGGAACCATATTTATAATTTTAAAAACAATGAGTGAGAGTAATCTTGGGATATATATTTTCCAGTTCGGGTATTAAACTCTTACTGTTCCAAACTTATGAGATTTTACAGGGCTAGCTCCACTGTGCTGGAATTAGGGACTCGTCAAAGGATGGGTGGGAAATACGCATATCAGCAGCCCAAAAATTTAAAGGGGTAAAATTTGTCATTGCTTCAACAAAGACTGTATTGGCCAAAAAATGTAGCTGGCCAAATAAATGTGGAGGCAGGAAATGTATTCTATGAGCAAGTGATAGAGCAGCACAGCAACCTGTTTGGTGGCTGGTGAAGTAGAGGTGCTGCTACATGAGTTGGGTGCAAGGAAGGTCGCCCCATCTGACATTCCACACAACAGTAGTGCAGAATCAACTCTGTGTACATTAATCACATAACCCTGAAACAGATTCGGAAGAAAATGTCGCATCTTAAGGGAGCTGCCAAGGTAAGACTACCCAACATTGCCATTTGCCAGACAAATAGCACAAAGTTTTGCCTATCCCACATTTGCTGTTCCCCCACATTTACAGTTGGCCCATACCAAGCCTTCAAACAACCTTACAGCTCTTTCATTGCTGTGAAGACAGGCCATGGTGGTTGCAATATTCAAACCACATAAAGACCCCCAACTCTGCAGGGAGTTACCAACCAATATCATTACTCTGCTCAACCTACAAGCTATATAAGTGGATGACAATGGATAGAATAGTGCCAATCGTGGAAGGGCAGCTAGCTGATGACCATGCTAATGTCCACCCAGGGTATTCATGCTGTGGACAAGTTGCAAACTTAACCCAATACATCGAAGATGGCTTTGAAACCTGCAAAATTTACAGGGGCTGTTTGTTGATCTGTAGCCTGCTTACAATACTGTGAACCATCGTGTACTTCTACTAAAACGGGCAAGAATTTTGAGAAATAGCAAGATCAACTCCACCCTGTTCCAGAATCAGAATTTCTTTGTCGAGATGGATGGGCAGAAAAGTTGGTGGTGTACTCAAGGGAATGGATTGCCCCAAGGCTCTGTGTTAGTACCCCTGCTGTTTAAAATCTACACAAATGACCAACAAGAATTCCCTGACATGCAAAGATTCATCTATGCAGATGATCTTTGCATCACTACCCAATTGGAAAGATTTGAGGACGTGCAGTGCATTCTAACTGATTCCCTGGGGGGAGTTTTAACCCCCAAGGATGGGTGGGTTGGAGGCAGGTGGGAAAGTAAAAATTGTAAAAATGTCAAACCCGACCCCAACTCACCTCCAAACTGCCCACTTCTGGTTTTAACGGAGGCGGGTCGGGGGACGGACGATCAATTTGCTCTTAAGAGGTCGATCAGTGAAATCTTTTAAGGACACCATTTTAACAGCTTTTTCCTTTTTAACCCATGGGACTGATGATAATATGACCAAGTGGCAACTGAGAAACGACCTCAGAAGTGAATGTGGAGAGCTTTGGTAAATACTTGGGGCTCAATTTCATGGGGAAATTCCTGGTTCATTGGGGGCGTGGGGCTCCAAAATTCGGGGAAATCCCATTCGGGTTCGGAAGCCAGCTCCAACCCGCCAACTTCCAAGTTCCCCGTGGACACACCTGCGTGCGGGCATCCCGAGTCCAGAAGTCCCGCCGGCAATTAAAGCCAGCGGGATGATAGTTAAAGAGCCAAATGTACCTCATTGAGGTACTTTAGGCACTTGTGACAGATTACGTACTTAGAACAATTTTGAACTTACCTGGGCAGCTTGCCCACCGCTTCTGATTCACACCTGGTGAAACCAGGCGTGAAGGGCCAGATCAGGCAAAAAGAAATGAAATAAATTAAATAAAAAACCATTGCATGAAGTTAAAAGACAAAATGAACCTACGTTTCCACCCTGCTCTGATGTCTGATATCTCCCTCTCCGATCTCCCCCTCTTCACCCCCTGATCTTCCATTCTCCCTCCTGGTCTTCCCAGTGCCAGATGATGTTTCACTCTCTCTCTCTTTCTCTCCACCACCCCCCCCCCCCCACCTCCACCCAGCGTTGCAGCTCCTGATGGCAGCCAGCCTGTCAATCAGGCTAGCTGCCGGGCACGAAACCCGGAGAGGACGTTAATCGTCATCAATCGTGATGCGATCACGTTGGAAACGGTAAGTTTTGTTTATGTCACGCGCTCCTTCACCCGCCCCCCACTGCCAACCCGCCACCATTTCAAAATTGAGCCCTTGAACACTGCCTCCTGATGTAGTGCCCTTGTCAACATCCTGTATTCCCGAGGAACTATTTGAGATAAATGACAACACTGGATCCTGGCTGCGGTTTTGGAGCGACAAGCTATGATGACAATGATTGCTTATTATGCAGGCCCGCTTTGCAATAGGGCAACTTACCACTGGCACCCTTCACGCACACATCTTTAAAGAACTTCATAAATAAAATCAGTGACGCAACCTGCCTACGTGGTGCATGGTCATTTACTGGCACAGAGGATGGGCTGCAGGATAGCTACATGATTGCCATCAAAGACTCAATTACTTTGGGAAATGAAGCATTGTGGTGACATTGGGCAGCTGTGTCATGCTATATTGCTTTTCAGTGGGAAAGGAAATAAAAGTGCTGGTCATGCTGATGTATGCTTCAGTCATCTGTTTGATATACATGTGGACAACACATTGGCTGACACTGCAGATGATCCTTAAGTTAGCCTTGAAGGAGGTGGAGACAAAATTGTTGACTGTCACTGGCATGGTTGTCCTGGTGGTGTTGGTTGGCTGCAGGTGTTCTGACAGCAGATGGCATAGCCCTGTACCTGGCTCCATGCTGTCCCAGAGCTCATGTAGCTAGTTCCCCATGATCATTGCCAGGTGGGTATGTCAGGCCATACAGATATGATTAGTGGAATAATGACAGATGTAGACTCTGGTGCCTGTTTTTCTCCCTGGCATGCTATTACCAATTCAGGGTCTTCCATTATACCGTGTCAAGTTCAGGGCATCAGTTGTTCCCACAAGCAGATCCCACATTCCTTATGTTCTGAAGTTTACTCACATTGCCCGATATCTATAGCCCCAATTTTAAATTGGAGCACGAGTTCGCCAAGGGGGCATTGTGGTGAGCATCAATCTCGCCTGGCCGTGCTGGAGTGGAGCCCAGGCCATATTAACTCCCAGGACTCATTTCCATCTTCCAGCTGAATCTCCTTCCCGATCCCAGTGGGAATCAGTGCCTGGCCGATGGACAGGAACGGGACTTTGGGCGGCATGAGGCCGTCGCCGGGAACCAGCAGTTATGGTTCCCGACAATCAGGTAAGTGAGTCGGCAGGGAGGCAGGCGATCCGGAGGCCATTGTGGTCGAGGGAGGGGGGGAGCCCGGGGCAGGGGAAGCCCAATGTTTCCTTGTGGAACCCGGAGGAGCATTGCTCCTGCTGGCCCACAAGGAAACCATAAACAATTGAAAAATCTTACCTTCTCGGCCTCTTTTTGTGCCTGCTCCCGCCTGCCACCAACTTTCTCTGGCTGGCCTGGCACTGGTCATGTAACCATGCCTGCACATTAAAATCACATTGGGGTCCTAGTTGATTCCTATTTACCTGCAGGGTGTGCCTCACACTGCTCGAAATCCACCAGTTAAATTGAGAGAGGGAGTGATTATGGCACCAACCTCGAAGGGAGGACACTGCCTTTATTTCAAGCTTCTAAATGCCCCATTCTTGTCTGACACAGGGGTTTAAATCGCCAGTAACTCAGGATATGTAACAATGACATACGAACTGGACGCCATAAATTCACACATGCCCTCAAGTGTGCTTTCCACAATCTTTCAGTGGGCAGAACTGATAAACACTCTGGCAAGACGAGGTCAATGACAAATCATTGCTGGTTTATTTTGCAGAATACACGTGATTGAACAAATGTAGCATTTCCAGACTTTTTTAAACTTCTCCTGCAATGTTCCCCATAACAACAGAAAATAACTAAAACATACTACGCTATCCCGAATAGCAGACGGAATATTCATGTCTTTTTTTATTTCTTTTCGAGTTAGCTTCTGACTGGGAAAACTAACCTGCTATATCTCAGTTCCCTGCTCAGGCTAAGACCTGCCTTCTAGCAGCCTTTGTTAGACCTCACTGGCTCTGAATATGTTTCTTTTCTCTACTTTAATTCTGACTCCATGAAGTGGAATCTCAGCACATTACCCTGGCAACCACCCCTGCTGAGCTCAAACAAATCGAATCATCTCAACCACAATAGGTATGAACAATCACCAAAATCTCCAAAACAACTTTCATTCCCTAAAGCGCGCTGGTTCAGACACCCCGTCTGAACCCCATTTCACATCTCCCAGCCCTGTCGTGCTGTGAATTTAACCTCTTGGAAGCTAAATTTAACCAAACAGTTTCATTTTTAACATATATTACATCCAGGTTCCCTCATGGAGGCAAAGTCAGAAATCCCAAAATGTGACAATGCCTTCTTTCATCTTGTATCACTTCAACCATGAAATACTATATTTGTGGAGCTTTAAAACCAATGAGCATCATTATTTTTAATCTGACTTGACAAACACCAAGAGATTCTTCATTTGTTGCTCCATGAGCTCCTGTGAAAGTAAGAGCCCCTCATTTCTTCAGTTTTTCCTGCTCTGCTGCAATCTTGCAAATGCTTCAGTTACAGTCGGCTTTCCAGTGAATTAGCAGATAATATTTGGCTATTTTAGATTCCACACAAGCATTATGTACTGTTAGGAGAATTTTTTTATATGAAAATTTTTATTCATAAGAACACAAAAAAAATTAAGTCAATACTAAAAATTAGAAAATAAAAAAAGGTTAAAAAGCCCCATCATTAATGGAATTTCCTGTAGGCTCACTCCACATGAGCAAATCCTAAGCAAATGGAAAATCTTTTTAGGATTAATTTTAGTACATTATAATATTCAAATGCATCTATGTTTCCTTTTCAGCAAGACCACTTTAGGCCAGTCTAAAGGCCTGCTGGAAAATCACACTTGGCACCAAATTGGCATAAATCTGGTTCTATGACTCTGGGCCAAATTTTCCGGTCCCCCAGCACCTGTTCCGCTCCTATACCACTGGGTTTAGGTCCTGGACAATGTACCCTTTTGTCTGTCACTAGCTATTAACCTTTGTGCTCTGGTCTATGATAACATTTGAACCTCCTAAATATTGTTTGTAAACCAAACTTTTTAGGGGATTGTACTCATCAAATTTTAAATTATGGCATTTCATTAATATTTGGTCTCATTTAAATTAAAAATGCAAATGTTATGTTAGCGCCTGTAAACGTATACTTTATTGTACCCTACTTCCAAAAGCACCTAATGTACCACATTCTGTTTTATGGATTAAAAGTAAGTTGCGGATTAACTTATACTCTCTTTAAATAGGCATACATTTTGGGTTCCAAGAACGTCCTAGATGCGTCCAAGAATAATATCAGTGTTGAGATGTAGTAATTGCAAGCCCTGCCCAGTGCTGTATTCTGACAACATTCTAAGCCATTTCCTGGCCAGGTACCCAGTCATCTGGACGTACTGTGAGCTCTGAACTTTTGGCCACTTGTTTCTATAGCAACTGTAGTAAATAACATTTAACTTGTTTCCCGCTTAAGGTTTTAGTACATTATTTTGAATACTATCAAAAAATAATTGGAAGCTATATCATTAAACAGCTGAAGTCTTAAGTTACTTTGATTATTCTTTGCTGAATACCCATGTTCAGTTTTGTAAAATCAGCTGCAGTTTGCCCCATCACCGGAAACATGAACTTAATGTGAAAAATAGGAACTTTTCTCAAGTGTAGCTTGCCTAAACTCTTCATAATTACAGCTTTGAAATTGTACTTTTCTGTTGATTATGATCCCCTGAGTTCTCTAAAGAAGGGTCTACTAAATATTCCACAAAGTTTTTTTGTAGAAATCTTCAGAAATTTTCCAATCGGAATTTCTTAAACCAAACTACTCAATGCTGCCTTCAGTGAACAGAACTTTCCGAGCTCAATTTCAAACAGAGTATGCTGTAAATCATTCTTTTCTCCTTAATCTCCACTACAATTACATATGTGCAGTTTCCAGTACCTTCATGTGTAATGAAAGATTTGAAAATACATTCACACCCTTTACTAAAGCCAACATAGTAAAATAATTTTGCAGATCGCCAGTGTACAATTGAAGAAAATGGTGTGCCAAATGCAATGATATATAAGACATGATGCTTTTTTGAAACTGTACTTGGAAAGTTTAGTTTTCAACATAGACACCAATTTACTCAGTGTCTTGTGATGCCAGCAGATTAAAACTCACATAATCTATCCCTGTACATCCTATCACTAATGTTGGAGCAGCTTGGCTTAAAATAGTTTCTAAGTATCTCACAGTATTACGTTAAATATTTCATGTAACAAATAGCTCCTAATAAAGTGAATTTGGTAACCAAATCTTTCCTGACAGTCTGCAATTGTGTCTCCATTTTAGCTTATCTTTTACTATGGAAGTAATGATCACTGGTGCCCAATCACGTATTATGAAGATATGAAGAGAAGCTTTCCTGAAGGGACTATTCATCTCTGCCAAAAAGGAATTCGCCATGCCTTTGTTTTGGATGCCAGTGTGGAGATGGCTCAAATGCTCATAGACTGGTTATATACAGATCTAGCAAAATTGTAATAGAGCCTTAGTATGTGTAAAATGTAAAATATAAATGATTTTTTAAATGACATAATATATGACGCATTACATAGTCTTAAAATTCTAATGTGTTCTAGAGTTGAACTATGGCACTAAAGCTAGCTCATTTAAACAAAAATAAATTAAATTTTAGACATATCTCCCAGACAGGGCTTGGAAAATCATTTGCTAGGATGACTACTTGGTTACAGCAGCTTTCAAAATATTTGTGACTGCCCTGTAATTTTTATATCTTATGTACAGCCCCTGCATAAGTAAATCTGTTTTATATCAGGGTCATTTTTATGGACTAATAATTGTTGGCATTCACTGTCTACTTGCAGTTCATTAGGTTAGTTTTAGTTTTCAATCAAGGGAGCATTGTAGGTTTGTTGAAAAGTATAGATGCAACTTATCCAGAGCCCTGCCAAACCCCAGCAAGGGAAATGATTACAATATGCTTTAAAATCATCTTGCTTTATTTGTCAAAATCACATTTATCAGATCTCGCCTGACCAGAAACTTGTCAAGACCAAATTAGCTATTAAGATATTTCCAGAAGTAGGAAGCACTGTGCTATTGTGTCTGGCGTCTGTTGTAGGCACTGACATTTGCCTAAAATAAAATAAATTGTTCCAGTGATGATATTGGTAAAGATTTTTTTTCCCTCTGGAGCAGCTATACTTCAATAATGCTCAGTAGAACTTAGCTATTGTCTTTGACTAGCTACTGAGAAAAGTATGTTTATTGAAGAGCAACTATTAAATTTCATTAAAACCACAACTAAATGAGGTAATTTTCTACAGTGCAACGGTATTTGATTTTGTTTTTTGGACCCAACTTTGTATATCTTTTTTTTTCATCTCTTCATTCCTTCTTTATGTCTTTCCAGTCAAGGAGGCAGGCAGCGAGACTGCTTCTGGGCCTCTTCCAATGTATTTGCCACTAGAAGAGCAGATACCAGAAACATGTCCTATGATTTTTCCTTCTTTTGCTGTAGAGAATCAACTGACCTTTACTGGTTACAGCTCCACCTTCCTGACAGTACAAAGGAGAATGGGAACTCACTGGCCTAGACTTTCAGCCCGCCTCCTGACGATTTTTCTATAGACCTGGGAGGGGCATGTGGCTGCATGCCTCTACCGCCCCCCACCCTTGACCCCCACCAACTCCCCAACATTTCTTAAGGGTGGACCTGGCAACCTAAAATACATGCGCCCATATGTGGACAAGTACATGCAAATTAAATTAAAAGGAGGGAAATACAGTTTCCACTGTATTTCCAGCTGTTTACCTCAGTTGTATGCTGAGGCAACCTGTTAGGCCCCAGCATCCAGCATTATAAAGTCAGTGGATGGAGCTTCAAGGATTTCAATGAAGAGGAGGGCTGTGCACAGGCCCCATCAGCATCAGTCAAGATTTTTTGTCAGGCAGTTGATAAACTGCCTCTTCTTTCTACTGCAGCAGCAACCCCCCCCCCCCCACCCCCACACCGAGACCTTCTGCCGCAATTCTCCACACCCCCCCCTCAATCTAGCACAACTCCCCAGCACAGGCCAGAGAGCTACCTCCCACATGCAAATGAGCCCAAGGACACAAATAGGGCCAGAGTCAGGAGGGTATTTCTGGGACAGATAGAAGTCCCTTCCCACCAGAGATATGACCCCAGCAGAAAATCCAGACTACTATGTGCAAATTGCATGTCTGCACCCTTGTTCCTATAGTTCATTTTACCATAATTCATATTTTCTAAATTCTAATTCTAACATTTTTTGTCTCAACCTCCATGTGTTACAAGCTAAGCTCTGCTCTGCTGCAAATTATATGAATATTGCCCTATTTAGGGTCTCAATGTTGCCTCCTCCAGACAAAAAAATGACTGTCCAGCCTGTATTATAAAGCCCAAAGGCCTGAGGCCTCACCTGCACCCATCATGCCACTGTATGCACTTGGAGCCTGTGCACAAGGTTATTATTGTCTATAAATGTATTTCAATAAAATTAGGAGGTCTGTTCCCTTCAGTTGTACCCTTGTTGTTTAGGTACATTGTTGTAGTTGCTGTATCTGAGTAACTGATTGTTTCTGCACTGTTTTGATCATGTTGCACGAAGGAAGTTATTGAAACCTGTTAGAGCCTTCTTGATGGCTGCTTAAAACTGTACTACATATTTTGTTAATGACTGTTTGCACAGCTTTAGTTGTTAGAGAGCCGATTACCTCCCTGCTATGGGTATTCCTATGGCCATACCTTTATTTGTAGGTTCAGGATGTTAATCAGAGAAGGTATGCCAGGCAGATGGTATTGCAGCTTAGATGCTCCATTCGGAGACATCCTTACACTGACACTTATGTATGTAGGGCGCAGGTCTCTTATCTGGACCCATTGTAAGAAACCTGCCAGCGCTGTCTTTGATTCCTGGAGGAAGCCGTCACCACATTCTGCACACTCCAGCAGGAGATCTCCATCACATTTACCAATCTTCAGTTCATAATTCAATCAAGCAGTTAACTGGCACATTGTTTGCCAAGACCAGGGATTCATTACATTTCGTGTCAAAAGCAGTGGCAGCAAGAAAGAGTCCTTTACTTCGACCATATGGCAGCATTCCCCTAAGTGCAGGGCATCACCGCCTATACTCGTGGCTGTGCACACCCCTAGCATGAGCACAGCCCTTGTTAATGGATAGAAAGGGCTACCATTCCATCAGTGTACAGATGATCTGCGACCACAGGAACGTAATCATGCATGTGAATTCACCTTTCTTTGGCATCGCCCATGATTCATTCATCCTCTGACAATCAACAGTGTCAACCTTATATAACGGGCCAAGAAGACCCCAGGGATGGTTTTTGTGAAGATAAGTCATGAAACCATGCCTCATGGCATCAGTGCAGCAACGAAGGATAAGAGCTCAGAAGAGGTGCAATTAACACACGCATCCACCTGGGTCATAGTAGAACAAATCTTCATCATCTTGGAACGACAATTCCATTGCTTGGACCAATCGGGGAGTTCTACAGCATAGTCCAATCAAGGTTTGTAAGATTATTGTTGCCAGCTGTGTCCTCCACAACTTTGCCCTGAAAAGGGGCCTAACGAAGGAGCAGCCAAGAGAAGTAAGACAGCAAAAAAGCCGAGAAAGATGATGAGGCCGAACACAAGGGAACAGAATTGCCTGCTGAACAAGTTGCTCAGACTACTGCAATTATCATATAAGATGTAATCACACAAACATTTCATTAATAGCCTTTTCCTGCCAATGCGTAACTGTTTCCCCCTGCCCCACGTGTGCTCAATCCTCATGCCAAGTAAAACTTTCCCTCTATTGGGTCAGGCTATACATTAGCATCCATGAATGCAGCCTCATTTCTCCTCAAGAATCTGAATTACCCTCGCACCAAAATAGCTGTCAGGATAGTGCAGCTTTTATTAATCCTTACTAAATATGGTGTTGCTGTGATCAGTGTGTTTTTGCCCCTGTACTTCCCTTCCTAATCTTGTGCTCTGTCTAGGCATTCCTCCAACGAGAAGAGGAAGTGAGATGGATGGATGTTGGCTGCCAGTTCTTGCCTCCAGGGTAGTTAGTGACCCAGTCCCTCCGTCTGGCTCCAAAGATAGCCCTGCAAGTGAAGGCACCACATTCACTGATGAAGGGCTGCCTGGGTCTGTGTGATCAATAACTCTACTGTAATCATTTGAGTGGGGTGGCATGGAAGATAGGATACTGCATTGCCTTAGAGACATGAGCATCATCCAGGCCATTCTCCTGCTGCTGGGCACTCCCTCACAGATCTGTATAAGAGCAAACTTCTAAGAAGCAATGAGGTAATTGAAGCCCTATGTTAATGCTGTCTCAATCTGATTTCCCTCCCACCACCCCCCCCACCCCATCTCACCACAGTTAATCCAAAGGAGAAAGACTGCTGTAGATTGGATGTCAAAGTCTCTATAGCATTAGTCAAAACATTTATGAGAAGCTAAGCCTGAGTTTAGAACATTGGCTAAGGAGTCCTCTGCTGCAAAGGGCCCTGGACTGGCACATTCTTCATGGCAGTCTGCAGCACTGCACAGATGTGGGTTGTGCATTCCTCCATGGATAGGCCTAAATTGTACTAGCTGCATGGCACAGTTTTTAAAAGACCCCATGAAGTCCTGCTTTTGAACTACTAAAGAACCTTTGTAGGCAGACCCTGTGAAGTTCAAATCCCTCAGCACAGCAGTTGAAGAGGCCCTCCAGCTTGCCTTTGGGCCAGCAGATTGCATCTCCTGCAATTCTACCTGCACTTTTTTCACCCTCTTTCATTCTCAATGTCTCACCAAGTACTCCCACCTGCAACTTGCCAACAGGCCCCCCATAAATGGATATATCCGTACTGATTTTTTTTTATTCGTTCATGGGATGTGGGCACGCTGGCAAGGCAGCATTTATTGCCCATCCCTAATTGCCCTTGAGAAGGTGGTGGTGAGCCGCCTTCTTGAACTGCTGCAGTCCGTGTGGTGAAGGTTCTCCCACAGTGCTGTTAGGTAGGGAGTTCGAGGATTTTGACCCAGCGACGATGAAGGAACGGCGATATATTTCCAAGTCGGGATGGTGTGTGGCTTGGAGGGGAACGTGCAGGTGGTGTTGTTCCCATGTACCTGCTCCCCTTGTCCTTCTAGGTGGTAGAGGTCACGGGTTTGGAAGGTGCTGTCGAAGAATCCTTGGCGAGTTGCTGCAGTGCATCCTGGGGATGGTACACACTGCAGCCACTGTGCGCCAGTGGAGGAGGGAGTGAATGTTTAGGGTGGTGGATGGGGTGCCAATCAAGCGGGCTGCTTTGTCCTGCATGTTTGCCATTAAGATTTTTTTTTAGCTTACATTTTTATTACCTGTATTCAACAACATTTAAACTTTCATTTATGATCCTTGCATTCTCCCTGTGTTGAAATAAAGATTCATTGCACCTTCTCATACTCTTCCCAGAACCTCAAAACCAAACTGATTCTAAAACTAACATGGCACCACCAACATCCATCTATAGGACAGAACATTATTGCTGGTTTAAATTTTAACTTTTGTCATTGCTTTCCCCACAGGGTCAATTGCTTGTTACAACCACAACAATGACGAACACAATCACATCAGATTTTAAACTAATTTGGATATTTAGACTGCATCTCCAGTTGTTGGTTGAAGGAAGAATTATAAATGCAAAGCATCAAACAGTTCCCTTGTTACATCTGCTGTTAGTGTACAGTAAGAGAGAAGGATGTTATAGTAGATGAAAGCAAGCTTCCATAAGTCTCATTAAGAGGGCTGTCTTACAGATGGATGGACACAAAGATTTACAAAGAAGATGCTGTATGATTAACAGTGTGACACTTGTAACGACAAGAATGAGCTAGATCAGAATGTGTGCGAGCCTAATGCAATGACAGTCCAGCAGATGAGATTTATTGCACTGTAAGTCAAACGAAGCTTCCAACATGTGGATCTGTAAGCATTTCCTTTGTGTGCTGTTTCAGTTCCAAACCTAAGGAAGCAGATTAGACCACTAAAGAAGGATTGTGGAACCAGTCACACCTTTTTATAATAACTTTCAGGGCATCTTCCAGTTGTACTGTTCAGTTGATTTTATTAGTGCAGATGGCATCTACTGATTATTTGCAGTGAAACTTTCTTATTTTGCACGTGCACACCAAAAGGCATGACAATTAATTGTAAAATGTCTTTATATAAGGCTCACAATCAGCTCACGTGATCAGTGTATACCCTTGGACCAATATTGATGAGTCATTTATTGAAAAAACACTTGGGCACAAAATGCCTTTCTGACTTTCTTCTTCACGGCTATGTGCTGACGGACTGCAACGTGTGAACCACAGAAGATTCAAACACATAGGGCTGGATTTTCCTCCGCTATCCCACCTGAAATAGGGCAAGATAGTGGCAGCAAAGGGGGCTAAATTGGGTGATGAGGCCTACTACTCTGTTCCTGCTCTGAGCTCCATTCCCCTATCCCAGCCCCACCAGGACTGCTACCAGCAGCTCCTTCCCCACCCGTCACATGTAAATGCTAGCTGGGGACATGGCCAGCTTCCAAACCAATTTTCCTGCTTCTGCTTCTCTTACCGCCAATCTATGAAACGCCTGAAGAAAGGTGCCAGTAGTCCTGGGATAGCTGTGATAACGTTCCAAAATTCTTGTAATGGAGGGACAGGGCCTAGTAGAGGCCCCTCCTCCCTTCAAAATGGTGCAATGCACTTGCGGCCAAGGCCTAAAAGAAACTTTTGGAATCCTCTTTGGGACTTTCCACTTCCTTAAATCCCCGACTGCCTCTTCTGAAGCTGCAGTATTGGTCCCGCTACAGTATCACCAGGATTTTGCTCCCTCACGGTGGTGTGTCTCTCTGTAGCTGGCAGGAATTCCGCTGAGAGTCCTCACTGCATGGGAAATGACCCCAACCTTAGGAAAGCGGTCTTGGTTGCAGTGGTCTCGAGGTTACAGGCAGAAGTCTCACCCTATTGCAATAACGATGTGAAGAGGAGAATCCTGCCCATAGAGTTTTCACCCCTAGGAATTTCAAACATGTGGCTGAATGTTGAGCCAGAGTGATAGTAGCTCATTAACAGTTTAGGTTACAAATGAGAGAGTCAACATCCAAAAATGAGCATTGGAAGTAGGCAATGTCAGCAGTTCTTCAGAATGTAGCAGCTGATTAAAGATATGCCTGCTTCAAATACTTGTAGAAAAAAAAATCAATAAATCACTGCCTATCATGAGTCTGAGCCAAAACAAGAGTAACAAAAAAATAATCAGGAACAAGAAAGACCATTAGTTCCATCCATGCACATCTTTCTAGTACCCTAATTCTCCTATCAGCATTTTGGACAGACTGAATGTTCTTTCTTTTACTGCCTCACCTGGCACATTATTCAAAACATTTATTGCTCTTTCAGTAAAGAGGCTTTTCCTAATTATGGTCATTTTCAAAGCCTACCTCTTTCCCATCATCCTTAACTGAGAATGATGTCATTGGATGGGCTTTAAACTGGAGTGATCGGTCTTCTGTACAAAGAGAAGCTTTACAGCTTAAAATAGTGCTAGCTACTGCTGTAGCAGTGTTATATCCTATTTGCTTTTCACTAATTTCCATTTATATGCTCTGGTCCTACTTTTTCTAGTTTACTTTTAATATTTTATATTTCATCACCAAGACTGCCTGCTTCCATTTCCGTAACATCGCCTGCCTCCACCTCTGCCTTAGTCCATCTGCTGCTGAAACTCTCATACATGACTTTGTCACCTCCAGACTCGACTACTCCAATGCTCTCCTGGCCAGTTTCCCATCATCCATGCTCTGTAAACTTCAGCTCATCCAAAACTAAGCTGCCCGTATCCTATCCCGCACCAAGTCCCACTGACTCATCACCCCTGTCCTCACTGACCTACATTGGCTCTCAGTTCTCCAACGCCTCCAATTTAGAATTCTTATTCTCATGTTTAACTCCCTCCATGGCCTTGCCCTGCCCTATCTGTGTGACATCCTCCAGCCCTAGAACCCCACTAGAACTCTCCATTCTTCTGACTCTAGCCTCCTGTGCATCACTCCCTCCCTCACTCCACCAACCTGGTCCTGGGCTAGGGTGTGGAAAATTTGGGCAGGGTTCCTGCTCCTGATTGCTATCCAGTGACTCCTGCTGCAAAATCCAGGCATACATATGTTGGTTAAGATCAGGATGGGGCTTGGCTGTGGTGCCTCTGGTAAAATAACTTGAAGACACTCACTGTCCAAATTCACATGTGAAGAATGGTCACAGACTGAGGTACCAGACAGTAGCCAATGCCCATGGAACCGTAGTCCAGCCCGAGTCAGTGACAGCAGGAGAGGAAAGGAGAAAAGATAATAAGAACCCAATCAGTGAGGAGTCAAAAATATATTTGGTTGTGTTATAGACTATAAAGCTGCAATTGATTAGTTCACAGGCATCCAGCTTTTCAGATTGTGCACATTTGTGGCCTATTAAAAGGTTGTGAACATTATTCAGGATGTGTATGAAGTGCAGATGTGCAAACTTCCTAATGTTTGCTACAAATTGTGGTTTGCCAAACCCACAAAATAATTGCAAACTTTTGGGAAAAGCTAGGGCATGGTAGAAATTTTATGACATTACTTGTAGTACATATACAGGCACTTTTTTGGCATGTATGTGCTATGGCTGATGAAACTTGATCTTGCTTTCTATTACAACTGCACTCCACTGCCCACTGAATATCACCAGGCCCTTATAATTTTTGTCTTCAATATGTAGCTACCATATAATTTGGAATTAAACGGTTTAGTTCAACATTTACTGAGGTTCATTTCTTTTTCCTGCTCTCAGTGGTAATCAGAAAACGTGCCAAGTTACTTAGCCAAGAAAAATGTCCTGCCTTGTTGTACCTTTGTATTCAACAGGTAACAAGAGTCAGAAACAAATCTTAAAACGAACTAAATCCCAGTGGTGAAGTCATTTTTTACATTATATTCCTCACTCTTTTCCATTTAATACTGCAAATGTTTATTATTTCTCTGGTCAGAGCACTCTAATATTACTTACTTAAAGCACCAAGGATACCATAGCAGATTTTTCTCCTAAGAATTATTAGTGAGTAGTGTGTTCAAAGAGGTTAAGGGATCATTTCCAAAGCCCACCTCTTTCCCATCATTCTTAACTGAGAATGATGTCATAGGGTGGGCTTTACACTGAAGTGATCAGTCTTTTGTACGAAGAGGAGCTTTACAGCTTAAAATAGTGCTAGCTACTGCTGTAGCAGCATAATACAGTTGACCTGCTCCTGACCTGTCCAAAGTAACATTTTAAAAAGGGTAAAGACTGGATGGCATAGCTAGGTATTTTGCCCATTCACCTCTGGGACTCAAGCCAAATCCAGCCCAGACTGAAGAGATAAGTCTTGTTTCTTTTTTAGCTGTAAAGACTTCATGTGAATTCAGTTTGGGTAATCGCAATTTACTTCTTAGGTGATGCAGACCCATAGCACAAACAATCCCTAATTTAGAATTGATTGCAATCTCATTTAAAGAGCCTAAAAGGACTTGGGAAACAGAACAATGCACACTAGTGCAGAAAGGGTACACTACAGAGGTTGGGGTCAGAATACAGAGAGCTGGCAATGTGTGATACTGGCTCTGCATGCCTGAAATGGAAATAATATTCTATTTCCCAGTATTGGCATCCCTTCCTTGTTCAACACAAATATTCAGAAAAAATAAAATCACAAAATGTGGATGCTACCTTATTCCTTTTTAAGTGATGATGATTTTTAAGCAGTTTCAAAGATCAGCTGTTATATGGATATTTTTACATCACGATTGTATTATGACTGTCAAGAAATATCTATGATATGAAAACGGATGATTTTCTTGTATATTCTGCCAGACTGACTGGTCCTTGAGCAACAATTTAGATGACCTTATTAATATGGTCATACCTTATTGCTGTGTAAACTTTCCTTTGAAAGAGATCTCCCAAATCCAAGTCTTTCCCTCATCCCAAGTAGCATATATAATAATTCAATTTTGTTCTTGGTCTTCCTGTCAATCAATGCAGAACAGTTTGAAATGGAAGTTTTATTTTTGCATGAAAAATACTTTGAAACATTATTCAGACATTGTCCTTGATCCAGTTATTACAGTTGAATCCTAACGAATGTACAACTACTTTGCCAAGAAATTCATTATCATTTCTATTGAACAGCAGTAAACAGGAATAGTGTCTCAAAAGCCTGTGCTGTAATTGTGGATGTTTGTCCATTGAACTATATTGCATTGTGAGAAGTTAAAGCTGTTCTACATAACAATCAAATACTTTTATTTCTTTATGCTGAATTATAATCTTTTTCAAAAAATGAAGAAAAGAACTATTATAATTTTTTTATTGATACATAATTTGAGAAGTTGATCTATTCCACATGAGAAGTTGATCTATTCCACATTAATCAGATTAGTTGAGCAAAGACATGTAAGTCGAAAAGATGTGCCTGAGAGGAAAACATGAAAGGCAAAATGGAACTAATTCTTTAGACATAAAAATTCAGTGGATGGTTGCAATTTTAATTAAAATTATGTCCAATTTATTATATTTAGTTTTATTTTAAAAGAACTATTTTCTTTCAGAGCCACAGTTTTGTGGAAAGCTAACCACCAAAACCAGTCTTCATTCAGTCATGACTTCACTATGGGCTGTTATCCACAATGTTAACATCCCAACATAAGTTCCAGGATGCACCTGCCCATTACTTCTGATCCTGACCCCACCAAAGTATGTGGAGTCAGGGGAAGGTCACGGAATTTTAATATTATGGGCAGGCACCCATGCCACTAAAGGTGCATTTTAGGCACCAAAGGGGAAAAGCCAGGAATCCTAGCAAAGAGTTCCTGATATAGGGTAACAGGGGGTCCACCCATCACCCCCCCCCCCAGAAAAATGTCTGAGGTTTGCCCATCGGCCCCCAACAAGGCCCCACAGAAACTACTGGGATAGGCTGGGACCCTGGCATATCGAAGTCCCAACCTAAGTTATGGCCCTTCCTTCACACTCCCACCAGACATACATTGGGAGTGCATCAAAAGTACTGTGAATTTTTGGCTCCATTGGGTTTGTGAGTAAAGTATAACATGTACCATCTTATAAACAAAGTTCAGGTCTCACTTAAACAAACTGCTATTGATTACATGATTTTGCCTCTGTCCTAAGAATGGATCCAAAATGTGCAGTGAGATATTATGATTATATAAAGGATAATCTGTTACAGTACATCATTTTGGTTCGAGTCATTTCATCTGTCATTGTACAATCTGCATGAACAAGCTTTTGTGTATACATATGAAAACTTCTGACCATTTGAGTAGTTTGGACTGTTGAATCAGCCCTAACATTCTGCTTCATTAATTGAGCTTCTAGTAAGTTGCTTTATACTAACTTTATCTCAAATTGATTTTTTTTTCCACAAGAAGAGTTTGAGTCTGTGCCAAAGAGAGCTATGTTTTTCTCTTTCACTAAATAGTCAATGTTTGCCCTTTCAGGCAGATTCTCTTACAAAATTTGTTCACTTTATCTTAATACTTATTTTTCACATGCTTATTCATAAAAACTTCTACACTAGTGACTACAAAATTTTTTGTCTCTTCTGAAGAATTTGGCCAAGCTCAGGTTTCAGGTCTCTTTATGTTTGCCAATACAATAATCCTGCCAGTGAGGATGTGCACTAATATATTCCTGGGCTGTAAATGCATAAAGGTCAGAAACTACTTGAAGAGCCATGCTACAAAACTGCATGTATTTTTTTACCCTTGCATGACTGAAAAAGTATTTTTACACAGCAACAAATTATGTCTTTCATGATCTTAACCCCATACTTGAATATCAGTGATTCACACGTGAGGCCTTTGATTTATAGTTTTCATGAGAAAATGGAGCCCCGAAATGCAGGTAAAAATCCCAGAATCCCATGTAATAAAAAGAGAATTTAATTTATTCAGCCACTGTATATAATTATTTTGCTCATACCCCATCTACTTCACATTGGTATTGCCAATCTTTTGGACTGCACAACATGCAGTACAGCAATGCTGACTTAATAGGAATCAGAAGTTTTGCACCAGCAACAAGTCTACCTAAAAAAGCAAAATTACCTCTAGCATTACAACTTGGCTGCAGATTGACTGCAGCCCTGGCAGTGTGGGAAGAGAATACATCAAAAAGTTTTAATTCCTGATGTTCTTCTTTTATCTTCAGACTGCCCACAGGACACCTGCAGACCCTTTGGTCAACTGAGGGCCCCAGTGCAAGCTTCGTCACCAAGTGTCTTCAGGTACATCTCTGCTAAAGTGCACCAAAGGTTAATGAAGAATGCTGGGAACTCTCCCTCCCACCTCATTAATAGTCTTATCATGCTGGGTACGTGCCTATTCCAGGGGCATGTCCAGTATCATGCATCTGGGGATGCCCCACAAATCCTGGCACAATGAAGAGCAAAATCTCCACTAAACCATTTTTACTTCCTCCCTTTTCTGAGTTTAAGGCTATGCCCTCTTGTTGCAGAATTTCTTTCTATGTTGAACATATTGATGTTTATCGTATCTGTGCCCTTTAGGGTCTTAAATACCTCTATCACCCCTGAGCTTTTTCTTCACCATTGTAAACATTCCCAGCTTCTGCAGTCCTCCTTACAACTCAGGTGGCTAATCCCAGCTAATCAATGGGAACTTAATTTTAAAGCACTATCTCTTCCCCGACTCCAATAGTAGACAGTACCACAACTCCCTGTGGTACAACAATACCACATTTGCATCCCTGTTAAAATTCAGTTGGTACTGCGCCAATAAGTGCAGTATACGTGGACATAACAAAAGCAAGAATGTTAGTTTTTTTAGCTGGATCACAGTATATTTGGAAGGAAGAAATGGTTTGTGGTTCTGATCAATTTTTTCTTGCTTTATAATAGTTTTATACACAAAAATCACCCAAGAGATATAAGTCCTGTACACAGAAAAATGCATATTTAAAGGTTAACTAATCCCATTGTGTTGGGATGTCTCTAATTACTACACACAGCCATTGTGGTGAAAAAAAGATGTGGGGCAAATCAAATCTATTACATTCTATGCACACGTAAATCTTTGCATTTTATCCTGATGTCCCTTTATTGGCAGTGTCCTATTTCAACACTGCTAAAATGCTTATTTAGACTTGATCTTATTTAGTCAAAAGGCCTTTAACCAATTCAGTGTCAGAATATGAAAGAGTCTGTGACTTGTAAGTATTAATGTACATTGAATTGAGTAAAATTGCCCTAGATCTCCTGACTAGATTTTACTCACCCAGGTATTCGGATCTTCCACATTTTGGCATTTTCAGCTAGGTATGTTGGTCTTTGATCTGTAAACAATTAATCACTATATTTATGTGTTTTTCATGTTGTTATTGCCTATGTAATTCCCTTTAAGTGTCATTAGCTTGTGCTATCTAAGCAGGACACTTGGGTAAAGAAATATCTTAAAGTGGCATTAGATCATCTCTGTTACATTGCACCTGGAATTCAAGTCTAGACTGTTAAGAGAATTCTCATCTGATCAACAGGCCATTTTTCAAATAAATATTTTGATACCCTAAGTGCCATTTTGAGTTGTCAGGTGTGTTAGTAAAATAGACTTCAACTTGAAGTTTTAGGGGCTGTCATTGTAAGTACTGTAATACATCAGACCTATTTTTGTAATGATTCTGTAACTTGAACAATTTGAACCAAGAATTCTGAAATGTGAAATCTGGTCATCTCATTGAAAACACTACATATAATAATCATTATACATGCCAACCCAGTGGAACGATTGGGGCCTTCGCTCCATATGACTTCTTTGAATATAGTGCATACAGTAAATACTGTTTTATTTATGTTTCAAACCAATAATATTGCTGCTTAAAACCGAACAGGCGTGTGATCTTATTGTTACTTACTTTCATTCCAGACACCTTGAAAGGGCTTCAGGGGTGTATTCCTCCCACCTCCATGTACTGCTTTGGAAGCTTTTTCCTGCCCCAAGTTGCATTAAATTGAAGAATTTCCATTGTAGAGATTGATCCCTGAGCCTTGTGGTGATCATTTTTTGAACAGATGCTCCTATTCAGATTAGGCTGTAATATTCCCTTTATTCCCTCCTATCCGAGCTCCTAATGAATCTTGCCTGCCTTTCACATCCCATGCTTAATTCTACCATTGCATCCTGCCCTATTTAAACCCAAGGTGTGCGGCTACAAGCACCATCTGATTTGTGCAAGGCGGATCCGTATCATAAATAAGCAATTGGAGAGGTTTCCATTTTTTAAGACTAATGCAGCAATTACAAATCCCTGCACCGTTCTCTAAAATGTATTTCTTGCTAGTGATTAGCTAGCTATGTGCTAAAAAAAAAAGCGTTTTAGCTAAAAGGTGCAAAACATCCTGAAAAGGCAGCATCTATGTTAAGGCTTGGAAGTGTGTAACTTTACGCCGATTATTGCATTACGCTATTTCCTCAAAACTTTTTGATTTCTCGGATAGATGTTACAATTTTCTACTCGGCCCAGTCATGCAAATGGTGTTTGTCGCAGAAGCGACTGTAAAATATCTGGGTGTGCCCTCGATGGAAATTCTTTATCCTACCGTTCAGTTTCTGGTAGCAGTAGCAGAAAGTTGCCAACAGGACTTATCGGAAAAGGCAGGATGTAGCAGAGTGTGCCGACAGGTCCAGCGACCTACTTTCTCCTCCAGTCAGTGAAGAAGACAGATACGTCCGTGTAAATGTTTACTTTAGCTAGTCCTAGACAGAAGCCAACCCAAGTGAAGAGACGGCTTGTGTGTGCGTTTATGTGTATCGGGAAGGTGGGGGAGTAAAACCATTAACCAAAAATGCATGAAAATGTATTGTTCTCCACTTGGGTGTGCCGAAAAACACACACACTAACAAATTTCAAACTGCTCAAATAGCCCAAGGAAGTTAGACTTAAAAAGATATATTTCGTATCTTCTTAGCGATACATCATCAGTGGAGAAATAGCATTGTCATCCTTTATCAAAAGCCAGACAGATTGGTACCTGACAATCAGAATTTTGGGCGAGTCCAGAAGAATAACGAGAATGGACTAATATTCTTCCAGTTAGTACTGTACTTTCAAAGCCGTCTTTACATCTACTGCTACCGACCAACAATGAGAAGGAAACACCAACACCAGTACCTATGGCAACCTAACCTCATTACTTGAGTCAGCGCCCCTTCCCCCTCATTTTGTAGGCTGCAGTAACACTGTAGTTACTGAACTCAGATTGGCATCTACAATATCGATTTATATTGCCTGCCCGTCAATCTAGCAGGAGAGAGGTCTACCCATGCTTGGTTGTTTGCATCTGCTGGCTAATACATTTTAAATGTATTGAGAGAGCAGGTGGAAGCCTCCACACTGCCACAATATTCAATTAAGGTGTGGTCCAATGTATAACGTAACCAGGAGGTTCAACTGAGACCACTTTATAGTGATACAAAAGTGCCAGAAGAATCACACGCTTTCTATTCGCCCTCTCAAATTTTTTTGGCTCGACCACGTTTGCCTAAACGAAGAGAATAATAATCATTTAATACAAACATTTCATCCTTTATAAAATGAATGATTCTGCCCTGAAACCCTATATCGGTGTGTTAGCATTTTGGTCTCGACTGGCACGTCTAAATTAAAGGTGCTTCGCCTGTTGTTTCCAAGTATCAAGCAGTGGCTCGATCTGTTGCTGATCTTCATTTCTAGTTGCTTTTTGCCACCTTTTCCTTCCTTTACCTGCCTTCTTATTTACACTACCTACTTCACCCCTCTTCCTTCTACTTCTCCCAGCTCTCCGGATGTAAGAGAATCAATTGTACCACGGGAAAAATGCATCCCCGTACTTATTGGAACTGCTGAAAATTCTCTAAGTCATTTCACCAATGCTAAGGAACATGAGAAATCCATGCCTCCCACGGAGGAACTCTTAACCCTCCTTTGCGTGGGGAGTGAGCAAAAGCAAAAAGAGAATGCAAGAAACAAAGAGTGAACAAGATAGGGAACAGAATCAAGAAATACTGAGACAAGTTGGGAAAGAAAAATAGTGAAAATGTGGCTAGATAATCATTCCCAGTTGTGTCGAAGTTTTCTGGGAATCAGGTTGAGTTCCGTACAAACAGATTTGATTTGACTATGGGTAAAACAATATATTTTTATGGTCTCCTTTTCTGCAATTGATTGCTGTTCATGTTAGGGGGGGAAATTTTCACATCCAAACCTTCAAACCAAAAATGCAACAGCTAAAACTGTAAACTATGCCCCTGAACAGTACTGTATAATTGAGGTCACAGAGAACTGTGGAACCATAGTAAATCTCATAGCAATGGATTCTCTGTCACCTGGAGAAGTAGAAGTAGGAAGAAATAGGTGAAGTAAGACTGCAAGAGGAATAGAAAAGTGGCAAAAAGCAACAAGAAATCGAGAAAAGCGACAGGAACAAGTTCTGTAGTTTACACTTTTATACTAAGTCCTTTAGCTCCTTTCCACTTTGCCTATTGGGCAATCTTGCTCATTATTAACCTGCCTATTTGAGTCTTTGCCCTCAACATATTGGCCTTTACTATTAAAGTTTGCATTTGCATGGATTGAGCATTAGTGGTAAAATGATTGGTGATAGTAAATGTTGGTGGCACAATCATTGCCGTTTCTACTCTGTGGTAATGGCTCACGGTAATGCTTTTATCACTAGAGTCATTAAAAGCCCATTATCTTCTAATGAGGTGGTATTCTTGAGGGTTGCCACTCAGTACAATTTTCAGTGATAAATTCCGGTATTAAATGCTCATGACTTTACTTCAAAGTTGATTTGGCCTTAAAAGTACTAGAACATTGTGAAAGTATTCTTAGAAACGTATTCAAAGCACTAGTGTGGTCTCCTTAAACATCAAAAGGATGAAAACAGTCTTTCAGTTCCCATAAGTTACCTCTAATCAAAATAATTTTAAATTGGAGATTGGACAGTATAATTGGTCTTAGGATGTATTTTGTTTAGGTAAAAGTATTTTCAGAATATTTCTCTAGTGGCATGAGAGCAAGTCCCGGATGCCACGTTGAGAATATTCAGCAAGCAGTGTCAGGCAGTAATTGCAAACTTTTACAACTTCAAAACAATGATCCACAGACAGATAAGTAGGTATGATGGTGATTAGATAGTTTCGCCCTTTCCCACAGCTTCCCACTGAGGCTAATGCTATTGTATTTGTTTTCAATTAAGGATTGGCTCATTTCTGGGTGGTCAGCTTGCAACTTGAATTTGATTAAACTACTAAAACTGCGCCTACAGGACTTGCAGCTTATAACAGAAGTCGGAAATGCGACTGCCAGAAACCATTATTTCATTGAAATCCAGGTGATGCTGAATGGAAGTTACATTTAGAAGTGATAGTGATTATGATGGTTCAGCGGTTAATACAGTGTCTAGAGTGGTACTGAGTCACACAAATCAGCGATTCCTGTGATTTTACTAGGGCTGTCTTCAATGCCCTTCTGTTACCAAGGAAAATCAGCCAGAGTCGCCACATAAATATACTATCTGGTCACCCTGTTGGAAAGTGTAAGTTTATGGACATCAGGCGAGGCTGGGATTGGGCTAATTTGTGATGGCTCTCATCATTGAATAGCCCACCAGCAATCATTAGGACTGATTCTGCGGTCGGGTGCTAGCAGAACGCTGACCAGTAAATCGTGATCCACGGGGGACGGATTTTCCTCCGAATCGGCCCTGCTGTCTACGCTCAAACACGAACAACGGCCAATTGGGCGAATGACAAGAGGACGGCGGGTGTTCCGGGAACACCGCATTCAGAGTGGTGGAAATAAAGCATGCGTTCCTTCTAAATAGTTATTGATCTAACACGAATCTTAAACCCCCCTCCCGCCTGACCTGCGCTGTTTGTGCAGCCTTTTCCACGGGAGAGGAGACGAATATCAGTCAAATGCTGCAAGAGAGTTAGAATTGGTATTACAGTGCGAAACCCACAGTTGAGCTTTCATACCAGGAAGTCGTACTAAGGTATCCTTTTATTTTTGCATTAATTTATATTTCACTTGTCTTGAAGCTAAGAAAAGTGCCCGTGGCTGAGAGCTACTGAGATGTGGAGCAGGCCCCCGGAAAGCGGTTCCTTGGTCCAAGCCATCCCACAAACTTAATCCAGATGCCAAGTGATTCCAACGACAATTCACTGAGATAATAAAGAATCTGCGCGTTGTTTGAAGGTGCTCTCTTTAATTATTAATAAAAATATTTCATAAAACTTATAGTCTGTACAAAACAATTTTTAAAAAGAGTATTAGAAGAGATACAAAGAGTGCTTACTTTCCATATATACTACTATATAATATTTCCAGGAAAATAGATTGCCGTTTACATTTCATTTACAGTTCAATATATACAGTCAATATAAAGCATAGAATACATATAAACAGTGCATTAATATCTGCTGCAGAGTCGTGGCATCCGTCTGTGCAGGGACTGCGAGCTGTGAGCCTTCTCAGCTCTGGCACAATGCAGTTTCTTTCTCAAAACGAGAAGTGAGTTATCTCACACGTGGGTCACGCTGGCGGCTCGAAGAGTTATTTTACCAGCAGAGTGGATTATCGGCAGTGTAAATAATATTTCTATCAGATCTATACAATCCAAGATGCCGGGGGCACGTAGCATCCAGTCCCTGACGGCACGTAACCTCACACCATAGAACCCACTGTGCACTTTTCACGCAAAACTGTTTATGTTACAATTGTCTTCAAGGGAGCGATATTAACGAAGCGACATACTTTTTTTTTGGCCTATGCATAATTGAAATGTGAAACTATCCAAGCAAACGTATATACCGTTTCTCGAAAGGTCCCCAAACTTCGGTTGCATGGGGCATTTTAGACAGAACCAGAAGGAAGATTGGAGCTGTGGAACTGTAATCATATTTGACAACAGTAACAACAACAACTTGCATTTATATAGCGCCTTTAAGGCAATCAAACGTCCCAGGGCGCTTCACAGGAGCGATTATCAAACAATTAAGACAGGTGATCAAAAGCTTGGTCAAAGAGGTAGGTTTCAAAGAGCATCTTAAAGGTGGATAGCGAGGCAGAGAGGTTTGGGGAAGGAATTCCAGAGCTGCTGCCAATGGTGGAGAGATTAAAATCAGGGATGTCAAGAGGACAGAATTGGAGGAGCGCAGAGATCTCCGAGGGTTGTAGGGCTGGAGGACGTTAGAGATAGGGAGGGGTGAGGCCCTGGAGGGATTTGAAAACGAGGATGAGAATTTAAAAATCGAGGCTTCCCCGTCTGGAAGCCAGCACAAAGCACTTTAGAATGTAGCTGAGTTAAGTTGGGAAGAATGTTGTTTAGACTTGATTTGAATCCAGTCTAAACAGGTCCTCAAAAGCCGTACAAGTCTCCTCACCTTGTACGAAGCCTTTAGATTGTATAGTGCAGTTGAATTCCGATAAACGCGCCTTGGTTTTTCAGTTCAATCATGATCAGGGCTTCGGCGTACTGAGATTGGATGTGAATGATACGTTGTGATTCTCTGCTTGGAACTGCTATACGTTTATCCAGAACTCAATGCACAAAGAGTATTGTACCAGGATAAAGAGATCCTCCCAACCTTGAGACAATCTTATCATTCTTCTTTGTGATAGAAATTCTCCATTACTATTCCTGACAGTTTATACCGTGTGCATCTACTGGAAGACGAAAATGCTCAAACTTAACTCAAAGACCAGGTAGAATCAATACAGCAAAAAGTTTTTAATTTGCTGCTGTCAGGAGCATTTTGGACTAGCACAAGGTTTACAGTGTGTGTAATAGAACACAGATGGTGCCTTTAAGATGAAGATTCCGATAAATGTTAAGGTCAGGATACGGGCTGGTTTCATACTTGAATTTAGACTAAAATGTCAATTGCTTTTATGGACGTCTCTAAATACACATATATATATATATGGGAAAACGTTAGAGTTGTAAAAGCAAAATGAAAGCGTCATGTGGTGTTCTCAATTTGATAGCGTACACTTCGCCCATACTGAAGGACAAATGAAGACGTAAAAAAAAGTTAACGTTTTAACGGGATGGGTGGGGGGAACTATAAAGAACAGAGCTAGTTTAGGACATCCGTTGAGAACCCTCAGCTCACCGTTCTTGCTGGTTTCCTCAATTTCTAGTGGCACGAACAGGGACGAGATCTGTGCGATTGATGCAAGGGGCCAGGTTCCAGGTTTGGCGCTTGATGCACTCCCCGCTGAACAGCCTGTGCAAAAATCTGAGATTCAATCAAGAAACTCGTGTGCTGGCCACTGATATGAAGGGACTTGACTATGGTTAACAATCGAAATAATTTTAGAAGCGGCACATTGTAACATCGACAATTTATAAACTGAACATACTACCTAGTCATCGTTTTTTGTAATACGATGCTCGGGTTTACAGCAAGGCACGAATCACAATCGAATTTCCCAGCTTGTGAACCGCTGTTACGAAGGGCCTATTTTAGGGGAGAAAAGGGTTTACTTTTATTCCTTGGTTTTCCCAGAAATATATTTCTTGAAGTTAATGCATTGCATATTCAGCATTTCTATGCCAGTAATCTTGGATAAATATAGGCAGCCATTAGATCGCCGGTGACTGTTACTGCGTTCAACATAAACCTAAGAAACACAAGAAATAGGAGCAGGACTAGGCCATATGGCCCCTCGAGCCTGCTCCGCCATTCAATCAGATCATGGTTGATCTTCGACCTCAACTCCACTTTCTTGCCCTATCTCTATATCCCTTGATTCCCTTAGTGTCCAAAAATCTATTGATCTCAGCCTTTATTATACTCAATGATTGAGCATCCACAGCCCTCTGGGATAGAGAATTTCAAACACTCACAACCCTCTGAGTGAAGAAATTTCTCCTCCTCTCAGTCCCAAATGGCTGACCCCATCCTGAGACTATGCCCCCTAGTTCTAGATTCACCAGCCAGGCGAAACAGCCTCTCAGCATCTATCCTGTAGAGCCCTCCCAGAATCGCATACTTTTCAATGAGATCACCTTTCATTCTTCTAAACTCCAGACAGTATATGCCCATTCTATTCAATATCTTCTCATAGGACAACCCTCTCATTCCAGGAACCAATCCAGTGAACCTTCCTTGCACTGCCTCTTAGGTAAGGAGACCAATACTGTACACAGTACTCCAGGTGTGGTCTCACCAAACCCCTGTACAATTACAGCAAAACTGCCTTACTCTTGTACTCCAACCCCTTGCAATAAAGGCCAAAGTACTATTTGCCTTCCTAATTGCTTGCTGTACCTTCATGTTATAAGTAGCCAACAGGTATTGAAAACAGGACTTTATAAAACATAATTAATTAAAGGTGCAGTATCATTCTTTCCTGCACCTACATAGGAAGGATACAAAACAATGTATAAAATAAAATCTATTTTATGTCCTCATATACAAATTATACATTTTTAACATCGCGTCTGTAATGAGAATGCACAACCGTCGTTTTATTTTACTAAACCGCAAAAAACAATAGCTGAAAGTTTGTTTTATTTTTAGCACTGGGAACTCCAAAAAAGCAGTGGGCACTGTTCAAGGAAGGTGTGTTGTGGCATACCTTGAAACTAATTGTTTAAAAAAATCTTAAACGTTAAATACTAATATCCTTACTTATTTTATGATCCAGGCATCTGTTGTCATTTTAGGCGAAGTTTCAGCGCTACATTGAATGCACTTCATCTGTGCTCATGACCTTGGGCCACGTAGGAAAGTCTATCCGGCCAATTAACCAGCAAAAGAGGTAATGGGCAATGGGGGGGCCTTAGAATCACGTGGCCGGTGACGCTTATAACAGTGAACACATAGATTTAAGTGTAATTTGTCTCTCGGCGATATGCAAAGTCTGAGTTGAGCACATAAAGTGCCATCATTTTATAGTAATAGTATTTTTCTTTTGGTTCAGACTGTCCTAGCCCGAAGCTACATGTTGCTCACTTACAGCATCTGGATCACAAGCCGCCTTTGGCTTTACTGGGAGCTCTTTTTCTTTAACAATGTAGCTGTATTCCAGTGTCACAGTGGTGCGGCACCGACGCTTCATACATTTCCAGCTAGATGTCCGAGTCTTCGTGAACACAGACCAACTAGCTGAAGTCATATGAGCGCGGGGAGACTACACCCTCCTCCACCTTCAGGTGCGCATGGGCTCTCGGTATTATCGTTTAATAGATTTTTAATTCGCCCAGTCTCTCAGCTGGAGGTTTAAAATAACACGGCCAACGATTTATGAAAGTGTACAGGTTTAAAGAGAGACGAGTCCAATAAAGACGCTGAATTTCCTGTACAGTCGAGCTGTAGATTCTCAGAATTTCACGGTATCCACTGAATTAGAATTAGTACGGTGGGGTTTTTGTCAATTAGAAGGCTATTTCAATGCATCACCCTAATGACCCGTGCTCTATTGGTGAAATAACCTTTAGCTGCACTGCTCCCTGGCTGGAGCCCTTAGCCTTCTGATCTGGAAACTAACAGTCTCTTCTAATTGAGTAAGTCGCAGCAGTGATCAGAGTTTTTCCTCATGCCAAAACAGATTGTCCAAACCCACACTAAAGGTACAATTTCCTGATTGCTTTTATTTCATCTTATTAACACTAAATGGTCGAGATCATTTAATTTCTGATCATGAGCCAATCCTTCTGCCATCTGACATAAATTTTATCGTAGAATAGCAAACAAGGAATCAAGGGGTAAAAAATTAAGTAATTAAATTTGAGCAAAGAAATCAGTCCCTACTCTGATTCACACGCTTCACTACAGGCGTACGAAATGCTGGATTTTATTTGATTCGTGTGAGGTATAAAATCATGGATTCTGTTAATTCTACAGGAGCGTTGCCATCTGTGAAACGTTGTTTCCGTGTACCTCTGGTGTATAAACACATAGCTCCAAAATCATTTTAAAGCTGCACTTTTGTGGGTTCTTTCTGATGTAAAATAAAGTTTATACTATGGCCGTTTAAATTTCCGAGTTTATTTCATTCTCTCAGTAGAGCAATGAATTCTCCCGGATTGCTGGACAACATTTCTCCCTCCACCAGCACCAGTAAAACACATTACTGGTCATTCATCTCATTGCTGCTTGTGGCAGGTTGGTGTGAGGAAACTGGCTGCTGCCTGTGTCTACATAAGTGATTGCACTTCAGAAGTCATTCATTGGATGGTGGAGGCTTTGGGACAACACGGGTGATTGATAATGCGCTATACAAATCTAAGTTATTCCGCATTTTACTTGCATTTATTACAATGGTGGTCAAAATCACACAGACCACTTGTTAGTTTACTGACTTTTTTAAATGACTCCAAGTGATCACTTTGGAGAAAATTCGCTCTAACTTATTTAAAGCGGTAGCCTCTCTTTGGGATTATGTAGTTGACAATTTCGTCTCTGTTTCATATGCCTTATTCAATGACTTTGAAGATTCAGTAATACGTCAGCAAAATAAAATGTTAGAAATCGTTTTAAAGAAAAGTATTAAAGTGGGGGCAAGATTGACGTTTCCAGTAGTTGCTTTTGATTTTTCTAATTCGAGTCTGAGCTCAATGGAGCTGCTACCATTGAAACGGTGGAAGCAACCATACACAATTGCTTCAGATGAAATCGTTTAGATCAGGGGGATGTTTTAAACAGTTCTAATCCAGCATTGGTGCCAGTTTACGGTGGAATAGATATCATAAAATCCTAATCAGACTTGTACAATGTACAGACTGGTCTAACTGATTTAGAATTGTAATGGAGTAATTTTCTACTTAATCAAAAATAAAAATAAATCACTGTATTTGGTTTCATTTAAATAGAATTGTACCGTTCTGTTATTTTGCTATTCTGCTATTTTAACAGTCGAATTTGCCCCCACCGTGGGTAGGGGGCAGGTATATTACCGAAACAAGTTTGAGTTTCAGTCCTCAAGGGGTTAATTTATGATATGTAAATGTATGATCTCTGCAAGTATAGAGCTGGGATTTCTTTTCAATGATTGCAGTCTCGGCCTTCCGCTTGCAGCTGACTCACGTTTGTTAGCACATGTTAATAATGATCAAAACCAGATCGGCCGCTGCTTCACTACAGTAGGGATGCCCCCGCTAGGGCAATTCAATGATCAGATTGCAAATAATGACTGAATGTGGGCGCTAAGTCACGCTACAAAAGTAGCAGATGGAATGGATTTTACGTTTAAGTGAACTTCCCAACCTGTCAGCACCCGTCCCTGGAGGTTTTTTTTAAAAAAATCTGTAAGCATCAACTGCTTCCTTCCGCCTAATTTCAAATTAAGAATGTGTGTGTTTGTGTGTGTCTCATAATCCAATTCACAAAGTGTTGAGACATAAGACTGTTGACTCTTTCGCTAATTTTGATGCAGGGTCCCTCAAACCCCAGAAAGTCGCCATTCCCTTTCACCAAAGATGAGCCTCCCTCCCGGCGTGACCTCGGTGAGATGCATTTTAGAGCAATTTGGCGCCTTAGCTTTATCAACCCGCTGCAGTATTTAGCTTCATCGTAAAATCAGATGGGGGGAACCACTGGTCTCTCGTCGACCAATCGCAGGGCGCTACCTGCATCCACACGATTCCACCACCATGTCTTCGTACTGCTTATAAACCACATTGTTGCCCGAATCTATGTACAAAATGCTAATAGGGCTGAGTTTGGCTGGGACACAGCAGCTGGGCGGCGTTGACTCCGGATCCATGGAGTTCATCAACGTTTGTATGATGGCATGGTTAGTGGGTTCAAGATGGGACCTGAGCGGGAAATCGCAGATCCCTTCACAATGGTACGCCTCGTAATCTAAAGGCGCAATGATCCAGTCGTCCCAGCCCAGTTCCTTGAAGTTGACATGAAGAGGTTTCCTGCTACATCTCGATCTGGCTTTTTTGCCGCTTCCTCTGCCGGGTCTGCTTGAAAACGCAGTTCTCCTTTTCCTACGGCGCTTGACATTGGGTTCATGACTGGCTTGTAGTGAATCCGATCCACCCAGCGATTTGATCTTATCTCTGATCTCCCGGAAGAGGTTTTCCCTTTTTCCCGTGTTGCTGAACGCCACCAGAAGGGCTTTTTCCTGAGGCTGGAGATCAGAGCGATTAAATCCCAAAAGTCTGGGATCTGAAGCCTCCTGGGAGTAATCGGAAATAATTTCCACATCTAAACACAGTAGGCTCGCAGGGATGTGGCTTTTCATTAATTCCCACACGTCAAACACTTGCCATTTAGATGAATCGGCGTCCAGGATGTCAACTGTCCGGGAATCGAGTCGTTTTGGTGGGTGATTTCCCAGCTCTTGGCAAGAATAAAGTAAAATCCGATACATGCTGCCTCCCCGGGACAGCGCCGCGTGCAGGTTTTCAGGGAACTTTCTGAAAATCCTCAACTCGGCTCCCACAAGCTCGTCCGTGGTTGGCAGGTTGGAGATATCAAACAGGTATCGCTGCTTCTTCTCAAAGGAGGCTCCGTCTGAAAAAAAGCGAGAGATTCAACTCAGCAGAGGTCACGTACGAAGCAACGGGAGAAAGGTGAAAGAAGGAAAATGCGTGTACACAAGAAACAAAGAAAAGATAAAACCAACACTGAAATAGGGAAAAGTAGATCATGAAAAATATATTATAAATGTACAAGTTAAAGATAGTTGTACAAACTTATAAAACTTTGATAATTTTATAATTGGTCGGTATTTATTGTTCAGGAAAATATTATATTGTTATACTGGGACACATCTAATTGGTCGCATTTTATTTTTATTTGGGGTCTGCTCCAAACCTTAACATATATTTTCTCTTTTCAAATATTGATCTACCTGCTGTATATTTCAGTTATTTTTATTTTGGGTATTTTATTAGACAGTTAGGTTACAGGCACCGCCCGATTACTAACCTAAAGGAGACTAATGGTCTTTCATTGAGGAAGTAGACTCTGGTGGGGTTTCTACTCTCCCCACCTGTTTGAAAGATTCACCATCTCTATAAGAATGTATCTTTATATCTTTACTCATCCTATTCACGTTGTAGCAAAACAAAAGAAAAACTAAAGACGTGCTTGTACTCCAAAACAGTTTCCACTTCATACAACGCCATAATCGGGCCTGATCTGGCCGTAGAGACCACATACGAGATGTCAAACCTGCTTTGTAAATCTACCCCGAGTTAATTTAAATATTCGGATAATGTCGACACTGCAACCAGTAATCTTTGGACAGGAGAACTGCAGTTCTAGATAAGCAGTATAAAGTGTACAAGAGCTGAGTATCAGGGAGAGTTGAGAGTACTTGCCCTCGACATCAGGGCAGCATCTGAATGAGTATGGTACTAAGGAGCCCTAGCAAAACTGAGATCAATGGGAAAATCCTTCAGTGGCTGGAACCATAACTCACACAGGAAGATGATTGTGATTGTCGGCCAATCATTGCAACCCCGAGACATTGCTATAGGAGTTCTGCAAGGAAGATTCTTGACTCAACCATCTTCAACTGCTTCATCAATGACCTTTCATTTATCAGAAGATCAGGGGTGAGGCTGTTCACTGGCAATTCCACAGTACTCAGCTCCATTGACAACTCTTTCAATAATGAAGCAGCCTGTGCCAACCTTCAGCAGAATTGGACCACAATCAGGCTTGGTCTGACGAGTGACATGCCACATTTGTGCCACATAAGTGCCTGGTAATGACTATCTCAAACAAGAGAAAACCCGACCACTTCATTCTTGACTTTCAGTGGCATCACCATTGCTGAATCCCCCACCATAAATATCGTTGGAGTTACCATTAACCAAAACCTTAAATGGACCAGCCATATCAACACCATGGCTACAAGAGGCTGGGGACTCTGCAACGAGTTGTTCACCTCTTGACCCCTCAAAACCTCTCCACCGCCTACAAGGCTTAGGTCAGGAGTGTTATGGAAAACAATGCTCAAAATGCTTGAAGCCATCCAAACAGAGTAATTTGCTTGATTGGCATCCCTGCCATTGAACTCAATATTCACCACCTCCATCATCAGTGCACTATGGCTGCAGTGTGTACAATCTACAGGATACACTGCAGCAACTCACCAAGATTACTTTGACAGCATTTCCCTCACCTGCCACCTCTACCATTGAGAAGGACAAGAGCAGCAATGTTGTGGGAACACCATCACCTCCGAGTTCCCCTTCAAGTCACACACCATCCTGACTTAGAAATATTTTGCCATTCCTTCGTCACCACTAGGTCAATATCCTGGAATTCCCTACCTAACAACTTTTGGGAGCACCATCAGCACAAGAATTGTAAAAGTTCAAAGAGAAGCTCCATCACCATCTTCTCAAAGCAACTAGGGATGGCCAATAGATGCAATCTTGCCAGCATCACCCACATCCCAATAGGAAATATTTTTAAAAAGAGGTACCACCTGTATAGAACCATAAATGCACCAAAATTTTGCCAACAGACAGCATGAGTGCCCATAGTTGTAAAACTGTACACTCTGCATTAAATATCTTATTATTTTAGTAGCCTGGTGTTCCATAACCAGTAAAGTGCATTATCGAATAGATCAGAAACAGAATTGCTCATATACATAATGTTATTTTTGTTTTTATTTTTCTCACCAATTTTCTTCTTTCCCATTTTCTTCTGAAGACATTTACTACTTTATGGGTCCCGTTCCCCAGATCACTTTCCACTACCCAAGTGGCTATTATTGATGTATGAGCCTTGACCGTGAGTTTGGACAGAATATTGGGTCACGGGGGGCATCACAACCCTGCCCTATCTTGTCGTTGCCCAATGTCCACACACACACACATACAACTTCCAGCATGGATCACTGGAGTGATAAGGAATGGAAACCCTGCATGGTTTCCCCTCCCTAACGCAATAGTGCGGAAGCCAATTGTAAGGTTGCTATTTAACTCCGTCAAAGATCAGGGAACTCAGCCCAAACCAGGGGTGAATACTGGTATCGTTATGATTCAACTACTCACCGAACCATTAATGAGCGTAGTGTTACTTTAAGTAATATTTTCTATATTATTACAAAAATATGAGGTGCACACAAGCAAAGAAAAATATATCCCAAAACTCATGCTGGGACTAAAATCTATTTTTGTTAAAGGGAAGGATCTGTGTCATTGAAACCGCCGAGTCGTTACATTAGGCATTGGTTTGCTTTGCTTGAAGAAGCACTAAATAAAAGTAACTACATTCAATCGTGCGCCCTTTATCTTAGTTTTATCGTACACAACACCAATACGAGCCGTTATGGACAAGAAGGATTTCCTTATGATTAATTCCATTAACTCCAAAACTAATTAATTGTCGTATGATATAATCATATTACACCTTATCGACTCGTCTCTGTTCAATTTACTTTTCAGTATCTTTGTACTCTTTATAAACTCTGTAGAGCCTCGTTTTCTGAAATTTTGTAATATTTCCGATTACAGTAAAATGAGATATACACAGAAGCCTGATACACGTGCAAGTGAAAGAACAGTGGCTACATTTTGATGTAAAGATCCCCATTGGTTACATCTCAGGAAACTGGAGCAATGCACCGTAACAGCAATGATAAACTCGCTCCCAGAACAGCACCAGGCAAGCATTCCTCTTTATTTCGGTAACTACTGTATATTGCAATGACGAATTTAGGGATTCGGGAAAAGAAAGTTTGTTGCCAAAGGAAAGAGAGGAAGGGCTGATTAAAGATATTTTTCCGCCCTAGTGCACAGACCAATTCGTCTGTTTACTACCGTCCAAAACCCAGAAGATTTGGTTTGACCTGCTTCAGCGCGGCTAACTGTCAATCTGTTCTCTGTTGTGATCTTACAAGCTGATAACAGCCGAGGTTAGACGTTGTTACACTGCTGTGTAGTTTATATTGACTGAGTGGAAATTCATCTGCAGTGGTCAACGGATGTTTCTGAGCCCGTAATATACTTTATTTTAATCTCTTCTCACAAAATGCTCAATTATAGATCTCAGCACAGTGGAACCACATTACTGTAGTAAACTCTGATTATGCAATTATATTAATAGGGTCTCCGCCCAGTGCCACTCGCAGCAAAGCAGACCAGCGTTATACCGCTATGGGTGCCTCTATAGATAGTACTGTAGTCAGCGACAAAAGAACCTTGAATGCATGCACAGACCTCTTCTCCCCCAGTGATTCGATTTTCTTTCTGACGCTGGAACATCCATTTGCTTCTAACGTTAAAGAATGCAGGAAGAAGCATGCACTTTCTTCCAACAAAGACTGCGGAAAGGAGTGTCTGTTTTTATAGTCTTACAACATTAGCAAAATTGGGATGTGTGTTTCTAACATTCCCAGGAGATTCGGTGGACTATCTGGACACGTTTAAAGTCTCAGTTTGTATTGGGGTCGAAATTATACTGCAGTAAAAGCAGAAAATGCTGGAAATGCACACCAGATCAGTCAGCGTCTGCAGAGAGAAATGATAGGTTGTGATGTTTCAGGTAATGAAGGGCCACGCGCTGGAAACATCATAACTCGTATTTTGTCTTTACAGGCATCTGCTGGGAACTTTCAGTATTTCATGTTTTTATTTCAGATTTCCAGCCTTGGAAGCTTTTCATTGTTATTATATTGAAGTTATACCAAGTGGTGCCAAGTCAAACAAGTGTGACATAGCAACTTTGGAGTTTCAGTATACTTGGGAGGCCGGTCACGACCTTATTTCTGTTTTTTTTAGCATCCAAAAAACATTTTTCATTTTATTTTCGGAAGCCAAGCTGGCTGTAGAACTCAGCCATGCCACAAAAGGTGAGGAGCCAAGAATTATTGGTAATTAGCTGTGCATTTATCAGAATGTAACCAAGCAATACAAATCTCTCCCTGCTACTAACTTGCTTCTTTCCTGTTCTGGGAATATAGTTTAGTAATCCCCTTGACTTATTAACAGAGAAGACTGACATTATTTGAAACTGAGATAAACGCCTTGACCCCCGTCATACTCCCCCACTGAACTACATGACAGTTCTAGGGGGAAATCTTTAGTATACAGTAGTTTCATTCCAGGGCGCGCACTGGGTGAACGCATTACTCACGTTGTAAATTAACAGTGAGATCGAACCAGTGCTGATGGATACATCAACATTTCTCGCAGCTAGACACGGCGCTGAAATGCTAATTGCACGTTAACCTCTGCCTTCTGGTGAACCGCATTTGAAACACATTTCTTTCTGATAATTCACTTAGATACAAACCAGATAAGGTTACCTGTGCACCCTTGCCCGCTGCTATCATTCATTCGGCTTTTGTGTGAACTGTGAATAATAAATTATGGAGAGAAAAAAACGCGTTTAAACAAATCAATGACCGGGTCAGGTCCCAAGTAATATCGATTTTCTCATGTCATGGTCTGCTGTTTAAATGCAATTCCGTCTCTGTTAGGGTCACCTCGGGATTTTCCTCTCGTAAATTCATCTCAGCAATGCTTGACTTTGGAAGTAGAGTGAAGTAATGTTGCTTTATTTCGCTAATTCGTTTAATTGGAGTTTGATGTAGAGTTTGCTGGATCTTTAGTTAAGGCCTATTTTGCTTTAAAAGCGCATGGATCCAATTGAATTCTTGTAGCTATTTAACAGCCCAAACGCGCACCAAACTCTGTTGGGTTAATCTGGATCGATAAGAATTTTAACTGGATTGTTAAAGCGGTTCCGATGTCTGCAGACATTTGCGCTCAGTGGCTTGGAAACTAGCTCCAGGATGGCGATTTTTCCCCCCTTATCCCCTAACAGCCGCTATTGTCTGAGTAATGATACGGCACAACGACATGTTATAGATCCGTATCGGGAGCATCGAATCCAAGCCTTCAAGATTATATTTACGAAATACAAACGCATTTGCCCGAATAGAAACGTGGATGTGCCAAGTGTGTGTGTGTGTGACATGGGTTGAATTACTTTCACCAACAACTTCAGAACCAACAAATGGTCATTTAATGCACCCGTGGGCCTTACACCCAGTGACCATGTAGACTGAGGTTGCTCTAGTGTGATAGATACCTGTGTTTTAATCTGGGATTAAGTACAGCTACTCAAACGGCTTTTATGTAGAATATTAACAGTCCTGTTTACATCACTTGTTTATTTCTCTCTGCGGTTTTAAAGTATGTAGAATGTCGAAAAGATAATTTGACGTCACTAGTAATCTGATATGAAAACAAAACACAGCAGATTCATTGTACATTTTAAAAAGTCGTCTCCTACAGGTTATTGTCGGGTGCCAGCACATGATTGAAAAATCAATGCACAATTTGTTCTTTATGTGGATTCTATTCATCAGCGGGGTCACCAAACAGTAAACAGCGCCACTTTAAAAAAAATGTAAATACCGGTGTTTTGTGTGGATAAACACAGCCACTTAGTGCAATGCTGCGGTACGGTACTTTTAGAATTACCAGGAGAGCGAACAACTGCCCCATCCATTTTCTCAGGACATAAAATAGGTTTTGCAGGTGACGTGAAAAACAGATGGTTTGTGAATGTAAACACCTGCCTCGCGTTCTTTATATCCCTATTAATGGCAGGTTATTGCCGGCGCCTTGCTTGCTCTGCAATACTGCTGAAGAAACCGGCTTTGTGTCTCACTGTAACAGGTATATATTGAATGTGGCACTTCCTGATACCTTTTACGATGGAATGACATTACCCATGAATGCTCTCTGGATTTATCAAATCCCAGATATCCACTCTGTTTAGAAAATGTTTCGGTGCTTTAAAAAAAAACGCGGATCACCTTACCAGAACGTGAGTGTAGCAGACTCTGAAGTTGTCTAGAGAACTTCTCATCACTTGTTACTAGTCCAGCCCTAACCAATTTAACTGGACTGGCGTATTGTTTGTATTGCCACACTCACTGGTATTACTGCATGGAAACATTAGGATATCTCGCCCAGAATCTTTAATTCAGAGCTTGTGTGCGATTATTCTTTATAGGCTGTTACTTCTTCAAATGTGTCACCCAGGCTATATTTATTAACTATCTAATTATCATAATTCACGCTGTTTGGATTCATTCCTACATTACAACAGTACCTACACTTTAAAAAGTACGTAATTGTCTGTAAAGCGCTTTGGGACGCCCTGAGGTCGTGAAAGGCTCTATATAAATGCAAGTCTTTTCTTTGTATTATATTTTCAACACTGTCCTACTAAGGTGAGCGCTGGTAGCTAATGGTATGAGCTGGATAGAAAAGAATTTTAGCATCTGGGCTAATTCGCAAAGAAGTGGATCAAGTGTACAGGATAAAACGCAAACATCTGCATAGAACCCCGGACCATACGTGCTGGAATGGAAAGGGCAAATAACAAGAAAAACTTTGTGGGAATCTGGCGCAAACTGTTGGACTCCTTTGTGCCTTGGCTGCTAAAACTGTAATAATAATTAGTGGGGGAACTGCAGCAAATGTTAGGAAATCTAAAATCTATTCAGACGTTATATGGAGGCTTCCTGTTCAATAGTTTTACAAAGTGTGTACGATATATACGCAGACACGCAGAAACCGCAATTTGATTTACTGCCGAGCTTCCAAATGGGAGCAGAATCTCGGCTGTTTCCATTCGCATCGGAAATGTCACATGCTCTAAACGTGCAGCATTAGTCACCACACTACTGGAAACTCCATTCAACTTTAGGCTGAACCTTTGCCGAAATACCTCCTTGTAATAAAACGAATAATACTTTGATTTGACATGGTTTAAGCAATTTAGAAATGGTTTAATGTTCTTCTTGGTGTCATGCGTGACTTGCGGATTTCTGCCTGGCGAATTTTGTTAATGTTTAGGCATTGAAATAACATCCACTGTTAAATGTGAATGGCCCCATTTGTGGTTGGCTCGCCTTGTGACAAACTTAGCGTAAAAGAAAATGCCGTTCGTCAACAATCTCCAAAACTGACACGCAAATTAACAGATGGATGAGAGCTTCCTGTCTGAACAAACCACGTGTATTTCTATTTTAAAAAATTAAGCATTCTTTCATTTTTTTTATTTCGTGGACTGACTTAGGTTGTTTCAACAACTTCACCGCTAGGTTTAGGACAAACACCAACGAAGCTGCAGCAACAAGCAGTTTATCAAACGACAGTGTCTGTACGTCCAGCCTTAAATCTGCCTGGGATTCACTCCTACTTAATTCCCAATAGCCAATTTAACTGCACTGGCGTGTCGTTTGTAATGTTACACTCTCTAGTATTACTGCATTGAAACATTAAGGTACCTCACCCAGAACAGAGTTTGTGTATGATTACTGTTCATAGGCTGTTACCTCTTCAAATGCGATAAGCGACGTTATGTGTGTATAAGGTAATAATATGGTTATGTTTTCTCCTCAGAGACAAGGATAATTTTGACAACCTGTCAACCCTGTCAGTCAGTCGCTGAAATTATTCATGTGTTTCCATTCTTCATGTCTCCTTCCTGAGCAAACCCTTTAATACAGGATATACACACGTTGTCTTGGGCTTCGGAACTGCCGTGTAACTGTGGTAAGAAACAGTTAAAAAAAGAAACATACATTTTGGCTGCCTTTCAAACTACATCCAAACATCACTCACCTTCCTTTCTTTAAAAGGCTGAGTTTATAAATGAAATATTATTTATCCTTTCGAAGGGATGTGTACGAACCCGCCACCAGTTATCCCAAATAGAATTTGTATTAATCGTGTCCTATTTCATTTTATTGGCGATATTGAGAACATTTTTCCGAACAAGATTTAAGATGGTGCTGCAGTGGGGGCGGTGGAAATGTGTGTGTGAGGGGGATGATTTTGCTAGCTACTTAATAGTGGTTTTGTTTTCTTATCGATTATTTAGGCGTTAAGAACTAGAAACACGTTTCCACAGAGGGATATAATAAAACAGTATTTCCGTCTGAAATTAGTCAATTTCATTGCTACA
Organism: Heptranchias perlo; assembly: GCF_035084215.1. NCBI lineage: Eukaryota > Metazoa > Chordata > Chondrichthyes > Hexanchiformes > Hexanchidae > Heptranchias > Heptranchias perlo. The sequence continues at coordinate 50,025,506 of NC_090329.1, forward strand.
TGTTCGAATGGTGCCCCAGCAGAGATTAATAAAACCCAGATGGTACCCAGTTAAACTTCATTTAAATCGGCAATGAGCAGCCGTATTTCTGGCAACATTTAAACAGCCGACTAAAAGAGACGGTGCAAGACATAAAATAAAACTGGAAGCGTTGGACATACACAACACACCATCAGCATCTGAAAGAACGATATCCAAACCGTTAACCTGCCTTTTTTTTCAGTTCCTGGCGGACCTGTAGTGTATTTCCAGCATTTTCTGCTTTTATTTAGTACAAGGAAAGTAGGCGCAGTGATATGAGATATAACGGGAGCTCCTTTAACATAATCTTGACAAGATGACATCCTTCTTTGATCACAACGTTATCGCGTATCCCAAGCCCATTGTTTTATTGGCTTCACTGGAAATACGATCACTTTCTTCTCAAAATTAACCCCCCACCCCCAACATTTTTTTTTTGCAAATTTGGGTCGAAAGGCTTTGAACGGTGACCTAACCCGACTTGAACGGCTGCGTGGGGTTTATATGATTTCGAATATTAAACGGGAAACATGTGTCGTTTAATATAATTAAATGTTCTACACTTAGCCGCGTCAGTTTCTCCTCAATGCATCGCCCACATACACATACTACAGATTATATATAGATCACATCCGGCAACATCTAACATGTTATCTGACTGCTTAACATGAGATCGTCCGCCCCATTAGGTTTAAGTGCTGTCCGGCCCCTCATATACCCAGAAATTAAAACTTATACAACTGAAATCCCTGTCCAGAACAGGTACAGGATTGACTTCAGGTCTCTGGAGATTTACTGTACCCTTCAGCATGCTTTGTGGCCAGGTACTGTCGCTATTTCGACCCTCTCTATTTGTCGAGAACATCAATGGTGCGCCAGCGAATCTACATCCATAAAACGAATTCCGAGGGACTATCAATATGCGAATGCCCGGCACCTCTCATGCAACCTCAAATTGCAAAGCGCAAGAAACAGTAGATTTTAGCAAAAGTTTATTCCGTCAAACGGTTGGTTCAGTCGGTAGCTCTGCGACTTTAACTGCAGAAATGCTTCTGGCAATTACATTTTAGGAATTCTTATAGTAATTTTGGATCAACGTCTCTTTCTCAGGACATGTCCCAGCTGTAGACTGAGCATGCAGCCTGCTTGAGATCAGGTTAATGAGTTGATGTATCTCTCTGTCCGTATCTATAAGCCTACATCTAAATATATAGATATGTAGTTAACCCGTGCCTCTATTTATTTATTCAAGAGAATTGATTAGAATTGGAGTGGGAGAATGGCTGCTGGAAGATGGAAACGACAATTACTTGTATTCCGCGCCGCTGAGCCGTTTACAGGTTACAGTTAAGAGCGCATTCCAGTTAAAACGGCGAGCTTTCTGCTATTTTAACGGAATCCCCTTTTTACCCACCATTTCCTTGGTCCACGAAGCTGGTGACAGTGTTGGCACGGGTTCGGGCTCGGACCAGACTGCTGTTCAAACCTTTGCTTTCACTCTCCGACAAGGTCCTGTAAAGTGACATCATGTACTCATGAGGCAATACCGTGCCGGTGCGAATGTGATGGCGCCTGAAGGTCCGGTCCTGCTTTCTGTCCAGAGATGATGAGGAGCCAGGACCATCCTGAGAAGAGGAATCCTGCAGAGATCTCAGCGTAGCAGCTTCGAGGACATAAAGAAAATCCCAACAACAGCAAAGGGCACACCACACAAGGGCTGCAGCCTTCGGTATATCCATTCTGAGAGAGCTTGTGTCCAAGGTCGGAGGAGTTTAAGCCGGTGGCCGAACGTGCGTTCAGATGGCTTTCGATGGAGTTTGCACACTCACCTTCCCCCCGGATGGCTGACTTGGTTACATTAGAGAGAACGCCGCTCAAACTCGAGCAACCACAGCCATCCGCGGAGCAGGGCGCCCCCACTGCGCTTCTGATTGGCTCAAACTTTATCCCAGCAAAAGTTTTTTAAAAATATAACTTTTTAAGAATATGGGCTCGGAAACCACGAGATTTAATTCCTGGGATAGCATTAATCCGCACATGAATTCTGAATAAGGATGCAATTTCGATCAATGTTCTGCACTGCTAGCACAAAGATAATCTCCGTTTTGCTCCTTTATAATCGTCGTCCCTTGTATAAAACACTTGGGTGGTTTTGGAAAAATGCTAGAATTATAGTTTTTCATATCCGATTCATACTGCTGTGTGACATTAGCAGCAAACAGATTGCAGGTGCAGTTGAACGTATAGTGCCCCTCAAAGCATGCAGTAATACTCGGATGATGCCACTGTTTGATGGTGCTGGGTTACTGCGCGTTAACCACTAACGTGCGACTTTCAAATCACTGGGTTTGAGTGCCATGGCACATATTTACTTATTTTTTTCTCGGTTCTCCTGCGGAAGTAAACAGACATACGATTTCGATTTGCGCGGGGCGGGGTGGAGGGAGGTCGCTATTTTCCCCTTATATTGTTTTAAATCTCAGGATCTTCGAGCCCCTGCAATGATCTGGGTGTGAGCGATAAGCGAGAGTATCCCTGAACTGTCCTGAAACACAATGACCACCACATGACTGCGCTGCAAGTTCCGCATTAATCTTTTGTATTTATATCGGGTCAAGGGAAATACGCGGGCTATTACGGGGGGCAGACCACAAGTGCAATGCGATCCCTCTACCCGTGAGATGGTCCTTTTCTTTCTCATGCAGACTTGTTGTATGAAACACTTCCGCCCAACGGCACTATTAGTTCGGGGCCAGAGTATCATGCATGGTCATTTAACGGAAAGGGAAAAAAGCCGGTGTTCAATAACTTAAGTGAGATTTCTCGAAATGTGAGTTTAGAATATTTTCCGAGCATCAAAGAAGTGTCTAGCATTGTGAGATGTGAGAACCAGTGACTTCAAGTGGTTGAGATATCGGAAGTCGCTGTTACTATAAATAATAGGTTTCATTCGGCAATAATGAAGGGGTTTCTATTGTGGTATCTGTGGTACATTTAGGGCCCCCTCTTGCCAGCTCAGTACTGCAGTACTCAGCATTTACTTAGCAGCAGGTTCTGAACTCATTTAGGGGAATTTTTTCAAGTAAAGATTTGAGATAGCGAACAGCGAGGTCCACATGACTTTTATATTGAGATACGAGCAAAACGACAGTACGTTTAATATCAGTGCAGACTACAATCAACGTTACAATGCAATCTTTTCTACTGCTGTAAGAAACTTGAAATATTCAGAACAATTGTAATCAGGTAAGAAGTATTTTGCAACACGGCTAGGCAGACCTTTAACTCCTTCACTTACCATTCCGCTATATGTATGTTTATTATGGAAAAAACATAAGACGGCTGCTTATAATTTTGGAAAATAAAAATGTAATAAGGTCTATGTAAACCATACTTATTTGGAGTTTAACACCGTTTTCTTTCGAGAACTCCTGTAAGCATATGCTGTAGTAAAACGGTTAGGCAATATTATTCCTTCTAGGGAAACACACTGAACCACAAAAGCATTGCACCTGAGAGGTCAAGAGCGACATTCCTTAGAAAAAAAACACAATAAGCACAAAGCGGATGATCAGAAAATGCAGTAAGTAGCAATGATGCAGCTGGAGATCGCCAGCCTGAACTCCTGCTCCTGAAGTACGAATTTGCAGCACGTTGAAATTATAACAGGATAAAAGGTGGAAAGTGAAAGAAGCGAACAAATCAACTCTCTAAACTGTCGGAGTGAAATAAGCCCGCCCACAGTCGCACACCTTTCAATTCGTGCCGCTGTTACACGGTCCCTTCAATGTTTGCTTCGGTGCTCATGCTGCTGTACACATCAAGTGGCTGCAAACCAATCTAGCGCTTTTCAACTAGCAAGACACAAATGGATATTACAGTAATATATTGGGCCATAATACTGTCATCGAACCGCGCATTTAGTGAATTTACTGCTTGCCGATGTAATGTAATCAACACACATCAGACCCAGAGGCTTTGGGTCTGTTCACAGCGAGCAGGTCTATGGGGGAAATGGTTGAGAAGGAAAGCTCAGGGGCACTGTATAGTTTCTGGTTATATAGGGCAGCACCACAAGAAAACTGGGCAATTAATAGTGGGGGAAGAGAATCTATCAGGAGAGGTCAAGTGCATTAAATAATCCAACTCCTTTCTTCAGCAACGATTTTAAAGGTCCATTCTCTGAATTCCCTTTAAAAAATCAAGTATCCAAAACAAAAAATGTCCACGAAATCACCGGACCACGCATAAGACCAATAATTACTGTGAGAATTAATTGCGAATAGATTGTATATTTCTCTTCTGTGACACTCTATGTGCAACTAATTTTAAATTTCGAGTTGGTACCTTCTTGGATTTATGGTTCATTTAATTCAGCATGTTTGATCTCTTATTTATTATGATGCAGCTCCCTCGATGAAAGCTGAATTTTCCGGCATTTGCAGATTTTTTTTAAAAACCGTGAAAAAATCCCCATCCACAACAACATTGCAACTTATCGATTAAATAACGAGCGAGGCTCAAAGCTATTACACACTTAAAACGCTATTTAATTTGAATCAATCTTCACGGTTGTCCTCAACTGTAACTCATAGGTAACGCTCAATTACTGCCATGATGTACCGTGTACAATGAGACCTTGGGCAAATATATTAAAACTACATTATAATATTTAAATATGTTGATGTTATAGGTCCCTATTCTTTATACCAAAATGAATACGTATTTAATTAAAACGTTGTACGATAGATTGGCTATGGGGTGTTCCTTTTATCCTCTGAATGTGAAATTTAAACAACTTGTAACTAACGTAACTAACAACGTACACCTGGGAGAAAGAGATAGGCTGAGTAATTATAGGCCAGTCAGACTAACCTCAGTGGTGGGCAAATTATTGGAATGGACTCTGAGGGACAGCATAAACCGTCATTTAGAAAGGCATCGATTAATCAAGGACAGTCATCATGGATTTGTTAAGGGAAGGTCATGTCTGACTAACGTGATTGAATTTTTTGAGCAGATAACAAGGAGGGTCGATGAGGGTAACGCGTTTGATGTAGTGTACATGGATTTTAGCAAGGCTTTTGACAAGGTCCCACATGGCAGACTGGTCAAAAAACTAAAAGCCCATGGGATCCAAGGGAAAGTGGCTAGTTGGATCCAAAATTGGGTCAGGAAGCAAAGGGTAATGGTCGATGAGTGTTTTTGAGACTGGAACGCTGTTTCCAGTGGGGTCCTGCAAGACTCAATACTTGATTTGGACTTGAATGTGGGGGGCTTGATCAAGAAGTTTGCAGATGATACAAAAATTGGCCATGTGGTTGATATTGAGGAGGAAAGCTGTAGACTGCAGGAAGATATCAATGGACTGGTCAGTTGGGCAGAAAAAGTGGCAAATGGAATTCAGTCCAGAGAAATGTGAGGCAGTGCATTTGGGGAAGGCAAACAAGGCAAGAGAGTACACAATAAATGGAAAGATATTGAGAGGTGTAGAGGAACAAAGGGACCTTGGAGTGCATGTCCACAGATCCCTGAAGGTAGCAGGACAGGTAGATAAGGTGATTAAAAAGGCATACGGAATACATCATTAGCCGAGGCATAGAATATAAGAGCAGGGAGGTTATGCTAGAACTGTACAAAACATTGGTTAGGCCACAACTTGAGTATAGTTCTGGTCACCACATTACAGAAAAGATGTGATTGCACTAGAGAGGGTACAGAGGAGATTTACAAGGATTTTTTGTTTTGCAAGAGCTGGAGAATTTTAGCTATGAGAAAAGATTGGATAGGCTGGAATTGTTTTCCTTGGAACAAAGGAGGCTGAGGGGAGAATTAATTGAGGTGTATAAAATTATGACGGGACTAGATAGAGTGGATAGGGAGGACCTATTTCCCTTACTAGAGGGGTCAGTGACCAGGGGGCATAGATTTAATGTAATTGGTAGAAGGATTAGAGGGGAGCTGAGGAGAAATTTTTTCACCCAGAGGGTGGTGGGGTCTGGAACTCACTGCTTGAAAGGGTGGCAGAGGCAGAAACCCTCAACTCATTTAAAAAGTACTTGGATGAGCTCTTGAAATACCGTAACCTACAGGGCTACGGACCAAGTTCTGGATAGTGGGATTAAGCTGGATATCTCTTTTTTGGCCAGCACAGACATGATGGGCCGAATGGCCTCCTTCTGTGCCATAACTTTCTATAATTCTATGAATCTTTGAACTTCTAGAGTCCATTCAGTGTCCTTCGTGTTATTCAACTGTATGTAAAGAGCGACATCTTCTGTTCTAGTTTAGTATTACACATGAAACATAGCACTAAATTTCACATGCACACTCAATGCTAAGATTTAAAGTTCCAATCTAAATTTGTCAGTAATGGTATTTATTTTGGATTTTACTTTTTTGTTGTTTTTACGTCCTAAGCATGGATAAAGTCCAGAATATTTTCCATGTGGTATTGGATTATTTGGACTCAAATTAAAGTGCAGGTGAATTAATCTTTTCTGTATCCTATAACTAAATTGGGGCATAGTTTGCACTCACTCCTATTTTGTTTACGCTCAGATTCAGAGTCAAAATTCAGATGTAAGCATTGAGATTCACCACCGCTTTTTGTGGAAACCTACTAATTTATACTTTGAGGCAGTTCCATGGATGGGGAAGGGGTAGGGGGCACATAGCTACCACCAAGCCGACTGCCCTAAGTGCTTTCCTGCATTTGCACCGCTCTCCACCTAAATGGTTTGTATTGCTCTTAATTTCTGTTCCATTCTTTCACCCTGTTTATAATAAAGTCTGAGACAAGACAATGTGTATTTTGAAAGGGGAACAGGATAGATGCTACAACACAGAAACAGGCCATTCAACCCATCAAGTCTATGCAGATGTTTTTCTCCACATGAGCCATTTAATCCATTCCCACTCTCTGACCTTCTTTCCATAGACTTTAATATTCCTCTCTTTCAAGCAACTGTCTGATTCCCTTTTAAAGGAATTTATAGAATGTGCTTCCTTATGGTTTCTAACACAGAATTCCACAGTGTAAACCCCTCCCATGTAAATATTTTTTCTAACCTCCCCTTTAATCGGTTTAGTGATTATTTTAAATCTATGTCGTCTTGTTACAGTTTTGTTGACCAATGGAAACATTCTATGACTATTTACCCTACAATAACCCTTCCTAATCTTGAAGACCCCTATCAGGTCACCAGTTAACTTGCTCAGCTCTAGTGATAAAAACATTAACTTCTTAATTCTGTCTTTATAATAATAACTCATTAACTATGGCAACATCTTAACAAATCTATTCTGCACCTTTTCCAGTGTTTACATATCCTTCCTAAATGGAGTGCCCAAAACTGTACACAATACTCCAACTAATGCATTGTACAAGTTCAAAATTACCTCCTTCCTTTTGTCTTCTATAGGGATAATATTGTGAGTTTGTACTCCCATTACAGAACCTTGCCCTTTGGGAGCACATACTAGGAATCTGGGCACATGCTTCTTTCAATTTTCCATCCATTAAAATTCCTGAATTCTTGATATATGCTCCCAGTGGGTGAGGTAGTATACCATGAACTCATGCAATTATCCATATGTCTCTAGATACAGCACCAAAGATTCCCTTTGGCTTTTTATGGTCCTATCTGCTTGTGCTGTGTCATTTAATGATGTGTACATCTGTGCACCAAGATCCCTCTACTCTTCTACTCCATTTAAAATTTTACCATTCAAGGTGCATTTCCTTTCCTTATTCTTACTTCCAAAATGGATGACTTCACATTGAACTGTATCTGCCATTTATCGGCCTATCCTGCTAGTCAATTTCTTCCTGCAGTTTTTTGCGATCCTTTTCACAGTTTGCCATATTACACCCACCTTTAGTCTCATCAGCAAATTGTAGCGTTGTTCCTTCCATTACAAGGGTACTGTAGTGAGTGGTTATGTTACTGGATTAGGAAACCAGGGTCTGGATTAATAATCCGGTAGAATACGTGTTCAAGTCCCACCATGGCAATTTAAGAATTTGAATAAAGTTTTAAAAATCTGGAAAAAGAAACTGGTTTGCTAATGTCCTTTAGGAAAAGAAACCTGCCGTCCTTACCTGACCTGGCCTATATGTAACTCCAGTCCCACTCTAATATTGTTGACTCTTTTCTGCCCTCTGAAGTAGCCTAGCAAGCCACTCAGTTGTATCAAACCACTCACCACCACCTTCTCAAGGCAACTACGAATGGGCCATAAATGCTAGTCTTGCTAGAATTAATTAAAACAATCCTAAGTGCTGATCATTTATGAATACAATAAATTAGAGCAGCCTCAACACAGATCCCCATGGAACACCCCTCACTAGATCTTTTCAGTTTCCAGAATTTCCTTTTGCCCCTCCCTTTGCATTCTGGACACTGAACTTCTTAATGTGTAACAGCCTTAGAACACACTCTTAATTATCTGTTATCTTATCTTTGATATTTGTAGATTGCTGAATCTCTTGATTTCTAGCAGAACCTACCCATGCTCCTAATGCTAAGCATATTCCAACATCAGAGAAAACATTTCAGCCACGCAGGGGGCGGGACGCAAGCGACACACATCTGTTTACATGGGCCCAGGGAACATGTGAAATTGGTGCTGGGACCTCATTGTAATATTTCAGGCATGCAGCCAGTGCTACCTACATTATTCATTGGCTGCACACCTGTTTAGGGGGCTGTTTCCAAACAACTCACAAGGCTGTCACTAACACACACCCTTCTTTCTTGCAGGAGAAGGTCACACACAACGATTGGTAAGTGGGTTCAGGTGAGTATTTCTACTATTCTACAGTGCAGCAACTAAAGTAAAAGGAAAGGGAAGGTCTGCAGGTCTGAAAGCAAGTAGCATTTTTTAGTGAATCAAGGTCCCTCATGTAGTTAACATTCTTTGAATTAAGAGTAATTTAAAGGAGTAAACTCCTTAAAGGGAGTAACTAACGAGCTTAATCTAAGGCAAGTCATGGCAGCAGAGCTCGCACTCGTGATATGCTCCTCCTGCGCTATGTGGGAAGTCATGGACACTACCGGTGTCCCTGGCGACCATGTGTGCAGGAAGTGTGTCCAGCTGCAGCTACTGGCTAACCGCATTTCAGAGCTGGAGCTGCAGGTGGATTCACTGTGGAGCATCCGCGATGCTGAGATTATCGTGCATAGCACGTTCAGTGAGGTGGTCACACCACAGGTAAAGATTACGCAGGAAGAAAGGAAATGGGTGACTGTCAGGTAGAGTAAAATGACTAGGCAGGTAGAGCAGGAGACCCCTGGGGCCATCTCCCTCTCAAATAGATATTCTGCTTTGGATATTGTTGGGGGAAATGGCTTATCAGGGGAATACAGCAAGAGCCAAGACCATGGCACCACAAGTGACTCAGCTGCACAGGAGGAGAGGAAAAAGAATGGGAGAGCAATAGTGATAGGGGATTCCATCGTAAGGGGAACAGATAGGTGTTTCTGAGGCCGCAGACATGACTCCAGGATGGTATGCTGCCTCCCTGGTGCTAGGGTCAAGGATGTCATGGAGCGGCTGCAGGACATTCTGAAGGGGGAGGGTGAACATCCAGAGGTCGTGGTTCATATCGGTACCAACGACATCGGGAAAAAAAGGGATGAGGTCCTGCAAGCAGAATATAGGGAGTTAGGAAATAAATTAAAAAGCAGGACCTCTAAGGTAGTAATCTCAGGATTACTCCCAGTGCCATGTGCTAGCGAGAGCAGAAATAGGACAATAGACCAGATGAATGTGTGGCTCGAAAGATGGTGTAAGAGGGAGGGGTTTAAATTCCTGAGGCATTGGGACTGATTCTGGGAAAGGCGGGACCTGTACAAGCTGGACGGGTTGCACCAAGCAGAACCGGGACCAATATCCTCGCGGGGGCATTTGCTAGTTTTGTTGGGGAGGGTTTAAACTAGTATGGCAGGGGGATGGGAACCAAAGGGCAGGTACAGATAGGACAAATTCAGACCAGGAAATGGGAAGCAGAAAAGCAGTTAGTGACATAGTTAGCGACTCAGAAAGGCAAAAGAAGCAAAGGTTAGTGTTCAGCACAGGAATTTGATGGGGTTAAAGGGTATACACTTCAATGCAAGGAGTATTACAAACAAAGCAGATGAGCTAAGGGCACAGGTAGACACATGGCAGCATGATATCATTGCTATAATGGAAACCTGGCTTAAAGAGGGGGATAATTGGCAGCTCAATATCCCTGGATATAGAGTTTTCAGGCAGGATAGAATGGGTGATAAAAAAGGAGGGGGGTAGCATAATTGGTTAAAGAATCAATTACAGTTGTGAGAAGGGATGATATGCTAAATGGATCATCAATCGAGGCCATTTGGGTTGAGCTAAGAAATAAAAAAGGGGGAATCACACTACTAGGAGTGTACTGTAGACCCCCAAAGAGCGAAAGGGAGATAGAAGAACAAATATGTAGGCAAATTTCTGAGTGCAAAAATAAGAGGGCAATAATAGTAGGGGACTTCAACTACCCTAACATCAACTGGGATTCAAACATTGTGAGGGGCACAGAGGGTGCAAAATTCTTGATCGGTGTCCAGGAGAACTTTTTTTAGCCAGTACATGACAAGCCCAACAAGAGGGGATGCAATTCTAGATTTAGTCCTGGAAAATGAAGATGGGCAAGTGGGTGAAGTGACAGTGGGTGACCATATTGGGGATAGTGACCACAATTCAGTTAGTTTTAGCATTATTATGGAAAAGGACAGAGTTAAATCAGGAGTAAATGTTTTAAATCGGGGGAAGGCAAATTTTACAGAACTAAGAGGTGATTTGGCAGAAGTGGACTGAACGCAACTACTTGAGGAGAAATCAGTGGCAAGCCAGTGGGAGGCACTAAAAAGTGAAATTCTACGGGTACAAAGCAGACACGTCCCCTCAAAGGAAAAGGGTGGCACTGCCAAATTCAGAGCCCCCTGGTTGTCTAGAAGTATACGGGGAAAGATAAAGTAGAAAAAGAAAGCTTATGACTGTCACAGAAAACTAAATACTGCAGAAAGCCTAGAGGAGTAGAGAAAGTACAGGGATGACATAAAAAGGAAATAAGGAAAGCAAAGAGAGGGCATGAAAAAATATTAGCTACTAAGATTAAAGAAAACCCAAAGATGTTTTATCAGTACATTAAGAACAAGAGGTTAGCTAAGGAAAAGGTGGGACCTATCAGGGATGATAAGGGTAACTTATGTGTAGAAGCAGGGGATGTGGGTAGGGTTTTAAATGAATATTTTGCTCCGTATTCACAAAGGAAAGGGATGATCTGGACATAGTAGTTAAAGAGGAGAGGTGTGAAATATTGGATAAGGTAAACATAACGAGAGAGGAAGTACTAGAGGGATTGGAATCCTTGAAAGTTGATAAGTCACCAGGGCCGGATAGATTGTTTCCTAGGCTATTGAAGGAAGCCAGGGAGGAAATAACGGATGCTCCGAAGATCATTTTCCAATCCTCACTAGATACAGGGGAGGTACCGGAGGACTAGAAGACTGCAAACGCAGTACCATTGTTTAAAAAGGGTACGAGGGAAAGGCCGAACAATTATAGGCCAGTCAGTCTTACCTCGGTGGTGGGCAAACTATTAGAATCAATACTGAGAGATAGGATAAACTGTCACTTGGAAAGGCATGGTTTAATCAGGGATAGTCAGCATGGATTTGTTCAGGGAAGGTCATGTCTTACAAATCTGATTAAATTCTTTGAGGAAGTGACAAGGAGGATTGATGAGGGTAGTGTCATGGATGTTGTCTACATAGATTTTAGTAAGGCATTTGACAAGGTCCCACATGGCAGACTGGTCAGAAAGGTAAAAGCCCATGGGATACAGGGAAATGTGGCAAAATGGATCCAAAATTGGCTCAGTAACAGGAAACAAAGGGTAAAAGTCGATGGATGTCTTTGCGAATGGAAATCCTTTTCTAGTGGTGTGCCACAGGGCTCAGTGTTGGGTCCCTTGCTGTTTGTGGTATATATTAGTGAAGAAGATACCAATGGGTTGGTGGAGTGGCGGAAAAGTGGCAAATGGAGTTCGACCCGGAGAAGTGTGAGGTAATGCACTTAGGGAGGGCAAACAGTAAAAGAGAATATGCAGTAAACGGGAATATATTGAGAGGGGTAGAGGAAGTGAGAGACCTTGGAGTGCATATGCACAGGTCCCTGAAGGTGGCTGTACAGGTAGATAAGGTTGTGAAGAAAGCATACGGAATGCTCTCTGTTATTAGTCGAGGTATAGAATACAAAAGCAGGGATATAATGATGGAACTGTACAAAACGCTGGTAAGGCCACAGCTGGAGTATTGTGCGCAGTTCTGGTCACCACATTACAGGAAGGATGTAATTGCTCTGGAGAGAGTGCAGAGAAGATTTACAAGAATGTTGCCAGGGCTTGAAAATTGCAGCTACGAGGAGAGATTGGATAGGCTGGGGTTGTCTTCCTTGGAGCAGAGGAGGCTGAGGGGTGACTTGATTGAGGTGTTTTATTTTATTCGTTCATGGGATGTGGGCGTCGCTGGCGAGGCCGGCACTTATTGCCCATCCCTAATTGCCCTTGAGAAGGTGGTGGTGAGCAGCCTTCTTGAACCGCTGCAGTCCGTGTGGTGACGGTTCTCCCACAGTGCTGTTAGGAAGGGAGTTCCAGGATTTTGACCCAGCGACGATGAAGGAACGGTGATATAATTCCAAGTCGGGATGGTGTGTGACCTGGAGGGGAACGTGCAGGTGGTGTTGTTCCCATGTGCCTGCAGCTCTTGTCCTTCTGGGTGGTAGAGGTCGCGGGTTTGGGAGGTGCTGTCAAAGAAACCTTGGCGAGTTGCTGCAGTGCATCCTGTGGATGGTACACATTGCAGCCACTGTGCGCCGGTGGTGAAGGGAGTGAATGTTTAGGGTGGTGGATGGGGTGTCAATCAGGCAGGCTGCTTTGCCCTGGATGGTGTCGAACTTGTTGAGTGTTGTTGGAGCTGCACTCATCCAAGCAAGTGGACAGTATTCCATCACACTCCTGACTTGTGCCTTGTAGATGGTGGAAAGGCTTACAAAATTATGAAGGGCCCAGATAGAGTAGATAGGAAGTAACTGTTTCCCCTAGAGGCGAGTTCAAGAACTAGAGGACATAGTTTTAAGCTGACTGGCGGAAGGATTAGAGGGGACATGAGGAAAATGTTTTTTACCCAGAGGGTGGTGGGTGTATGGAATTCGTTGTCCTAATTGGTGGTAGAGGCAGGGACCCTCAACTCTTTTAAAAGTACCTGGACCTGCACCTAAAGTGCAGTAAGCTGCAGGGCTACGGACCGGGTGCTGGAAGGTGGGATTAGAATTGGCACCTGGTTGTTCTTCGAGCCGGTGCAGACATGATGGGCCTAATGGCCCCCTTCTGTGCTGTATCTTTTCTACGGTTCTATGGTTCTAACCTGCACCGGGAGACTGCCAGCTGAGGAGGCTGAGCCCACTTGCACACCCTCTCCCCCACTGAAAAAAGCATGTTGGCCATCGCGGGCAGGGACAAGGGTAGAGTCATGGCCATTGTGAGTGGCAACACAGTGTTTCTTCACATCCTTATCCTCATTTTCTCTTCTAACTTCTATCTCACCCTACACACTCTGCATGACAATCTACAGCTATTTTCACCAGCCACTTCTTTCACTGCTCTCCCTGCACACTAAAAGTTGATCCTCTTTTACATTTCAGGAGCTCAAAATGTGGAGACACCTCTGCTACTTCAGGAAGAAAAGGCCAGTCTTTCTGGAGATGCACCATCATTCAATCTGACCCTAGCAAGCACCAACTCAGAGATTGGCACCAAAAGACTTTAGAGGCCAGGCCAGAGGAGGAGTCATCATGTAGTGAATCACCGGTCATAAGTTGTAGGGGGATAAGATGTCGTCGGTGCCAGCAAGGGGATTTAGGTGTCCATGTATAAAAATCACTGAAAGCTAGTGCACCAGTACAAAAACTAATCAAAAAGGTGAATGGCCTTTATCTCAAGGGGTTTGGAATTGAAAAATGAGGAAGTGATGCTTCAATTGTGTAGAGCCTTGGCCAGACCCATCTGAAGAACTACATTCAGTTTTGGGCAGCGAACCTCAGGGAAGATACATTGGCCTTGGATGGAATACAACACAGATTCACCAGAATTATACCAGGGCTTACAGGCTTAAATTATGAGGACAAGTTTACAAGAGCTTCTACAAGTAGGTAAAAAGGAAAAGATTAGCGAAAGTTAACGTGGGCCCCTTAGAGGCTTAGATAGGAGAAATTATAATGGGCAATAAGGAAATGGCAGAGCTGTTAAACAAATATTTTCTATCTGTCTTCTCAGTAGAAGACTCAAAAACATAGCGGAAATAGTGGAGAACCAAGGGTCTAATGAGAGTGAGGAACTTAAAGTAATTAAGATTAGTAAAGAAAAAGTACTGGAGAAATTAATGGGACTAAAAGCCGATAAACCCCCTGGACCTGATGGCCTACATCCGAGGGTTCTAAAAGAGGTGGCTGCAGAGATTGTGGATGCATTGGTTGTGATCTTCCAAAATTCCCTAGATTCTAGAATGGTTCCCGTGGTTTGGAAGGTAGCAAATGTAACCCCGCTATTCAAGAAAGGAGGGAGAGAGAAAACAGGGAACTACAGGCCAATTAGCCTGACATCAGTAGTAGGGAAATTGCTAGAATCTATTATTAAGGACATAATAACAGGGCACTTAGAAAATCATAATATGATTAGGCAGAGTCAACATAGTTTTATGAAAGGGAGATCATGTTTGACAAATCTAATAGAATTTTTTGAGGGTGCAACTAGCAGGGTAGATAAAGGGGAACCAATGGATGTAGTGTATTTGGATTTTCAAAAGGCATTCGATAAGGTGCCACGCAAGAGGTTGTTGCAAAAGATTGGGAATCATGGGATTGGGGGTACTTAGATGAAGGGACCGAGTGTAATGTATCCAAGTTTGCTGATGATACAAAGCTAGGTGGGAAAGTGAGCTGTGAGGAGGACACAAATAGTCTGCAAAGGGATATAGACAGGTTAATAAGTGAGTGGGCAAGAAAGTGGCAGATGGAATATAATGTGGTGAAATTCACTTTGGTAGGAAGAATAGAAAAATAGAATATTTTTTAAATAGTGAGAAATTATTAAATGTTGGTGTTCAGAGGGATTTGGGTGTCCTTGAAAATTAACATGCAGGTACAGCAAGCAATTAGGAAGGCAAATGGTATGTTGGCCTTTATTGCAAGAGGGTTGGAGTACAAGAGTAAGGAAGTCTTACTGCAATTGTATAGGGCTTTGGTGAGAACATACCTGGAGTACTGTGTACAGTTTTGGTCTCCTAACCTAAGGAAGGATATACTTGACTTGGAGGCAGTGGAACAAAGGTTCACTAGATTGATTACTGGGATGAGAGGGTTGTCCTATGAGGAGAGATTGAGTAAAATGGGCCTATATTCTCTGAAGTTTAGAAGTATGAGAGGTGGTCACATTGAAACATTTAAAATTCTTAGAGGGCTTGACAGGTTAGATGCTGAGAGGCTGTTTCCCATAGCTGGAGAGTCTAGAACTAGAGGTCGTAGTCTTAATATAAGGGGCCAGCCATTTAGGACTGAGATGAGGAATAATTTCTTCACTCAGAGGGTTGTGAATCCTTGGAATTCTCTACCCCAGAGAGCTGTGGATGCTCAGTCGTTGAGTATATTCAAAACTGAAACCGATGGATATTTGGACACTAAGGGAATCAAGGGATAAGGGTATAGGGCGGGAAAGTGGAGTTAAGGTAGAAGATCAGCCATGATCTTATTGAATGGCGGAGCAGGCTCGAGGGGCTATATGGCTGACTCCTGCTCCTATTTCTTATGTTCTTAAGTTGCATAAACTTGGCTTGTATTCCCTGGAGTTTAGAAGGTTGAGGGGTAATCTAATCGAGGTATTTAAAATGATTAAGCCAAAAAATAAAGTATCCTCTGGTGGAGGAATCCAGAACAGGAGGGTATAAACTTAAAATTAGAGCTTGGCCATTTAGGAGTGAAATCAGGAAGCACTTATGCACACAAAGGGTAGTGGAAATCTGGAACTCACTCCCTCAAAAGACTGGGGATGCTGGGTCAGTTGAAATTTTCAAGACTGAGATCGGCTGATTTAAGGTAGATCAGCCATGATCTTATTGAATGGTGGAGCAGGCTCGAGGGACTGAATGGCCTACTCCTGTTCATATACTAGCTCTGCTGCAGCGGACTTCGTGGGCCCAGACTACCGAAGAAGGCTGATGGGCATAGATCAGGAAATGCTAGGTGCGTTGGGTAGCCTGTCAGCTCTAACAGGTGTCAGGGCTTCGCGCTGCCATGGAAGTTCAGACAGATGCCACCTTGGCTCTGGGGACCTGTGTTGACGAGGGCTTCCAGAGCATCATGTTACTCCTGCAGTTTGTTCTCGTGCAAAGCCATAGGAATGCTGAGGTGCAGTCTCAGGAGAGTGGCCTTGGCTCCATGGGGGAGGCACTTGCTGTCTCTCGGAATGAAAATATGCCTGCTCCCCCACCATCCACTCCACCAGTGCCTTTGTTTGTATCACTCAGCCCCCTGGGCTAGACTGCCCTGGCCCATGGCAAGATGCGGCAGTCTGCAACTGGGCCCTCAAGGCCCAGTGCTGCTCAAGGTCGCCCATCTGAAGTGTCCTTAATGGAGGCTCATCAGCCTCCATCCCCCCAAGCTGTAGCCACTGGGGATATACTTTGTATCAGCCGGTTAGGTGTCAGCCGTGGCTCATTGGGTAGCACATTTGCCTCTGAGTCAAAAGGTTGTGGCTTCAAGACCCAGAGGCTTGAGCCCATAATCCAAGCTGACACTCAGTGTAATACTGAGGGAATGTTGCATTGTTGGAGGTGCTGTCTTTCAGATGAGACGTTAAACTGAGGCCTTGCCTGCCCTCTCAGTGGTTGGAAAAGATCCCACGGCACTATTTCAAAGAAGAGCAGGGGTGTCCTGGTCAATATTTATCCCTCAACCGACATCAGCTAAAAAACAGATTATCTGGTCATTATCTCATTGCTGTTAGTGGGAGCTTGCTGTGTGCAAATTGGCTGCTGCGTTTCCTACATTACAACAGTGTCTACACTTCAAATGTACTTGATTGGCTGTAAAGTGCTTTGGGACGTCCTGAGGTCGAGAAAGGCGTTTTGTTTTTTAGGAGCACTAGGACAGGTAAATGAGCACAGAAGACAGGCACTAAGGGGTTGCACAAGGATGATTTTTAATTATTTCTGTGAACTATAAGACACAGATGGAATTGAGTTGTTGGACAAATTTGTTTTTTGTTCTAGATTTGGTGATGGTGCTCATATTTGTAGTGAAGTTGGCTGTTTGTGGGACTGTTGGTGTATTGGGGATGGGAGAGATGATTCATGCAAAGTGCTCTTGGATGAGCAGCTCTCTGAGAGCTCTGACAGCTAGGGACATTGGTGGGCAATGTCTCTCCTGCCCTTCCTCCTCCTCATGCTGCTCCTCCTGCTGCACATCTTGCTGCCCAAGCATAGGACCTTTATTTAAATACTTTATTCATCATTTTACATCATTCCGGCGTGTTCCTCTGCACGCTTACAGAGCAGTGTAATTCAAGATGGCGAGCAGAGCACTTCTGGTGCGGCATGAGTGTGCGCGCACCACCCGCCATATTGAACGCTTACGCACGGGCGTGGTACCAACGAATTTCTAGGTTTGCATGTCTATATTTTTGCAACTCTGACATTACAGGAAAATATTTCCTTTATGTTTGTGCCATGATGCAGAGCTCTTTGCAATGGAACTCAATGAATGCATTCATCCTTTTCATACTTCAACTCCTCTCCTCCCACCCCACCCCCATTCCCACTGACACGTATTACTGGTGCACTTTTAAAGAATGTTCATTGATGTGCTCAGATATTGTCAATATAACTGTATTCATTTTATGGTAGCCTATTTGTTGTGAACATCACATCAACCAATAGTCTACAGAACAGTTGAATATTAGCATATGATTAAAAGCCATGAAAAGAGAAACAATACAAAAAAGATAAAAACAAGATGAGACCAAAGAAGAATAAAAGGCATCAGAAGCAGTATATTTCACTGAGGTAAAATTACTATACAGCAACAATTGCTAAGGCAACCTTAACCCTAACAAGTACTGGTGATCAAAGCCATCAATAATTTTAAGGTGAGAAACTATCATGGAAGACGGGACTGCACAACAGCTAATCAAGGGAGTGAGAGGGGGACAATACTGTCTGACCTGACCAGGGTCAACTATTATTTTCTAGCTGTATACAATTTTTAGAGAATTATTTTAGTTCTTGTATGGGCATCAACAATGCATTGAATGATGATGCTGTAGTGGTTGTGAAGAAGAAGGTACATGATACAACGGCAGAAAAAACAGCACACCTGGATTGTTCCCTCCAAGTCCATTTGGTTTTACCCCATTGTTAAAGGGATAAAGCTTGCATGGAAATCTATTTATACCATGTGCAATGGATTTATATGTAAAGCAAATAGAAAAAGGCTCCGAGAAATTGATTTTCTTCTGTTCCTGTAACAACCACCTGCCATCAATGAACAAAGCCAATTAAATGCTACATACAGCAACAGCTGTCTCAGCAATGACGGAGCTAAAAAATCTTATTTGATGCTTTGAAAAAGCATCTTCTCTGATGTGATCACATCACCAAGTGTTGCATCATTTAACATCATGGAATGCCCATTTCCTGTTCTAATCTTTAAGAAGCATCATTAATATTGACTTCATTTTATGCCTATGTCCTTTGTGCACTTCCCCAGAGACTTCTGTTGCTAAGCCCCAATAACCCTTCAAATAAATTTGACCTTCTTGGATGTGTTGTGACCCTTGAATTTAGTGTGTTGATCTTAGTCGGTTACTCTTCCAATAGATTGATATTGGGACTCAAAGTTGGGGAATCAAAATAGATCCCTTAAGTACCTGAAATAGCTATCTGGGTTTTTGCTCCTCTATTGTTTCTTTTTTGGCATCAGCTTGGTCTAGATGGTCACACTTTCACTTCAAATTCAGATGGGTTCAAGCCCCACCCAAGGATCTGAGCATATAATTTTGGCTGACACTCCAGTAAGGAGTGATGCATTATAGGTGCCATACTTCATATGAGCCATTCTATCTGTTTGTTCTGGTGGTGGAACTGGGCATTAAAGATCCATGGCACTATTCAAAGACAAGCAGGGAGTTCACCCAGTGTCCTAGTCAATGTTTCTCCCTCATCCAACACCACCAAAAAAAAACAAATTTACTGATCATTTATCTAATTGCTATTTGTAGGATTTTGCTATGTCCAAAATGGCTGCCATTCATGCTTACATAGCAACAGTAATTGCACTTCACAGTAACTCATTGTATGTTAAATGCTTTGAGACATTTCAGAGAGATGTGATAAGGTACGATATGATTACAAGACATTTTTTTTCAACACCTGACCTCGCCAAGCTCCACTGGCTCCCCAAGCTCCAATAAATTGACTTTAGGATTCTCCTCCTGGTCTTCAAATCAGTCCACAGCCTATCCCCACCCAAACTCAATGATCTTCTCCAGATGTACGCCCATGCATGCATACTCTGCTCCTCTCACCCTGGCTTTCTCCTTGTTCGCCCCTCCCTCCACTCTACCATTATGCTTCGCCCTTTGGGAGTCTCTCCCACAGCACATCCACTTGGTTACCTCCCTTCCTGCTTTTAAATGCATCCTACGACCCTTCTCTTTGACCAAGCTTTGGTCCCCATCTCTATTTTTCCATTTTTGTCTCTTCCTCGGTGTCTACTCAGCTTCCACTGTCCTGTAAAGTGCTTTGAGATGTCACTATGTGTTTGAGAAGCACTATGGAAAAACAAATTAACCGATTTATTTGAAATGTATTAATTCCTAATATTATGCAGCCAAATTTCAAGATATTTATATGCCTATAAACCAGCTTCAATGCTGGAAATTTCCTCGGCGGTTCTCCCGATTGGCTGACGTAAATTTGGCGGAAGATCAGTGTTAACCCCAGATAAATGTTTTTTGTTTGTTTTATAAATTTCCTTGCAATTATTTGTTAAACTTTGAGATTAATTGCAAGATCCCACTAATCAGGCAAACAGTTTGGCAATACATCTCAAACCATTTGAATATTCATAAAATTAAATATAACTTAATTCTTTAAAGCTGGTAGAAAAATCTACATGAATGCATTTGATCACTCCCAGGATATCAGAAAAACTATCTGAAATATAAAACTCTTGGCTGACTTTCTGTTGTTGCTTGGCAGTCATAAAGAAACAGCTATATTTTTCTTCCCTAAAGGGCTACTTAAGCTGGAGGCCAACTTAGTGAGATGCTGACAGTGTAAGTTTGTGCTGGGCAGAGGTAAGAGAAGGAGCTGGGAAGCTGAGGGAATGGAATTGGTGGTAGTGTGACAAAGTAGGCTTTTTTATTTCATGCAGTTTTGAAATACCTAGAATTAAAAATGTATTCTCTCAATTTCAAAGTGGAGGTGTTACAAATTTGGGTTTGCCACAGACACCTTCTTGGGTTCAATGGCATCTGTCACTCCCATAAGCAGTCTGGGCATCTTATTTTTATGGACGTTGACTCACACTGCCCTTTATCTACTTGTACAATACCATAATCTGGGGGTATAATAATAATACTCCATTATGAATTGAACTCGATACTTGTGTCTTTTGCATGTGAGTTTATTCAATTTCTTCAAAGATGGACTGAGCAAAAATTTAGTGAGATGAGCTCAGATATGAGTCATTAAGCCACTTTATTTCACAGACAGCAAATGAACATACAGGGCAGCTTACCTTTCGGTAATAATACAAAATAAAGGAAATGCCATGTCTCCTACATCAGTGTGTCATTTCACTTGACTTAAACAAGATGTATGAGTGACCTGGGACTGTTTATGTGTTGGCAAATTCTCCCATAATCTTTACTTCTAACAGAAGAGATAAACTTTGTGGGTGGACTGGAAATTTTTGTAATCAACATGCAACAGGAGTAATTTTGACTTTGTGCGATAGTTTAATATAATCGTTATCAATTCAGCTGAAGTCAATAGAAATGAAAATTGGGAGGTGAATAATGGGCAGCTCAATCGATATCAGCTCCATCTTACACTATTACCCAAAGTCAAAATTACCCCCAACACCTTGAAGGACGGTTTCATCCAAATATTCTGTCATTTATCAAGCTGTCTGGGTTTAATTTTATTGTTTTTTAAATATTGTGACAATTCAGTGTATTGCCATGATTTACTACTTCTGTATATATTTAACCTATGAAAAAAACATACTAAGTAGTTTTTAGTCTGTATGCATTGGTCCGGTGGTGTGGATGACTAATTCTGGTTTGTTACTCATCACTAAATCTAGTATGGCCTGTTCCTGTGTCAGTTCTAAAGCATATTGTTCCAGAAAATTGTCCCAAATACATTCTAGAAATCCATTACCTTTGCTACTTGAGCTGTTCTGCTTTTCCCAGTCGATGTGAAAAATTGAAATCGCCCATTATAATCACATTGTTTTCATTACATGCTTCCCTGGTCTCTGTATCTATACTTCTCCCCACTACATCACTACTGTCAGGAGGTCTGCAGACAATTCCCAACAGAGTCTTGCATCCTTTGCTGTTCCTTAATTCTACCCATAGGAGGAATTTTAACCCCCAAGAACGGGTGGGATGGGGGTGGGTGGGAAGTTAAAATAATAGAACTCAGCTTCAACACGCCCACTTCCGGGTTTAATGGAAGCACGTTTGGCTGTGTGTGAGTAACCTATTCGCTGGAGGGAAGTCGATAATTAGTACAGGTGGGCAGGTACTTATCAGAGCAAATTACCTCTTTAGGAGATGTTAATTAAGTGATTTTAAATTGACTCTAACAGACTTTCAAATTTAACGCCTCCAGCATGAGTTTCCAGGGCCGCAGGAATCACGGCAGGTAAAAGGAAGTGAGAAAGGCCGGATCCATGAGGTAAGTGCCTTTATTGCACTGCTTGTGGGCCAGGAGGAGCAGGAGTGTTTCTTTTATACAAAAAATATTAAAACACTGGGCCAAAGGAGAGATTTCATCACCCTCCGTATCACCATGTCTTTACAAATCTCTTTAAAAAAAAATGAAATTGTCATCTTACTTGCTTATCCAAGATGGCAGTCCTAACCCCAAACAGTTGGCCTCACAAAATGGCTTCTCACCATTTATTAATAGACCCACAGTTCAGCCTGGCTGCAAAAGGGTCAAGGTAGGTGGGCAGGCTAGGAATGGCAGGTGGCAATCTCGGCACAAGTTAGTTTCTTGCTTTTTTTTTATAAACCATCTGGCGAGCAGCTCTAACTTGGGCCTAACCCGCAATCGGCCGATCTCCCCCACCACGATGTCCGATGTGCCCCAACTCCCCCCCACAATGTCCAACTTCCCCCACTTCCCTGCGATCAACCCCACCATCCAAACCTTGAAGACCCCGATCTCTCCCCGACCCCCCCATCCAAACCTCGAAGACCCCGATCTCTCCCCGACCCCCCCATCCAAACCCCGAAGACCACGATCTCTCCCCGACCCCCCCATCCAAACCCCGAAGACCCCGATCTCTCCCTGACCCCCCCATCCAAACCCCGAAGACCCCGATCTCTCCCTGACCCCCCCATCCAAACCCCGAAGACCCCGATCTCTCCCTGACCCCCCCATCCAAACCCCGAAGACCCCGATCTCTCCCTGACCCCCCCATCCAAACCCCGAAGACCCTGATCTCTCCCCGACCCCCCCATTCAATCCCCGAAGATCCCACTCTCTCTCTGACACCCCCATAAGACCATAAGACCATAAGAGATAGAAGTAGGCCATTCGGCCCCTCGAGCCTGCTCCGCTATTTAATGAGATCATGGTTGATCTGATTTTTACCTCAACTCCACTTTCCCGCCCTTGCTGATCAAAAATTTGTCTAACTCAGCCTTGAATGTATTCAATGACTCAGCCTCCACAGCTTTTTGGGGTAAAGAATTCCAAACATTCACGACCCTCTGGGAGAAGAAATTCCTCCTCATTTCCATCTTAAACAGGTGATCCCTTATTCTGAGACTATGCCCCTTAGATTTAGAATCCCCCATGAGGGGTAACACCCTCTCAGCATCTACCCTATCGAGTCCCCTCAGAATCTTATATGTTTCAATAAGATCTCCTCTCATTCTTCTAAACTCCAATGAGTATAGATC
Organism: Heptranchias perlo; assembly: GCF_035084215.1. NCBI lineage: Eukaryota > Metazoa > Chordata > Chondrichthyes > Hexanchiformes > Hexanchidae > Heptranchias > Heptranchias perlo. The sequence continues at coordinate 50,048,805 of NC_090329.1, forward strand.
CAACCTGTTCAATCTTTCCTCATAAGACAAACCTTCCATACCCGGAATCAACCTAGTGATCCTTCTCTGAACTGCCTCCAATGCAAGTATGTCCTTCCTTAAATAAGGGCACCAGAACGGTACGCAGTACTCCAGGTGTGGTCTCACCAGCACCCTGTACAGTTGTAGCATGACTTGCCTGCTTTTATACTCCATCCCCTTAGAAATAAAGGCCAATATTCCGTTTGCCTTCCGGATTACCTGCTGCACCTGCATGACTTTTTGTGTTTCATGTATGAGGGCACCCAGATCCCTCTGCACCGCAGCATTTTGTAGTATTTCTCCATTCAAATAATATTTTGCTTTTTTATTTTTCCTCCCAATGTGGATGATTTCACATTTTCCCACATTATATTCCATCTGACAAATTTTTGCCCATTCGCTTAACCTGTCAATATCCCTTTGCAGACACTTTGTGTCCTCATTGCAACTTGCTTTTCCACCTATCTTTGTATCATCAGCAAATTTGGCCACAAGACACTCTATTCCTTCATCCAGGTCATTGATATATATTGTAAATAGTTGAGGCCCCAGCACTGATCCCTGCGGCACCCCACTAGTTACAGATTGCCATTTTGAAAATGACCCTTTTATCCCGACTCTTTGTTTTCTGTTAGTTCGCCAATCTTCTATTCATGCCAGTATATTATCCCCAACACCATGAGCTCTTATCTTGTGCAGTAATCTTTTATGTGGCACCTTATCGAATGCCTTTTGGAAATCCAAATATACTGCATCCATTGGTTCCCCTTTATCCACCCTGCCCGTTACTTCCTCAAAGAACTCTAATAAATTTGTCAGACATGATTTCCCATTCATAAAACCATGTTGACTCTCCTTGATTGTATTATGAGTCTCCAAATGTCTTGCTACTACTTTCTTAATAATGAATTCTAGCATTTTCCCACTGGCAGATGTTAGGCTAACTGGTCTATAGTTACTTGCTTTCTGTCTCACTCCCTTCTTGACTAGGGGTGTTACATTTGTGGTTTTCCAATCTGCTGGGACCATCCAAACCCCGAAGACCCCAATCTCTCCCTGAGCCCCCCATCCAAACCCCGAAGACCCCAATCTCTCCCTGACCACCCTCCCCCATCCAAACTCCGAAGACCCTGACCTCTCCCCGGCTGCTTTCCTGCCCGACAAATGAAAGTAAAAAAAACAATCTGTTTGGGCCTCTTCATCTTACCAGCAAACTCCAACACTTTTTAGCTTGCCGAGAAAGCCGCGGTGACTTCTTCATTCAGTAGGTTAGAAATTTGCTGGGCTGCACAAGATGGCCGAGGTAAATGAACTAACTTGCCTATGGGCTGCATCTGAACCAGACGAAGGGGATAATCTCCGAAAGCTTGTGATTTTAAAATAAATTTGTTGGACTATAACCTGGTGTTGTAAGATTCCTTACAAGATATGGGGGTGAGACAGTATTGCAAAGGGGATGCGATGGAAGCAACAACGTGCTAGTGGCGTTAGTGGCAACCATGATAACTAGGGCAGATGATGGGAGTGAAGCAATAATAGCCAAACAGAGAAAGGGAGAGGGGTGGGAAAGAAAGAGCACAACACAGGAGCCACAAACTAGATGTGAGGAGCAAGGGGAGGGCACACAACACAGCTAGAATGGGGAGGTTAGGATATAAGGTGTGAAAGAATAGTTCAAAATGGTCACCGACATATTCTGAAGTGGTACCGATAAAGAAGTCTTCCCTCAGATCACTTCCTCCCCAATAGAATTCGAAACTTTCCTTAAGCATGGGTTGGATCCCTCTCCCACCCATGAACTCAAATCTGCTGCGTGTCCCTATCCAGCTCCACCATGCCACACCATTCCATGACACATCATTCCACACAATGCCACGCCATACAAACATACATTACCTTTTTCTACTCTAGCTCCTGACTTTTGAATTATTTTCTGGGTCCAACTGCTATTCCTTTTTTTTGTAATCCTGCTCCTGGTGTTAGTTTTTTTGTTAAGTCCTGCCCATTCTGCTACTAATTTTTCTACTGCCACTCTTCACATTTGTGTTTTTTTTGTTATTGCTTGTGTTCCTGGTATTTGTGTCTTTAGTCCCATTCCTAAAGTTTCTTTTTTACTTTAAGTTTGTTCTTATTATTTCTGTTCTTTTTCAGCTTTACCTCCTGGTGCTTACATTTTTTTAAGTCTTTGATATGATGCTTGTGTTTTATTAGTCCTGCTGCTGCTATTTATGCTGTTACTCCCAGTGTTTCTGTTTTTAACTGTAACTCTGTCAATTCCTGTTAACTCCTGCTTCCACTGCTTTTTAAAAAAAATATGGTTCTCCTGTTCGTTTTCTGTCCTACTCTTGGCGTTTGTGGGTTTTTACAGTATCAACCCAACTATTTAAGGCAGCACGCCCTAACTATTTCTGTTATTTGTACTTGCACTCCCAGTGTTTGTATTTTTGACTGCAGTTGTACTGTTAAATACCACTTTCAGTATTTCTTGTTTTTCAGTCCTGCTCCCTCTCTGGAGATTTTTTTTATACCACTCCTAAAGTTTCTATTTTTCAGTTCCACTACTGTTTTTTTTAATTACTTCTCTTCTTTTTAATCCTGCAGTTGTTTTTGTACTTTTTAAAAAAGTCCACACACCATTAAACCTACTCAGATTCCCCTCTCCATTACTTCTAAATATATTGGCCCCAGAATTCCAGAATTCCTGGGTTGGGGAAGGGCGTGAATCGCAATTTACATCTTTATGGGGTCAGGAATTTGGACAGGGCCTAAGGTCCGCTGGATTTTCACCCCATAAAGTGAATGACAGGGTGGTGAGTGGGTGTTAGTATTGCCAGAGGTAAAGGGGACTACCTTGCTCATCGTCAGGAATCGTTTTCATCTGTTTCCTGACTTGAAGCCTCTGGAGGAAAAAACTGTTAGCTTGGATCTGTATGAGCAAAGTGTTATGTTGAACAGCTAATTTGTGTATCTCTGTTGAGGAAAATATTGGCTGGTGGAGAGATTGAAGAATACATGGAAACATTATAAAACAAAAGGTTTATGCACTCACACACCCACTGAAGGCACATTGACTCCCAATTGTCTATCCCCAAACGCCAGACCAGAATTGAATCCTATGATTGCCAGTGCTTCCCCTTCATGGTGAGTTAAAGTGCAGATTTATGCACTTCCTCCCCTTGTGGCCTGCCTTTCCCTGGCACAGTGTGCTGTCTTCTCTTGCAGGAGGAATACAAAGTGTTAACTGGCTGCCGCAGCCAATTACAATCTGTCAGAACTCATAGAATGGACGGTAGTAAGGGTAGGTGTAAGGGAGCATGGACCTTGGATGAGAGACTTCATGGTGGTAGCATGCATTATAGGATGTGAGACACTTGACATGAGTGCTGCCAAGTTCCTTAGGTTCTGGGGCAAGGGACAAAGTGCCATATAATACCCCAATGGATATTGCTTGAATATTGGGGCAAGGAATACCCACTTGCTTTTCCGTTTTATCAGTATGCTGCACAGGTATTCAGTTAACAACATACGTTTGCTGATTTTGTGAGATCATTAAACTTCTTGCCATACCGTAAGAAGGTCCTTAGGGTTATTGAGGTGCCACTCTGAGCCACAGGCACCTCCTTCCATATAAGCCATGCTGCTATAACTGATAGCTTTGTTTCATCTATTCCAACAATTTTTTCCCTCCTTTCTCTGATTTCTGATAGCAGGAGTTAAACATCAGCCTCTGAAAAGACAGATACTTGCCCCTTTCCTTATTCTGCAGCTGCCATTGTTTTTCCTGTTACCAGAGACTGTCCTTTAAATCCAGCTAGCCCTTTATATGATGAAGTTGTGCCATTGCTCCACCCCTTTCTCAAATTTTCCTTCCCCTTCCCCCACCCCCTGCCCCCAGCAGATCTAGCCTTCTGGTGGGACTCTTGTAAGCATTATGAAATTAGTTGACTCATAGATTTCTGACAGGGTCAGCATCCTAAGATTTCAATGGGTATAAGTACTACCCCATCGCACTTCACTGGGTCATTATTTTTAGCTTTCCTCCCCATCTTTTTCCTTGCCATTCCCTTCATTGTAACTACCCAAACTTCCTGTTTTGTGTTCGGACGTCATCCCACTGGCCTCTTCTAAGTTCACCACGGCACCATCGAATTCTCTTGAACCCATAACTTTCCTTCTTAAAAATTTGTGTCACCAACTTTTACTACTCACTACCACAAACCTCTGAGCAACCCAATTGTGTTCTCTTCCTTCCTTTCATTATGTCAGATCTCCAACTTCATTCTTGCATTTCATGCAGCGAAAGAACTGACAATCAGACAAATCTAAAATTCTTGAAATAATTCGATTATACATATGATTTATCCACTCAGTACTATATTCACATTATGTTCAATAGTTTATACACATATAAATATTCTACATACTTATACACAATATAGATTCATTACATAAATAAATACATTTACTAAGCAACTTCAAATACTTCACATTTATTTGGTTTGATTGGCATTCTTTTATTCAACCCTCTATATAAATATATAAAACCTTTCTAATACATAATTTTATGCCAATTTTCAATTGCTTACATCATTTTATTACAATTTCTATTTTCTCTAATATTAGATATTCTCCATTGTACTTTATAACCCTCTTATCCCTTTTAAACAACATATTGTCTGACTTCCTATGAGCAGTGTCACAGGAGAACGACTACTAATATATTAAAAAATCTTACCTCTGCACACGTCAACTTTTTCCATTATAAATTGCTATGTCCATATTTATAATGGAAAGTGCCTATGTAATCTTGTCACGCTATAATTACACCCGCCTTAATGGTGGCACTGCAGCGCCCCTGTTTTGTGTATCCCAGCAACTTAGCCTCTACTCCAGAGAAATTTCTATGCTTCAACCAACTCTATTTCTCTGCTTCCAAAATTGCCATACGTTTTGCTATTTAAATATAAATAATAATGTAAAATCAAAATATTATATGAAAGTAAGGACTTTAAAATGGGCACTCAATTACATTTGCATGCTCTAGTCCAATTATTCTCCACCCTCTAACCTTACATGCCCTGAAGCTATACTTGGTCTTAACTCCTCATGTGCGATGACATGGAAGATCAAGCAATATGAAGTAAAACTTTATACAACTGGTAATTTCTCAGAATAGTGTCATAAGTTACTTAGCTGCATGGGATATTAAAGTTGAGATACATTATTATATTACTCATATGTTATATTAACAAATGAATGCTTAATGCATTTGTATGGATTCCTTTATCCACTATTTTAATTTGGCTGTTAATCTACTTATAGGTTAACAGCTCTGCAGATGGAGGAATGTCACACAAACGTGTTAAGCATTCACCCATTAGTATTACCAACAGTAATTCTTAGGCTTTAACAGAAAATTTTACAATGTATACATACAAATTAAGCTTACTCCTTTAAAGCTATGCTCCAAATTTTGAAGGTACCAGTAAAACAATAATTGTGTAACTTTGTGCTCCTCAGAAGTATCCTGCTCCACTGGAAGCACATGTTGTCCTGTGTATTGTGAACCTACAGCACATAGATTTTCAGCCATCAATTTAAATGGATGGAAAATCATGCGCCACATAATGCACCTAAATTTCTGATCTGTTTCAGAGTGAGCAAGACTCCTTTGCTGGAAGTGCAAAGTCTGAGAATTACTCCTTGTTTGAATACTCATTACAATGTCGGTGATAGAGCATCTGTAATAATTCAATGGGGATACTATAGTAATTCGTTATGACCCCAAGAGGGGTTGATGTTAATATTAAACCCCTCGTTGGTTATTAATTGTTTGTATTTTAGTTGTAAAGATCTTATTAGTTTTGTGATGGATTCATACGCTACTTAAGATTAATTTTCTAGTTGTTCTTTCAATAAAATTTACAATTATTTTGGAAAAATATATATTATACAATTGTTGGGTGCAAGAAACAAAAAAGCTACTTCTGTTCCAAAGTTGATAATATTTGAATACTCATCACAATAAGAATTAGTTCAAATAAAAATGACGAGAAACTTAAAGAAATGAAGAGAGTATAATTAATAATTTATCAAGCAGGGATTAAAACATTTGAAAGGATCTTCATCAAACTTAACTTGGGGAGTCATGATGTGGAGATGCCGGTGATGGACTGGGGTTGACAATTGTAAACAATTTTACAACACCAAGTTATAGTCCAGCAATTTTATTTTAAATTCACAAGCTTTCGGAGATTTTCTCCTTCCTCAGGCAAATGTTTGCCTGAGGAAGGAGAAAATCTCCGAAAGCTTGTGAATTTAAAATAAAATTGCTGGACTATAACTTGGTGTTGTAAAATTGTTTACAATTAACTTGGGGAGAAAGCTACACCGATCTGCTTTTGGCAAAGCAAAAGCCATGAGGGGAATTAGAGAACAGCTGGGCTGAAGTTCAGCTCAGTTTAAGCGATCTGTGATAGGGAGCAGTCCGTGCACCTTCCGATCCACAAACAGCAGATGCGAGTGGCAGCTTTTGAATGCGGTTGGAAACAAATGCATGCAAACCCGCAGCCAGTGGATGAGCCGTCAGTAGCAGGGCTCGCCTTCAAGTAGTCGTGGCCGAGTGGTTAAGGCGATGGACTAGAAATCCATTGGGGTCTCCCCGCGCAGGTTCGAATCCTGCCGACTACGAGTGTTTTTTTTTCGATTTCTAATAAAACCCTAATGCATATATTAATTAACAGAAGCGGACTTGTTAAGAATTAAATGTCAACCCTTTGCATTAAAAGCAGCAGATGTGCCTGTGCCGCGGCAATTAAACTCGTAATTTCAACGAGTCTTGGAGTGTGTGTGTGTGTTTCGGAGGAGCTTTGGGTGCGGATTGCGCCGACTTTTCACCGCTCCGCTCACTCCTCTCCCGGGTCCCGTGACTCGCACAGGCGGTCGGAGCAGCAGCAGCAGCAGCGCTTGACAGTGAGACTTTCCTTCCTCTGCTCGTCTCCAAACAAACTCCAGCACCATGCCCGAGGGACTGATCACATCCAGGTGAGGAGAGTGAGGCAAAGTTCGTGCAGCGACAACTTCACCAACCCCCTCAACACACTCACTGAGTTTATAGAATCCGGTTTCCAGCACCAGCTCGCACTTCCTGGTTTTTAATCGCCAGGGCAGTTAATTTGTGAAATACTTCGGCTGCTGCCAGTTGTCACTTTTTAGTTGTTTATTAAGGTTAGGATATTGACGACGTGTCGACATATTGTGGCGATAATACAACTTGAGCACAGAGGTCAGAAGTCCACCTCTGGAGGACAGGGGAGGAAGGTCTTCATTTTTCTGTAATATAAACTGATACAAATTAGTGTTGACATTTTGGACACACCCAGTCCAGTACAGACTGTGCACTGGGTTCAGAAGCACAAAACAACTATTTTGGAACTAAATGTGTACTCTCGCTAAGGCCACGGGAAGGCTGGTGTGTTAAATTGGAAAATGTCACGTTGGTGCAGTAGGGGGTGATCTTCTCAGTTTGAATACAGAGCTTTATTCTGTCGGTGCATTTATACTGTGAATTTAGTGTTGGTACAAAATTAAACTTGAAATTTCAATCAGGCCGAACCTGACTCTGGAAATAAGTGGTGCGGGATGCCCGGAGCACGGTACCCCACGCCACTTGCATTTGACTCGCTAGTTTACAAACTGTTCATAGAATCATAGAAAGGTTACAGCACGGAAGGAGGCCATTTGTCCCATCGAGTCCGTGCTCGCTCTATGCAAGAGCAATCCAGTTAGTCCCACTTGCACGCCCTATCCATGTAGTCCTGCAAATTTTTTCCTTTCAAGTACTTATCCAGTTCCCTTTTGAAGGCAACGATTGAATCTGCCTCAACCACTGCCTCCCTGCCCACTTCCCAGCAGTGCAATCCAGATCCTAACGATTCGCTGTGTAAAAAAGTTTTGCCTTGTGTCACCTTTGGTTCTTTTGCCAATCACCTTAAATCTATGTCCTCTGGTTCTTGACACTTCCCCCAATGGGAACAGTGTCTCTCCATCTATTCCATCTAGATCCTTCATGATTTTGAATACCTCTATCAAATCTCCTCTCAATCTTCTCTGTTCCAAGGAGAACAACCCCAGCTTCTCCAGTCTATCCACGTAACTGAAGTCCCTCATCCCTGAATCATCCTAGTCAATCTTTTCTGCACCCTCTCTAAGGCCGTCAAATCTTTCGTAAAGTGTGGTGCCTAGAACTGGACGCAATACTCCAGTTGTGGTCGAAACAGTGTTTTATAAAGGTTCAACATAACTTCCTTGCTTTTGTACTCTATACCTCTATTTATAAAGCCCAGGATCCCAAAAGCTTTCTTAACCACTTTCTCAAACTACCCTACCACCTTCAACGATTTGTGCACATAAACTCCCGGATCTCTCTGTTCCTGTATCCATTTTAGAATTGTGTCCTCTAGTTTATATTGCCTTTCCTCGTTCTTCCTATCGAAATGTATCACTTTGCATTTTTCTGTGCTAAATTTCATCTGCCACATGTCCGCCCATGCCACCAGCCTCTCTGTATCCTCTTGAAGTCTATCACTCACCTCCTCACTGTTTACTACCTTTCCAAATTTTGTGTCATCTGCAGATTTTGAAATTGTGCCCTGTACACCCAAGTCCAAGTCATTAATATATATCAAGAAAAGCAGTGGTCCTTGTACCGACCCCTGGGAAACACCTCTGTACACCTCCCTTCAGTCTGAAAAACAACCATTCACCACTCTCTGCTTCCTGTTACTTAGCCAGTTTTGTATCCATGCAGCTACTGCCCCTTTATTCCATGGGCATCAATCTTGATGACAAGCCTATTATGCGGCACTTTATCAAACGCCTTTTGAAAGTCCATATACACCACATCAATCGCATTGCCCACATCTACCGTCCCTGTTACCTCATCAAAAAAACTATCAGGTTAGTTAAACACGATTTGCCTTTAATAAATCCGTGCTTTTCCTAACAATCCACACTTGTCCAAGTGACTGTTAATTTTGTCCTGGATTATCGTTTCTAAAAGTTTCCCCACCACTGAGGTTAAACTGACTGGCCTATCGTTGCTGGGTTTATCCTTATACCCTTTTTTGAACAAGGGTGTAACATTTGAAATTTTCCAGTCCACTGGCACCACTCCTGTATCTAAGGATGTTTGGAAGATTATGGCCAGTACCTCTGCAATTTCCACTCTTACTTCCCTCAGCAACCTAAGGATGCATCCCATCCGGACAGGGTGATTTATCTACTTTAAGTACAGCTAGCCTTTCTAGTACCTCCTCTTTATCGATTATTAGCCCATCCAGTATCTCAACTACATCTTCCTTTACTGAGACTCTGGCAGCATCTTCTTCCTTGGTAAAGACTGATGCAAAGTACTCATCTAGTACCTCGGCTGCGCCCTCTGCCTGCATGAGTAATCTCCTTTTTGGTCCATGATCGGCCCCACCCCTCTTTTTTATATTCATTCATGGGATTTGGGCGTCACTGGCGAGGCAAGCATTTATTGCCCATCCCTAATTGCCCTTGAGAAGGTGGTGGTGAGCCGCCTTCTTGAACCGCTGCAGTCCATGTGGTGAAGGTTCTCCCACAGTGCTGTTAGGAAGGGAGTTCCAGGATTTTGACCCAGCGACGATGAAGGAACGGCGATATATTTCCAAGTCGGGATGGTGTGTGACTTGGAGGGGAACGTGCAGGTGTTATTGTACCTATGTACCTGCTGCTCTTGTCCTTCTAGGTGGTAGAGGTCGTGGGTTTGGGAGGTGCTGTTGAAGAAGCCTTGGTGCGTTGCATCAGTGCATCCTGTGGATGGCACACACTGCAGCCACTGTGCGCCGGTGGTGAAGGGAGTGAATGTTTAGGGTGGATGGGGTGCCAATCAAGCGGGCTGCTTTGTCCTGGATGGTGTTGAGCTTCTTGAGTGTTGTTGGAGCTGCACTCATCCAAGCAAGTGGAGAGTATTCCATCACACTCCTGACTTGTGCCTTGTGGATGGTGGAAAGGCTTTGGGGAGTCAGGAGGTGAGTCACTCGCCGCAGAATACCCAGCCTCTGACCTGCTCTTGTAGCCACAGTATTTATATGGCTGGTCCAGTTAAGTTTCTGGTCAATGGTGACCCCCAGGATGTTGATGGTGGGGGATTCGGCAATGCTAATGATGTTGAATGTCAAGGGGAGGTGGTTAGACTCTCTCTTGTTGGAGATGGTCATTGCCTGGCACTTGTCTGGCGCGAATGTTACTTGCCACTTATCAACCCAAGCCTGGATGTTGTCCAGGTCTTGCTGCATGCGGGCTCGGACTGCTTCATTAGCTGAGGGGTTGCGAATGGAACTGAACGCTGTGCAATCATCAGCGAACATCCCCATTTCTGACATTATGATGGAGGGAAGGTCATTGATGAAGCAGCTGAAGATGGTTGGGCCTAGGATATTGCCCTGAGGAACTCCTGCAGCAATGCCCTGAGGCTGAGATGATTGGCCTCCAACAACCACTATCATCTTCCTTTGTGCTAGGTATGACTCTAGCCAGTGGAGAGTTTTCCCCCTGATTCCCATTGACTTCAATTTTACTCTGGTTCCTTGGTGCCACTCTCGGTCAAATGCTGCCTTGATGTCAAGGGCAGTCACTCTCACCTCACCTCTGGAATTCAGCTCTTTTGTCCATGTTTGGACCAAGGCTGTAATGAGGTCTGGAGCTGAGTGATCCTGGCGGAACCCAAACTGAGCATCGCTGATCAGGTTATTGGTGAGGAAGTGCCGCTTGATAGCACCCGTTTACTGTTTACATGCCTGTAGAAGACTTTTGGATTCCCTTTTATGTTTGCTGCCAGTCTACTCTCATACTCTATTTGCCTCTCTTATTTCCTTTTTCACTTCCCCTCTGAACTTTCTTTATCCAGTCTGGTTCTCACTTGTGTTATCAACCTGACATCTGTCATATGCCCCTTTTCTCTGCTTCATCTTACTCTCTATCTCTTCTGTTATCCAGGGAGCTCTGGCTTTAGTTGTCCTACCTTTCTCCCGCTGTTGTGTCTGTTGGACCCACTAAGCACTTTTTAAAATCAGCTGACCTTAATTTAAGTGGTCAGAATAGTGAACCTCCGCTCTAAGTTCTCTAAATATTTACATTTTAACTGTTGGGAGCAGAGTTCTGTGTATACATGTAACCATGTAGGGTGAATGGGCTGGAACCCATACTGTGTGTATGGAGAGAGAAAACAGGGAACTATTGGCCAGTTAGCCTGACATCAGTAGTAGAGAAAATACTAGAATCTATTATTAAGGATGTAGTAACAGGGCACTTAGAAAATCATAATATGATTAAACAGAGTCAACACGATTTTATGAAAGGGAAAGGAAAAATACTGCGGATGCTGGAAATCTGAAATAAAAACAGAAAATGCTTGAAATACTCAGCATGTCAGGCAGCACCTGTGGAGAAAGAAACTGAGTTAATGTTTCAGGTCAATGACCTTTTGTCAGAACTGTAAGAAGTTGAAGATTTAACAGTTTTAAAGCAAGTACAGAGCCAGGGAAAGGGCGGGGAGGGGAGGATGGAGGGGTGGAAAGAACAAAAGGGAAGGTCTCTGATAGGGTGGAGGGCAGGAGTGATTTACTGCCAAAAGGGATGATGGTGCAAGGCAAGGAGGGTGGGTAAAGAAACAAAAGATGGGTCTAGAGGGTTGTAAATGGTAACAGCAGAAACATTACCGACCGAAAAAATAGGAGCAATGGTTATGATCTGAAGTTATTGAAATCATTATTGAGTCCGGAAGGTTGTAAAGTGCCTAATCGAAAGATGAGGTGCTGTTCCTCGAGATTCCAATGAGCTTCATTGGAACAGTGTAGGAGGCCGAGGTCGGAGTGGGATGGAGAATTAAAATGGCAAGCGACCGGAAGATCAAAGTCACGTTTGCGGACTGAGCGGAGGGGTCCAAAGGGATCACCCAAACTGTGTTTGGTCTCCCCAGTGTAGAAGAGACCCGCATTGTGAGCAGCGAATACAGTATACTAAATTGAAAGAAGTACAAGTAAATCGCTGTTTCACTTGGAAGAAGTGTTTGGGGCCCTGGACAGTGGGAAGGGAGGAGGTGAAATGGCAGCTGTTGCATTTCCTGTGCTCGCACAGGAAGCTAACATGGGGAGGAGAGCGGGTGTTGGGGGTGATGGAAGAGTGGAGGGAATGGTCCCTTCAGAATGCTGAAAGGGGAGGGGAAGATGTGTTTGGTGGTGGGGTCGCTGTGGAGATGGCGGAGGATGATATGTTGAATGTGGAGGCTGGTGGGGTGGAAGGTGAGGACAAGGGGGACCCTATCATGGCGGAGGGAGGGGAAGGGATGAGGGGTGAGGGCAGAAGAGCGGGAAATGGGACGGACATGGTCGAGGGCCCTGTCAACCACGGTGGAGGGGAATCCTTGGTTGAGGAAAAAGGAAGACCTGTTGGAAGCACTGGTGTGGAAGGTGGCATCGTCAGGACAGATGAGATGGAGAAGGGAATAGAGTCCTTACAGGAAGCGGGGTGGGAGTTGGTGGGCTTATCATAGTAGGTACAGCACAGGAGTAGGCCATTCGGCCTATCGTGCCTATGCTGGCTCTTTGACAGTACTATCCAATTAGTCCCACTCCACTGCTTTTTCCCCATAGCCCTGCAAATATTTTCCCTTCAAGTATTTATCCAATTCCCTTTTGAAAGTTGCTATTGACTCTGCTTCCACCATCCTTTCAGGTTGTACATTTCAGACCATTACAACTCGCTGTGTTTAAAAAAAAAAAAGTTTCCTCATGTCACCTCAGGCTCTTCTGCCGATCACCTTAAATCTGTGTCCTCTGGTTACTGACCCGTCTGCCACTGAAAACAGTTTCACCTTATTTACTCTGTCAAAACCTTTCATGATTTTGAACATCTCCATCAATTCTGCCCTTAACCTTCTTTGCTCTAGGGAGAACAACCCCAGCTTCTCCAGTCTCTCCACATAACTGAAATCCCTCAGCCCTGGTGCCATTCTAGTAAATCTCTTCTGCACCCTCTCTAAGGCCTTGACATCCTTCCTAAAGAATGGTGCTCAGAATTGAACACAATGCTCCAGCTGAGGCCTAACCAGTGTTTTATAAAGGTTTAGCATAACTTCCTTGTTTTTGTACACTTTGCCTCTATTAATAAAGCTCAGAATCCCATATGCTTTTTTAACCGCCTTCTCAACATGCCCTGCTACCTTCAAAGATTTGTGTGTGTGAACCCCAAGGGTTCATGGGATTGGGGGTAATATATTAGCATGGATTGAGGATTGGTTAACGGACAGAAAATAGAGAGTAGGAATAAACAGGTCATTTTCAGGTTGGCAGGTTGTAACTAGTGGGGTGCCGCAAGGATCAGTGCTTGGGCATCGGCTGTTTACAATATATATCAATGACTTCGAGGGGACCGAATGTAATCGATGATCGAAATCTTGATGGGAAAATATGCTGTGAGGGCGCAAAGAGTCTGCAAAGGGATGTAGACAAGTTAAGTGAGTGGGCACGAAGGTGGCAGATGGAGTATAATGTGGGGAAATGTGAAATTATCCACTTTGTTAGGAAGAATAGAAAAGCAGAATATTTTTTAAAAGATAGGAGACTAAGAAATGTTGGTATTCAGAGGGTTTTGGGTGTCCTTGTACACCAATCACAGAAAGTTAACATGCAGATACAGCAAACAACTAGGAAGGCATATGGTATGTTAGCCTTCATTGCAAGGGGGTTGGAATATAAGAGTAAGGAGGTCTTGCTGCATTTATATAGGGCTCTGGTGAGACCACACCTGGAGTACTGTGTACAGTTTTGGTCTCCTTGCCTAAGGAAGGATATACTTGCCTTAGAGGAGGTGCAACGAAGGTTCACTAAATTGATTCCTGGGATGAGAGAGTTGTCCTATGAGGAGAGATTGAGTAGAATGGGCCTATATTCTCTGGAGTTTAGAAGAATGAGAGGCAATCTCATTGAAATGTATAAAATTCTTAGAGAGCTTGACAGGGTAGATGCTGAGAGGCTGTTTCCCCTGGCTGGAGAGTCTAGAACTAGGGGTCATGGTCTCAGGGTAAGGGGTCGGTTATTTAGGACTGAGATGAGGAAAAATGTCTTCACTCAGAGAGTTGTGAATCTTTGGAATTCTCTACCCCAGAGGACTGTGGATGCTCAGTCATTGAGTATATTCAAAGCTGAGATCGATAGATTTTTAGACACTAAGGGAATCAAGGGATATGGGGATAGGGGTTGGAAAGTGGAGTTGAGGTAGAAGATCAGCCATGATCTTATTGAATGGCGGAGCAGGCTCGAGGGGCTGGATGGCCTACTCCTGCTCCTATTTATTATCTTATGTATCTGATGATGCCCTGACCTGAACTGCTTGATGGTGTCTGCTGATACTGGGTGCTTGAAATGCAAACTTTCTGCTCCCAATAGTAACATCCTATGCCTTGAGTAAATAATGATTCATTAAAAATACCGTATTTAGTTTACTTGTACCCAAGATAAGGCATGCTTGCTCTGTTAAAAAGTAATTTAATGAGTTATTATACTGCTGCTGTTTTCTTACTGGAAATTCCACTGGTTTGTTTCACACATGACCACAGCCAGAAATTACATGCCTGTTTAAATGTAGCATTATTTAACATTTTAATCATGGCTTGTTTCCCCACCCACAGGAAAGCCTTTATCAGCCTGTTCACGGATAACAACCCTGACTAGTTATGCAAATGAAGTTTCCCAGGACCGCTATTTGGTCCTTGGCGAAAAGAGCATTCAATTTAACTCTAGCTATCTGAACTATTCAAAGCCAAAGACAAAGATTTGTATTTCTCACTGTGTGTGCCTTCCATCCTTTTTCACATACTTTCCTTCATGGACCCCCAGAAAAGAAGAGTGGAATCATAAAAGCAGCCCGTTGTATTACTCAATAGTGGCAGTCTGGGGGAGGCCTGCATTTAAACGCAGGTGCCCTTGGACCTGTCAGCCCTTTGTTCATTGTAGAATAGCAGTGATATTCCAGAGGCATTCACTGTAAATAATTTCAAGACTTTTTTTCATAAGACTATTATTGAATTTATTTTCAGTGGCTGTCAGCGACTTTATATCAATGCTTCTGAGGCTGGGATTTTCTATTGTTAGGCAACTAAACTAGCCTATTTTCCTTATCCATAATAATTGGATTAAAATATTGGAGTCTTATACTCTGGTGTGTTACTGCCCAGGTAAGGTCAGTCTGGATCTCCAGCTGGACTATTTTCTTCTGGATGGCATGACCCACTTACTTAAAGTATTTACAGTTACCACTGATTGGGAAATGAGCCTTTGACCCTGAAATTATGGTTCATTCCCATAGTGAAGGCGAGTACAAAAACCCACACATTTGGTTGAGTGAAAAAGCTATTTCTAAACAGCAAAGTGAATGAAAGTCTAAAGTTCTACCAGATTGGGAGAAAACACTACAGATTTCTGGACTTATTTTTAAAAGGAAATCTATTAATGAAGTTGAAGTGGTATAAAAATCTACTTCAGAGAAGGTTTTGGGTTCAGTTGCTAGTCCGTACTGAATTAGCTGATCACGGGGAGTAATTGGAACACCAAGATTGACTTTATTGGCCCTGAGCTGACGGATTCCTGATCTGGCTGCTATCCTATGACTCCTGTTGGAAAGTGTGTGTGACTGACTGTTGAGTGAGTCAAGATTGAGTTCAACAGTGATACCCAATTTGGTAAAATAACCTGCTGATGCTCACTGTCTAGGCTCGTACATGAATAATGACCACTTGGGTAAGATACCAGAGAGCTGCTGGCACTTATGGATGCCTTTGAGAAAAAGGGAAAAAATGGGAACCGGGGACATCTACTTCAGGTTGACTTAATGTTGGTAATTGGAAGTAGGTGATGGTTATCCCTAACCCACCTGCCATTTAAATGAAATGTTGAAGTCTGTAGGTGCTGAGTATGTATGGGTAGTGACTTCTTACTGCCGCCCGTCAATATTGTGGGAAAAGTGATCATTATAGACTAATGAGCATAGATATAGGTTTCTAAGTATATTAATGGCCTGGTTGTACAATTGTACAAAGATAGATTGGCTCTGAAATTGGCTTCAGCATTGATTTACACATGCTGGTGTCACCTGGTAATGAACTTGACAGAGCTATCACCATTTAATTCCAAATTCAAATACTAACTCGCAGCATAGAGCTGCCTAAGTCAAATGAAGGATTGCACTTTTAACAAATAAGAGCCTATAAATCTTGAAATATGTCATTTGGTCAATAACATTTCCCTTATAATTGACTTTTCAAAAAACTATTGGGCACATGGCTCTTGTGTCCTCATGCAAGCAGCTTGTTGCATTCAGTTGGTATATTTTGGTAGCAACTGCATTTAACACTACAGCATCTTCATCTGTTGGGGAAATATTGGAAATAGAACTTTCTATATTGAAGAATGCTATCAGTAGGCCACAGTCTCATTCTGTGGTACTTAAGGCTGCTGAAACTGTCTGAGCAATGTCATTGGATAGCTGCAAATTATGGTATTTGGGAGGCTGTTTTTAGAAAGTGATGGTGTTTCTAAATGTTTTCAATAATGAATCCTTTTATTGCAATTCTATTTTCATTGTAGAGCAATCCAGAATGTAAATACTGGAATAGACTTGTCAGTCCCAGAGTACCAGGAGATCCATGGCAAAATGATGTCTGGCCATGTTGAGTATCAGATTGTTGTTGTCACTCAACTGGTCTCCTTCAAATCTGCAAAGCACAAGGCCAAAGATGTTGTTCAGTTTGTGGTAAGTGAAGAAGAATTCACAATGCACTTGCTAAGAGAACACATTTCTGATCTAATTGTTGAATGAGCAAGTAAAAAACAAACATGTACAATTCAGTTAATGAGAACATTAGTTTAAAATATAAATGTGCAAAGAATCATCCTGATCATTGCCATGGTAAACTGTATTGGTCCAGTCACTTAATAGTTCCAAAGACAGACATTTTGTCAGTGATATTGTACATTGTGAGTTGTACTTGAGTGCTTTTACCATGGAAATAGTCACAAACTGGTTATTGCAATTCTATTCACCTTCTGGTGTAAATGTTTACTTTGAGTTTGAATCTCTTCTAAAATTGATAGTGAGAAAGATTCGGGATTAAATGGGGAAAAATTGCATTTTTAAAAAGAGTATTCATCTGCAATTTGCAACATGGTGAATCCCAGATTTTGGCCCTGCTGTCAAAGTGAAGGGGTGAGTAAAGGCTTTCCTATAGGACAGACAGGTCACTGAGCTATCCTCTTTTCCTGGATGTAGAGTGAACCATTTACCCCTCTGCATCACCCTGAAAAATGCCATTGTGGCCTCTGAGTTTAAAATGATCATGTGCTCTGTCGGCTCATCCCTGCTTTGCTTATTGGCTGCTTGAATGGCATTCACATGAAGAGGCTTTCTGTTGTACTTATGTCAGCTGCTGGAAGGCACTTTTTGCATTAACTCTGGTCTGTGAACTGGTCTGATTATTTTCTGTTTGAAATAGTTTATACTGCTGTGAGGGTATATTTTGGGAAAATCAGTAGTTAATTTTTGTATAGTGTGGTGCAGAGCTGTCGTAGAAGTAGTACATTGGATCCAGTGGAGTCCTGTACAGATCAACTCTGTTTTGTCCAAGCAGACCTTCTTAGATATACAGTGGAACTTTGATTATCTGCTGGAAAAGAGGAACTCCACTCTTCACCCTCCCCCACCTTGCCCCAGCAGATAATGGAAATTGGTGGATAATTGAAGCTCCACTGTATTTAGATTATGCATTCCCATTTCCAGTACGTGCAAATGAGACCTGTGTTTATCCATTTTAGAAATGGTTAATCACCTGGGATTCCATTATACAGTGCCTCAGTGTATCAGTTATTGCTTTGAGCAAGTGAAACAGTTAAACACTGGTATGGGATATACCAGTATATTACTTGGGAAGAGTCCTCAATCCTGCTGGTGTCCGGGAACCAAAGCCTGAGTCTGTAACACTGTATGGCAGCAGTAAAACGGGGGGAAAAAACAGCATATTTTTAGGGAAACCTGCTTAATATCTAAAGGTTTTCCTTACCAATGTTGCTATCTAATTTTGCTACTAACAGTTAAAATGAAGCTCTGACTCTTGCTGGCCTCCCAATTCTCATAAAACACTTGCGGGTAGTTGAATAATGGAAGTCCTGATAATTTAAGTTTGTCTGGGCACTAAACTACACTACAAACAAGGAAACCTCTTTTAAAAAACCTTGTGGTAGAATTTCCGTGCAGCTCTGCTGATCTCCCATGGTGACTTGGGCAGACAATTTGTGGAAACCCAGGAGATCAGGAGAGCCCCTGCAGAAATTCCAGGTGTTTTTTATCCAACGTTTCATTTTTTTTCGCCAGAACACTCTCCTGGTTTGTGTTGGTGGAGTTGTACAGTTGTTTCCACAGCATTTGGAGGAGCATTCATTGATGTCAGTAAATGTGTTGGTATAGTTCCACATAACTGGTGTAATGATGCTACATATGGGGTCATGGGAGTAAACTAGGCAGGGTACAGAGGGGAAAATCTGCCTTGTCCAGGGCGAGCACCGGGATAGGTCACTGTTTTGTGGTGCCTGACGCTTGTAATTATCATTAATGATTTAATATGGTGTAATCTTTCTTATTGTGCATTGTAATATATACAAGAGAATGAGCAGTGTACTAGATATTGTCTTTGACGTGATGATACAAAGAAGTACATTTGCTGTAAAAAGTTGCATTATGTAATATCAATGTTACAGGGCACTTCACAGAAGTATATTCAGACACACATCAACGCTGAACCAAAGAAGGAGATAATAGGAGAGGTGACTAAAAGCTTGGTCAAAGAGGTGGGTTTTGAGGAGGCTTTTGATGGGAGGAGGCAGAGTTTTAAAGGAAGGAATTCCAAAGTCTAGATGGATGAAGGCATGGCCACCCTGGGCAAAGGGAGTGGGCAATGCACAAGAGGTCAGAGTTAGAGGAACGCAGAGTATTCAGAGACTTGTTGGGCTGCAGATGGTTACAGAACAAGGAAGGGGCGAGACCATGAAGGGATTTAAACATGAGGATGACCATTTTAAATTTGAGGCCTTGAGGGACTGGGAGCCAATGTAGGTTAGCTGAGGGTGATGAGTGATTAGGACTTGGTGAAGGAAAGGATATGGGCAGCAGAGGTTTGGAAATTTGTGGAGGGTGCTAGGACGGCCAGGAGAGCAGTACAGAGGGGGAAGTACGCTGTCTTTGTGATGGAGAGGTTATGGGGTCAAACATTCTGTTTCAACCTGAGACAGCGGCCAGCAAGGGTGATGGAATCAATGGTGAGGATAAGAAGTTTGTGGCGGGGGCCAAAGACGATAGCTTCGGACATCCCAGTGTTTAATTGGAAGAAATTGTGGCTCTTCCAGGACTGGATGTTGAACAGTCTGACAACACAGAGCCAATGGCGGGATCAAGGGAGGTGGTGGAGAGGTGGAGCTGGGTGTTGTCAGCATACATGTGAAAACTGACCTTATGTCTGTGAATGTTGCCAAGGGACAGCATGAAGAGGAGGGGGCAGAACTTTTGACTGGGAAGTGGTGTATGCCACTGTTTAGATATTGATGGCTTATCACCTTTTGCTAAACTTCACATTGGACAGAATAGAACATAGGAAATAAGGTGTGCTTAAGAGTGACAGCAACAGTACATGGAAAAATAAGCGAGCAGTTGACATGTACTGGGCCCAGATTTTCTTGGGATCCTTGAACGGCGCAAAAGAAAGAGGAAATTATAGAGTAAGTGACTTGTGCTTTTAATTATGCCACTCCATATTTTCTTGGGATTTCTGCGCTGCTATCCTTGCCGAAAACAGTTAAGTAATTATCATAGCTCAGCCCCCATTAAAATCAATAGCGATTGCGATCTTCCTGCATTTAAGCCAGTTTTCACACTGCTGCCACCTAGAATTAAAAATAATGGCAGTGGTGGCCTGGCAGCAACATGATTTATTGCTCCAAAATTGGTATGGAAAATGGAGAGCCAAAATCAAATTGTATTGCACTGTTATTTATCCTTTACTCCGAACTTTGTTGGTATCATTTTGTAATGGTGACTATCCTGGAACCATTTCATCTGCCTCAATTCACAAAAGGAACCGAGGCAGAGGTCTTATTTGTCTTATGGAGTTTTTCCTCATTTGTTTATTTAGCCGAGTCAGTTATTTTTCTTAATCTTTCTGCCGTGGACTCGAATACTTTAATGGGACATCAGTGTTTATTACACAGCTTGATTTGTAGTTTAAAGTTTATTTAGGTAGTTACACCACCATTCACTTACATTAAATGCAGGCCTTCAAACCAAGGATTGTGAAGTCATTGGTTGCACAGTAAAGAGGAGCATCGTAGGAGCTGTAGTCTTGCCTGTCAGACGTGCCTTGTGACAACAGCTAACATGCCTCAAGCTCCACATATGCACAGTATCAAGTTGGTTTGGTGCCGCCTTAAGGTATTACCCTTAGTTTAATCAAGTAAAGGGAAACATTTATTTCTAGTCAGTACATCGTCACCAGGATGATGGACTTGGAAGGCTCTATGTACACCAGTTTTAGATGATTAGCAGGCTCTCTGGAGAACATAATGATATATGCGCCACCTGGTATGGTAATTCCCCATGTAGAATGAAAAGATTCGAGATTTGGGGCTCCATTTTAGCACCCGCTATCGGGTGCGTTCCTGGCGGGGGCGGGGGGCTCCGAAAATCCGGGAATCCCGGAGCGGGTCGGGAGCCCGGCTCCAACCCGTCCACTTCCGGGATCCCCACAGACGGGCCGACGTGCGCGTGCAGCCCCCGCATGTGGGACTCCTGCAGGCAATTAAAGCCAGCAGAGTGCCACTTGAGAATATTTATCTTGCTATTTCAGGCCATTAACAGACCTGATTAAGGGAATATGTCAGGAGGGGTGGGATTTTAGAAACAACTGGGACTGTTTCCCATACTGGGGGAAACACTCCCAGTTCAAATGGACGTGTTGCAGCTGCAAAGGTCCATTTGACAGTTGAGGGGGGGGGGAGACCCCTCACCCATTGCAGGAGGCCACTCTGTCACTGGGGACAAAGTTTGGCCTCCACCACCCTCCTCCTAACAATCAAATTCACCAACTTGCACACTTACCCCGGGGTCCAGAGACATGTACCTACCTTGCGAACCCCCTCAGATGTACATCTTCCGGATGGGGGCCGCCGTAGCTACAGTCATGACCTCCTCGGATGGTGAAAAGCATCACCAGCCTCACCAGCCTCGCCGGCCACGCCGTCCACCTCTGACACGTGGAGCTCCACAACAGAGTGCTGTGACACATCCACCTGTACAGCAGGAGGGAGGGCAATCGCAGAGAGAGATGCGTCGCAGGGGGCACTACCCTCGCCACAGGGTCCACAGACTGAGGCTCAGTTTCCCGGACCTCTCTGAGCAGCAGTGCACACGGAGGCTCAGAGTCACTCGACATGTAGTCATGGACATCTGCAGCCTCCTTCATGCCAAGCTGCTCCCGGCTGGCCCGAGCACCATCTTCTTACCTGTCGCTGTCAAAGTCACCACTGCCCTCAACAACTTCTCCTCCGCATCCTTCCAGGGTGCCACTGGGGACATCGCCGACATCTCTGTCGTCTGCACAAAAGAGCCCTGCAAATACACCTACACCACTCTGCAGTGACACAATGGGTGGCATCAGGTGTGGGTCTTCATTGTGATCCTCAGGAAAGGGCATTATTGCACAAACCAGACAAGATTCGCAAAGACGTGGCAGTAGTGGTGCCAATATAATATGTAATGTGAGTTAGTCAGAAATCAATAGAAGTAAAAACCATGACAAGCCCTTAAACACCCTTATGCATCCCTTTCATGCTCACAACACGTTTGCCTTACGCTGCCTACTGCACATATGTAAACAATTTTACAACACCAAGTTATAGTCCAGCAATTTTATTTTAAATTCACAAGCTTTCGGAGGCTTCCTCCTTCCTCAGGTGAACGGATTTCATTTCGTTCACCTGAGGAAGGAGGAAGCCTCCGAAAGCTTGTGAATTTAAAATAAAATTGCTGGACTATAACTTGGTGTTGTAAAATTGTTTACAATTGTCAACCCCAGTCCATCACTGGCATCTCCACATTACTGCACATATGTGATGCATGCCCAGTGGCTGCAGCACAGGTAGTGGCAGGTTGAGTGCGGCTGACCGTGAAAGAGATGCACGAGAGGGTGAGTATGAGATCGAGCCATGAGATTGTATGAGGATTGGGTTGAGTGGTAGTGACGGGATGAGTACTGGCGAGGTGAGTAAGTGCAGGTAAGATGAGGATGAGCTTTGAGTGGGTGTGAGGGGTGATGTGACAGAGTAGTGTTGGCAGTGCAGAAGGAGATGTGGGGTGGGGGTGGTGATGTGGCAGATGGAGTGTAGGGGAATGAGTAAGTGCACTCACTTTGGCTGACCTACTTAGGTCATTGCAGCGCCTCCTGCATTGTATGCAGGTGGGCGATATGTTGGTGGTGCAGGTGACCTCCTCTGCCACCTCGAGCCAGGCCTTCCTGGTGGCAGAGGCAGGCCGCTTCCTCCCGCCCGCCGGGGGGGGAAGATCTCTGTCCTCCCCCTCCTCCTCACCCCATCTAATGATCCCTGGAGTGAGGCATCATTAAACTGGGGGCAGCCTCCCCCCTGGGCTGCTCCATGCTGTAATTTTTCCTATTTCCTGCAGCATCTGTCAGTGGAGGACTGCCCCTTTAAATAGAGCTCCTCCAGCTGACAGAGCTTACTGCGCATGCGCAGTCCGCCCGACACGCAGATCAACAGTGGGGAACCCGGAAGAACAGGTAAGTGGATCCAATTAGGCTGCGATCGCGCGCGGGGCAGACTGATTTCGCCGGGCGCGTTACCGACGCGCCCATTTGCCCCCCCAGCTGCGAACCCGCAGCCCTGGCAATATCTAGCCCTTGATCTCTGATCAAAAAAAGACTTGCATTTATACAGCGCCTTTCACCACCTCAGGACGTCCCAAAGCACTTTACATCCAATCAAGTACTTTTGAAGTGTAGCCACTGTTGTAATGTAGGAAAGTTACCTGATCTTAATTTGAGATGATAGAGAGTGCTACTCATGTCCTTGTCCACCCTGATCTAGGGAGGCTGTTGTGGGGGGGGCGGGAGGAGGAGGAGAGGGAAATCAGCTACATTTATCTCTGCTGATTGGTAAACAGTGACCTCTGCTGGAAAGTACTTGAGTGGATGTTGGGTGAGCAGAGGTTTGTGCACAGCTATGATGTCTTCAGTGGTTAAATAGCTTATCAACACTTCCTGCATAGGCTCAAATGAAAAATGGTGGCTTGAGCAAATTACCCATTATTACTTCTTGGATTTTGTCCCAATTCCATTAACTTGTGCTCATGACAGAAAAGCGGATTGTCTCCTATGAATTGAAATCTGCACTTTAATGCTCACCGTTGGTGAGATGGTGTGCCACCAGACTAACAATTTCCCCATAATTATGGTATATGGCAGACACTTGTCTACTGCACAGAGATGGTAAATATCACACTGTCAGACTATTATATTCAGGCTAAAAATAATTATTCACAATTACAATTTATTTTTCTACTTGCAGCGGGTATGAAAACCACTCCTTATTCCAGGAGCCAATATTAAAAAAAAAATTCTGTACTGTCTGAGGATTTATTTACTTTTTTTTTCTCCCAAATTCTTTCAGCAGACTTATTCACCTTCCAAGGGCCCTTTTTTTTGAAACCATTTATCCTCTGAGCATTCATGAGGAACATTACTGGAGGGCTGCTACTGTATAGCGTGTGATCAGTTTTTAAAAAATAAACAGGACTGTGTATAAACACCAGTGAAAGGATGGATTTCTTTTGATGCATTTAATGTGTGTATAGAAAATGTATAGGAAAAAAAGTAAATAATATTGCAGGAAAATACTAGTGTCAAAAAGGTAGACCAACAGGAAATATCTAACCAGGAAGTGGGCACCATGGAGCACTGTGTGGCAAATATGAAGCATGTCTGCCTTGTTTTGGCCTGGTAAGTGTCCCTTTGAAATCAAGAATATTAAATGAAGGTTTAAAAATACACCTGTGCAGCCTCACGCTTGTACTATTACATAAGATTGTGAATTTTGTCATTATTGTCTGCTTGGTAATGGGCTTGACAGGGCGTCAAACACATGAATTCTAATATATACAAAGTTCCCGATTGGTTCGGTTTTGAATATAATGCCTGATTTTTCTTTTGAAGGATGCTGACAATTATGGATTTCTAACAAGCCTTGAAACAGGCCAAGAGGTATAAAAGGGAATGAGCTGAGAATCGGCCTTTAATCCAGGCTTAATTGAACAAATTGAAATATTCCGAGAAAGCAAGTAGATTTAGCTAGCTCCCACAGCTCACGTTGGAGATAAAAAAGAGGGGACAGCAAGATGTTCCTTGCTGTTCTCTGAACTGAGCCTACTTTGAAAATTACTCAAGTGAGTGGCATTGCTTTTAACAAGTACTTTTTGCAGATTAGCATCTACTGAACAGAATTTTGTCGTCTGGCCACTAGAGGGAAAAGATCCCAACAAAATATAAATTTTCTCGATGCATAAGGGGGTAGTGTACCTAAGCATTTATTAGCAGTAGATTTGCTAATGCAAATCTAATTACTCAACATCTGTCAAATTATTTTGCATTGAGCGACCAAGCATTTGTTTTGAAGAACGACTTGAAAGTGGTTATGATTATCTATTAGATCTTCAAGCTATTAATGTCTACCATTCTTTCTTTGGTCTATTAATCTTAAGTTAAGTCAAAAGAGAAGGGAAAACCATTGTTTAGTGATTTGGGTGGCTACTGAGACTTGGGGGTAAATTTTAACGGCAAGCCGGGAAGGGAGCGGGGTGGAAGATTTCCGAAACCCGGAAGGTTAGTGATAATGACCTTAATGAGGCCCGTCAATTGCACTTCCGAGTTTTGTGCCCGGCAGCCAGACTGATTGGCTGGCTGTCTGGCAGCAAAGCCTGCTGTAGCAGGCCGCAGCTGGGGATCGGATGGAGGGAGGGATCATGGGCTGGGGAGAAGATCCGGGGGAGGGGGAAGAGATTGGGGGGTGGGGGGGAAAGGGCAAAAGAGATATCTGGGTTGGGGGGGGGGGGGGAAAGAAAATCGGGAGGTTTGGTGGGCCACTTCGGTTCCTTGGCCCGAGGAACTGGTCGGAGTGTGTACGGCATACAATCCAACTAAAAATGTCAATCGGGGTTCTATTTATGTCATAGGACCCTGATTTTAATATGGCAATCGCCTGAAATAGGTGAGCACTTTGGACACCTGACGAAAGTCCCCTTCAAGATGGAGCCAGCTGCATCGATGGTGTTAATGGAGCGGTAAGGCTACCAACTCAATTTTGAGACTGTTACCACCCCATTAAGGCCAGGCAAAGGTGGTGAAAGTTGATCCATTAAGTGATAGACTCATACTGTGTGAGTTAACTCACACAGTAAATTCTCAGTCTTGTGCCATCAGTTGGAGATGCTGAATAGAGGTTTGGCACATTACTACAAGGAGGAAGGAGGAAAAATCAGCAGGGTTACCACAAGTCAATCTTAATAAAACACTGGAAAATTACACTGCACCAGCTGCTAGATAGACTAGATAGACATTGGACTCTGCTTGTTATCTCAATTGAACATAGCCTGTAATATCTGGGTGGGAGGAGTAACATTTAGAATGAAACATAAAAGGATTTTTAAAGTTTGATTTTGAAATAAAATCAAATTTAAAAAAGCAATTGTGTAAACTCACAAGGAAACACTTGGACCTAGAAAATGGTTTGGCACCGCGTGAACTGAATGCAGGGCACAATCCATGCACCTGAACGGGTAGGCCCGAGGGCACACCTGATATTGGGCTTCAATCCCCATTTAAATAAGCCCGACGAGCTGTGGGCACATGCTGGGCATCTTCGGGCAGCTCCCCGGCGAATCAGCATTGGATTCCGGGCCACTCTCGCCAGCAGCGGCATTCAGGTAGGTCCTGGGAGTGGGGGGACACAATCGGAAGTCGCCAACCGTCTTCTGCATCTCCTAGCTTCACGTTCGGGTAAGTATATTTTAACAAACTTACCTTTTTTGGTGGTGGCCTCCAACGGCCCTTTTTAAAGTCCGCTGGTTAGGTTGTATGTCGACCGTGTGTTCCTGAACACGGCTGGGCTGGCTGCATTCAGGGCAGACCAATTTTGTAATGGAGGCCTCAAACAGGTGTTCGGCCCGTTGCATGCCCCCCAGTATGTTACTCGTATTGCCATTAGCGGCCAGTTATAGAAACCTCCCGATTTTCTTTTCCATTAATTTCAACACACCAGTTTTATGTTTGGGCAGCAAGTTGAAAATAGGAACATCAGTTGACCTCGAGCCTGTTTCTTCACATTCCTTGATACCCTTCCCTAACAAAAATCTATCGATCTCAGTCTTGAAAATTTCAATTGATCCAGCATCCACAGCCTTCTGGGGAGAGAGTTCAAGATTTCCACTACGCTTTGTGTGAAAGAGTACTTCCTGATTTTACTCCGAAATGGCCTCTTTCTAATTTTAAGATTATGCCTCCTTGTTCTGGATTCCCCCACCAGAGGAAATAGTTTCTCTCTACCCCATCGAAGTCCTTTATCATTTCAAACATCTTGATTAGACCACCCCTCTAAAGTGCAGGGAATACAAACCAGGTATATGCAATCTGTCCTCACAATTTAACCCTTTAAGCCCTGTTTTCATTTTGGTGAATCTGTGCTGTACCCCTTTCAAGGTGAATATATCTTTCTGAGGTATGGTGCCCCAACAATGCAGTACTCCAGATGGGGTTTGACTAAGCCTCTACAACTGATACATCACTTCCTCACTTTTGTATTCCAGCCCCCTTGAGATAAAGGCCAACATTTTGATTAATCTTTGTACCTGTGCATTAGCTTTTCATGATTTGTGTATCATGAACACCTAAAACTCTGCTCCTCCACAGTTCCTAGTCTCTCACCATTAAGAAAATATTCCAATTTGTCTTTCTTGGACTCAAAGTGGATGCCCTCAAACTTCCCCACATTGAACCCCATCTGCCATAGTTTTGCCCACTCACTTAGTCTGTCTATGTCCCTTTGTAAATTCCTGCTCCCATCTACACAACTTGCTGTGCCCCTAACAGTGTAATCTGCAAACTGCTCTCTCTCTCTCTCCTTTTTGATGCAGTCCAGCTATGTATATGTGAAAGCTCTGTTCTGACACTGTGTACTAAAACATTGCTGACTAATCTTGCTTGGAGTGTATCTGACTCACTTCATTCTAGTTCATGTGCAATCAAAGGTAAAATAATCCTATATTATATGTAGATATAAACATTTAGATTTATTTGCCTTGTCAATGCATTAATGCAGCAGATGTAATGATTTGAGGGAGCCACTAGATAGCACCAGAATTATTTGAAGTTGTAGGTTTTAACAGCTGAACAGTTTTTTAAGGTGGATTGGGGTTGCAGGATGGGGATAATTGGCCTTAGGGAAGGCTGGAGACTTGGAGTACTCTGCATTTCTGGTCTCCATACTAAAAAAAAATGATATTGCAGCACTGGAGATTTACAAGGATGTTACCAGAAATGAGAGGATGTAACTACCAGGAAAGATTAAGCAGGCTGGGGCTCTTTTCTCTAGAAAATAGAAGACTAAGATGGAGTTTTTTAAATTATGAAGGGGTTCGACAGGGTGGATTTGGCAAAACTGTTTCAACTTGTGGGTGCGTCCAGAACAAGGGGGCATAAATATAACGGATCAATTGAAGAATTTAGGAGGAATTTTTTTTTTAAGAGAGTGGTGAAAATGTCGAACTCGCTGCCACGTGGGAGTGGTTGAAACAGATAGTGATGCATTTAAGGGGAGTCTTGATGCATAGAACAGAATAGAGGAATATGGGGGCAGACTGAGAAGAGGTAATGAGAGTGGGATGAGGCTCGTCTAGAGAATAAACATCGGCATAGACCAGTTGGGCCAAATGGACTGTTTGTGCTGTAGATTCTGTGTAATCTGAAGAGACTACTAGGGTAAGGTAGAGTGAGGGTGGGGGGGCATGAAACAAAGGGTGAAATTTAAAGCATGGTTTGAGCCAAGAAGATGGGGGGGAAGACAGAGAATAGTGATAAATGTTAAAGACCTGGGGTGGGGGGGAAGGGGGAGATGGTGACAAAGGTCACCAGAGGACACAGCAGTGGGGCTGGAGCACAGAGTACGTGGCTGCAGAGTATGGTATGTCTGACCAGTGTTGGGGCTGGCGGGAGGGAGGAGATAGGATGGCAGGGAGAGGGTGGGGAAAGGAGGGCAAAGTACCAATGCCTGGCTCTCAGCCCTTGTCCTCCTGGACTTTAATCCCTGCTTCCTGGGCTCTCAGATTAACTTATGCAACAGGATCCCTGGTCTTTGACCTAAGCAGCTTCAAAAGAGCAGGCACAGCAAAATTGCAGTTTAGGCAGTGTTGGTGGACGAGTGGCTGACACCGCACGGGGTGGGGGAGTCAGAAAATAACCGCTATAGTGGGGAACAAGTGCTGTGAGAACAGTCAGACGGGGTAAGCTGGCTGGCTTGATGTGAATATTCTGGAAGGACGGGTGTGGAAGATAATGGGGAGCTCGGAGCTGGGTCAGAGGTCTGAAACTTGACCTAAGGTACTGCAGGAAGCTTAGAGTGAAAATGCCTGAAGAGGAGCTCTAAGAAACATGCAAGGGGCCAAATTTAAAAATAAATAAGATGGGTTTAAATCTAAAATGTTGTCCTTGTGTGCTGTACTTGCCTTTACCAAAATGGCTCAAATTGCGAAACCTGATGACCAAAATCTGCAACTGCAGGGAGTTTGAAGTATTTACCATAAGCAGCTATGTTGTCGCCTAATGTTAATTTATAAGCATAATACTTAACATTGAAAAATTCTATCACAGCACCACCTACAGGTGTAACAGGCATTGCAGGCAACTACACAAATTTATAATAAATTCTCTCATATGGGTTAACAGAGGTTTTCGGTGCATTTTGAAATGGAATATGGGGATCCTTGTACCTTTTTATACATGCTCTGCTTATCCAAGCACATTATATTGAACTCATCCATTTCTCTGTCACTATTGAGCTTATCTTCCAATTTGGCCAATGGAGCCCATGGAATTAAAATGCATAGAAAAAGAAAACTCTTGAGTGATTGAACCATTGCAACATATTATAGTGCATGCAGGACCACAGTTGCTGATTGAAATTCATTATAACCTTGGGTTGGGTGCAGCAACCATAAATGCTGCACAGAACACATTTTGTTTTGTAAAATGGCTTTTGTCAGGAGACGAAATTTGGCAATGCAGTCATGTTTGAATATTAAAATGTACATCGGAGAGGGGCATTTGGATTGAGATTTTAAATAAAAACAGAAAATGCTCGAGAAGCTCAGCAAATCAGGCAGCATCTGTGGAGAAAGAAACAGAGTTAACGGGCTCAATTTTCAAGCTGAAATGCTGGGGGGCTGGGGGGGCTCCGAAAATTGGGGAAATCCCGAGCGGGTGAGGAAGCCGGCCCCAACCCGCCGACTTCTGGGTTCCCCACAGACGTGTCCGGGTACGCGTGCACCTTATGAATGCGGAAGTCCCACCGGCAAATAAAGTCGGTGAGATGATAGTTGACACAGTTATTTAGATAGTTTAAGTATTTGAAGTAGTTAATTTCATGGTGATTGAGGCAGGGGATCGATTTTCATTCAGCCTCCGTGTGTTTCCCATGCTGTGGGAAACACTCCATGTTTTAGGAGACCTGTATTAGCCAGCAGCCAGTTGGACATTGAAATGCTTGTTTGACAGATGGGGATAAAAGGTGATTTATTGCAGCAGGGCACTCTGTTCTTTCAGACAAACTTTTTTGGCTGGGA
This sequence comes from Heptranchias perlo, assembly GCF_035084215.1. NCBI lineage: Eukaryota > Metazoa > Chordata > Chondrichthyes > Hexanchiformes > Hexanchidae > Heptranchias > Heptranchias perlo. The sequence continues at coordinate 50,078,847 of NC_090329.1, forward strand.
GATCTTTGTGTTTACACTGAAAATTCTTAGTTTCCGCTCAGAATTCTTCTATTCACACATATTTATCAACTTTTTCAGACCCCCTCAAACTGACACCATCAGGATGGGGGGTGCGATGGCTGCATTCACCACTACATCCGAGGACGAGGAACATCACCATCCTCTCCAGGCATGGTATGCACTTCTTCCACTTGGAGTTCCACAACACAGTGCTGCACAACAGGCACCTGCACAAGAGCACAGATGGCAACAACAGAGATAGCGACGTCACAGGAGGCACTACACTCACCAGCGGGTCTACATACTGAGGCTCAGCTTCCTGGACCTGTCTGAGGAGCAGTGCATACGGAGGCTGAAAGGAGTGAGTCGCCAGATGGTCGCACACATCTACAGCCTTCTTCATGCTGAACTGCTCCCGGCTGGGCCGAGCGGCATCTCATTACCTGTCGCTGTCAAAGTCACCGCTGCCCTCAACTTCTTCGCCTCCGGATCATTCCAGGACATCGCCGGGGTCTTTGTCATCTGCACACAAGTGCATAAGGCAGGTCACCGACTGTTTGTTCCGCAGGGTCTCGCAATATGTCAACTTCCCCGTGGATGACCTCAGCCAGACAGAGAGGGCAGTGGGATTCCACACTGTGGCTAGCTTCCCACGGGTGCAGCAATCCGAGCACCTCCACATGAGCCAGGACTGTCCGTCAACACTCAGCTCGTTTGTGACCACCGCAAAAGATTCCTTTACGTGTGCGCCAGATTCTCTGGCAGCTGCCACGATTCTGAGGGAATCCAACGTCCCGGGGCCCTTCCACGCACCGAACACCCTTAAGGGCTGGCTCCTCGGGGACCAGGGATACCCCCTGCAGACGTGGCTCACGACACCTCTGAGAAATCCCATCACCGATCAACAGCATCGATACAACGACAGCCACATCGCCACCAGGTCTACAATTGAGCATGCTATAGGGCTGCTCAAGGTACGATTTAGGTACCTTGGTCATTCTGGAGGAGGGTTTCAATACGCATCAGACAGAGTGGGATGCATTATAGTCATCTGTTGTGTCCTGCACAACATGGCACAACACAGATGGGTGCTGTTTGAGGCGGCCCCATCCACATCTGCCACCGACATTGAGGAGGAGGACGACAAGGAAGCCATGGGCAGAGCAGCGGCTCACCTGGCTGCTCGAGAGGCCAGGGAGTCACTGATATCTGAACCGTTCTCCTAACATCAGAAAGTGTGAAGAGTCCAGTCCTCAGACCATCTGGAAAGAGCAGCGCCCACACCAGCCCCCCCCCCCCCCCCCCCGGCACAAAACAGTCCTGCAACTACACATACACCCACTGTAAAGTGACCCAATGGGTGGCATCAAGTGTCGCCGCTCATGGTGAACCTCATGAAAGGGCCCTATCACAAAAGCCAATCAGGAATGGCCAAGACGTGACAGTAGTGGTGAGAATGATGACATTTAATGTGACCTTAACAAAAAACAAATATAATTGGAAAACATGACTGTCTGTCAGACACCCTTGTGCATACCCTTCATGCTCACAAATCCGTAGCTTTCCTCCTCTTGCCGCTTCTACGTGGTGCATCCCTTGTGGCTGCAGCAGAGTTGGTGCCAAGTTGCTGATGATTATGCCCTGACCGATTTAGATGCTTTGGGCCTACGCCTTCTGGGGGTTGGAGCCCGTGAGGGCCCCTCTAAAGACTGCTCCTCCTGCGCCTGAGCAGGAGCAGACTTGGTCACCCAGAGAGGAGGCAGCATTGCGGGTACTAGTTGAGATGGGGCAACGGGTGAGACGTGGGAGCACTTTGAGTGGCATCCCCACTTCCATGTCGCCTATCGCCATCTTCCCTCCCCTGGGCGAGGCCCACATCACTCCTACCACTCTGCTTGACAACAGTTTGGAGGACATGTGTGATGCCTTGGAAGGCCATTTCTAAAGTATCTGCCTGCCTGTTTAAAGCAGCAGAATGTTGCTCACCCTGATCCGAATGACCGTTGTTAGGGCCTGAATGGACTCATTTGTGAGCCATGCTTGAAGCTCAATAGAAGTTGCCATTCTCTCCATCACAGACATTCCCGCACTTACCTGCGCTGCCATTCCATTCATGCAGGAGTTGGACCCCTCGATCTTCTGCACTATTGTGGAGAGTGTGCGTGGCACCTGTTCCAGTACCTCGCAAATGTGCTGCTGCCCCTCGATCATTCTCCTTTTAAAGGATGGCCCCCGGGGTTCAGCATCTGTGTCCAGCTGAGCAGAGTCTGGAGAACAGTGCGCCCACCGATGCGGGCTCTCCGTAGCTGCCCCTGCCACAGATGTTTGCTCGTGCTCACTTGTGTGTGGTGACTCACCAGGTGCCAACCCAACTAACTGACTCCTAGGACCCACCGAGGTGTGAGTATCTGCACTGGTGGATGGCAAGCTATGATGTGACGGTGCACCCTCAGATGCCGGGAGCTCTTCTGAGGAATCGCCCTTTGCCGTCACTGTGGGTGTGAGGGGTGAAGTGATGGAGTAGTCTTGGCAGTGCAGAATGAGTTTGGGAGGGGGGGGTGGCGGTGATGTGGAACTCTGAATGCAGGAGAATCAATAAGTGTACTCATTTTTCCTGACCTAATTAGGTCGTTGAAGCGCTCCCTGCACTGGACCCAGGTGCGAGATGTTGCTGCTGCTGGTGACCTCCTCTGCCACCTCAGTCCAGGCCTTCTTGGTGGCAGAGGCAGGGCACTTCCTCCCATCCACGGGGTAAAACACTTCCCTCCTCCTCCTCACCCCAGCCATTAGCTGCTGTCGTGAGGCCTCACTAAACCTTGGAGCAGCGATGCCCCTGTACTGCTCCATTGTACCTTTTTGGTCTTTGCTGCAGCAAAAGCCTTTGGAGCAATGGCCCTTTAATTTGAGCCGCTCCAGCTGACAGCCTGTCATGGGGGTGCGTCGTCCACCCACTGCGCAGCTTTCAGACGGCAAACCTGGAAGCCACATTAAGGGCCACCAATTAACTCGCAATCATGTGGGAAACGGTAAGATTTTATTAGTCGGGTTACCCAGGCGCCCATTGACCCCTGCCCACCGCCATTTGAAAATCGAGCCCAGTGTTTCAGGTCAGAGACCTTTTATCAGAACTGGAAGATGTTATGAGTTAAAGTTTTTGAGGAAGTATAGAGCCAGGGAAAGGAGGAAGGAAAGAACATAAGGGAAGGTCTGTGATAGGGTAGAGGGCACTAGTGATTAAATGACAAAAGGGATGAAGGTGCAAGGCAAGGAGGGTGGTAATGGGACCTCCGTGTCCTCGGCCTCTTACACTGTTCCAATGAAGCTCAACGTAGGCTCGAGGAACAGCATCTCATCTTTCATTTAGGTACTTTACAACCTTCCGGACTCATTGATTTCAATAACTTCAGATCATAACCACTGCTCCCATTTTTTCAGTCAGCTAGTGCTGGTAATGGTTCTTCTATTGCCATTTACAGCTACTCCTGATCAATCTTTTGTTTCTTAACCTGTCCCATTACCACCTTCCTTGCCTTGCACCATCATCCCTTTTGTCATTTAATCACTTTTTTTTTATTCGTTCACAGGAGGTGGACGTCACTGGCAAAGCTAGCGTTTATTGCCCATCCCTAATTGCCCTTGAGAAGGTGGTGGTGAGCTGCCTTCTTGAACCTCTGCAGTCCGTGTGGTGAAGGTTCTCCCACAGTGCTGTCAGGAAGGGAGTTCCAGGATTTTGACCCAGCGACGATGAAGCTACGGCGATATATTTCCAAGTCGGGATGGTGTGTGACTTGGAGGGGAACGTGCAGGTGGTGTTATTCCCATGTGCCTGCTGCCCTTGTCCTTCTAGGTGGTAGAGGTCGTGGGTTTGGGAGGTGCTGTTGAAGAAGCCTCTACCCTATCACAGACCTTACCTTTTGTTCTTTCTTCCCCTCCCTCTTCCCACCACCCCCCCCCCTCCCCTTCTCTGGCTCTATATTTGTTCAAAAACTTTAACTCATTTAACATCTTCCAGTTCTGATGAAAGGTCTTCGATCTGAAACGTTAACTCTGTTTCTTTTTCCCACATGCTGCCTGACTTGCTGAGCTTCTCCAGCATTTTATGTTTTTATTTCAGATTTTGCTTTTGGATTGAGATTTTATAGTTCTACTTGATTAACAGCTTCAACAAATAAGAAGGCCTCGTCCTTCTTTCTAGTTGACCGTTGAGTACTTAATCCCATGCTAATTTGCTAAAGATTAGGTTATAATATGAGGCTGTCAGAATACTATGGTTAATCATTGGCTCAGTCTTTGAGAGCTGAATTGTTGTGGATGGGAGACACCATTTCCCCATCTCTCCTAGTTCTTAGCTCAGTTCGCTAATCACAGACATGATTTTACATTGCAATAAGAAACCAAATACTCTGAGAAAGATAAATGTCCTTGGTTCTTCTGTTTATTATATTTCATTTCCTTTTGTAAACTGTTTTTAAAATTGTTCCTGCTAGCTTAGATCTCTTGACAAAAATCTGATGAGCTTTACAACAGACAGTTATATCTGTGAAGAAGTATTTTTTCTTCAGGGTATTTTTTGTCATTGTATATGAAACTGAATTACTTCTCCGTTCCTCTGCAGTGTGTAGTTCATTTCGTGTGGGAATGTATCTAGCTCCTGGACTGTTAGAATTATGTGAGGCAACATAATTTTAGTGACAAATATATTAGTGAAATGCCAAAAAATGTATTTTCTGGTGTAGAAAATCACCAAAATGCAATTTATTTCAACTGCACTTAAAATGCACAACAGCAATTGTTAACTGCTAGCTCGGTGTTCTTAATTATCTGATTTAGAGTATCACACTTGCAGTATAAATTCTGTCTCTCCTCCTCCCCTTTCTTGGGCTCCTTGTGCTGTACAGCAAGCCCAGTTGTGGGGGTGACCTGCTCTGAAGTCAGCTGCTAGGAAGTGTGAGTGACAGGGTGGCTGACTCTCAAGTTTCCCCCTCTCCCTTCCTGTAGGGAAATTGTTTGCCCATAGTGGTATGCCTGAGATCGGTAAATCAGCCTGTGGAGAATTACAAAGAATTACATAAATTTTTTGGAACTGAAACAGACCATTCGGCTCAACAGGTCCATGTTAGTGTTCATGCTCCAAATGAGCCTCCTCTCACCTTACTTCATCTCACGCTATCACTATATCCTTCTATTCCTTTCTCCCTCATGTACTTATCTAGCTTTCCTTTAAATACATCTATGCTATTCACCTCAACTATTCCATGTGGTAGCAAGTTCCACTCTCTTGAGTTAAGAAGTTTCTCATAAATTCCTTATTGGATTTATTAGTGACTATCTTATATTTATGGCCCCTAGTTTTGGACTCCTCCACAAATGGGAACCTGTTCTCTACGTCTACCGTATCGAACCCCTTCGTTATTTTGAAGACCTCTATCAGGTCACCTCTCGGTCTTCTCTTTTCTAGAGAAAAGAGCCCCAGCCTGTTCAGTCTTTCCTGATAGTTGTACTCTTTCAGTTTTGATATCATTGTTGTAATTCTTTATTGCACCTTCTCCAGTGCTTCTATATCCTTTTTGTAATATGGAGACCAGAACTGTGCACAGTACTATAAGTGTGGTCTAACCAAGATTCTATATAATTGCTGGGAAAATTGGCATTCTGTTGCACATCGTGCTGATTCAATCTTTTTAAAAATAAAATTCTTCCTGAAAATGACTAAGCTGGGAACCCATCAGTGCAGCTGATCATACCTCTATAAACAGTGTCAGCAAAATGTCATGAAAATGTATTTATTGGATTTTGTTTTGTTACTGTTGTCCACTTCCTTTTATCAGATTATTGGTTGCTGTCAAAAAGGAGCTGACTCTCTGTCTGGATAAACATAGAAATAGTACCACATTGTTAACTGGACTTGACAAGTGATGTTGTTGAACTTTTTTTAAACAATCGGTATAATGGAAGCTCTGTGCATGCCTCTGTGTAACACAAAATGCTGCAATATTAATCGCTGTAACTTTGGACTTTCTGCTAACAGTCTTCTGTTACAACTGTGTGACCTATTTTATATTTTAATATCTGTAGTACCCATTTCACAAAGATAGGGAAGTGAATATAACTGAATTTAGTTCCACCCTGAGATCTAATGTTGATTATGTTTTGTTCAGTAATCAGTTGCTCTGTTCCTGTCCTGGCTACTTGTATTTATATTAAAAACAAGTGCTCAGTGCTGAAAATGGATGCCAAATAGTAGTAGAATTAAGGTAAGTGACTGCATGATTGCAGAAAAAAATTGAGAAGGCTTTTGAGGGTTGATGGCTTAAAGCTCTGTCACCAAAGGAGGCTAGAATCAGAAGAGTGGTAGGTGCATGCTGGCATGCAAGGCTAGAGGAGGGTGAAGGGGTAAGTGGGCATTCCCATAGAGGCATTGGTGTAGTAAGATGAGGATTTCGAATTCAGTGCATTATGGGAATGGGTAGTCAATGAAGGCGTTGGGAAAAGGAGTGGAATTTGGTACAGGAAAGAATGCAGGAGGTGGAGTTGTGGATGAGTTGAGATTTATGTAGAGTGAAACTTGGAAACCAGAAAGGAGACTGTGAAAGTTGAGCCTGGGGGGGGTGACAAAAGATACGGACGAGGGTTTCAGCGACAGTGGGGTGAAATAAGGGTGAAGATGAACGATATTGCGAAAGTGGAAATATGCGATCTTCCTAGAGGGTAGAATATAGAGTTTCAAGTTCAACTGAGTCAAATAGGACACTGAGGTGATGCATTGTTGGGTGTCAACCAATGACTGGGGGGGTTGGGGGGGAAGAAATTCCTTTTTATAGTCAGCTGCCTTATCGAGGTACCTGATGAGAGATTTTCTGACATTTGACATGGAACGCAACATCAATTGCATGAGTAAAATATATTCCTATTTTAAAAATCTCTTTTTACCTTCAAACCAAAACTGAATTTTAACACTTTTTATTAGTTCATGGGATGTGGGCATCGCTGGCGAGGCTGGCATTTATTGCCCATCCCTAATTGCCCTTGAGAAGGTGGTGGTGAGCCTCCGCCTTGAACCGCTGCAGTCCGTGTGGTGAAGGTTCTCCCACTGCTTTCTGCCATTTCAATAAAATCTTCCTAGGTCAGTAAACCTGATTCGGTGTTTTCTTTTTAAACTAGTCCGAAATAATTATTTTAATCAGGCCAAGCTTAATACATTTTACACTTGAAGGCACTTGTGGTGGGGGAGAGGAGGAAAAGAGCTGTGAGTCACTTAAATCGTAATCACACCATGTGCAAGTGATGTGATGCTTTTGATGGGATTTATTTTATTTGTTTTACCAACAATTGGGGGTGGTCTGCCAATCAACTTTTCATCAAGGAAGTGCCACTTAAAAAATTTGGAAGCTTTTGTACTTTTCACTGACATTTGCGTGACTCTGTGTATTTATCGTCTCGCCACGTCTTGTTTGGACTGCTTTTTGAAAGAGTTTCCTCAGTTTTTGGCAAGAAAGGTTTGGCCCTCTCTGAATGCTGCGTGTGCTATTTTGGCACCTGGTTGTAAGTGTCTGCACCCATGTACAAATTTTGTTCACTGTTTCCTTGAGAGCTGGATTTTAGTGGTGAAAGTATTCTTTTATCATTCAGCCTTCCCTCCAGTCGCTATTATATTCTGATGTTTAACTTAGTACCAATAATTTTAAATAAATTATGGATCAAGTGGCCAAATGTGGTAATCAGATGTGATTCCTCAAAAGTGATCAAAGTTGCCCTGTAAGTTATAGGAAGCATGATGAACAAACAGAACAAAGTTAAAGGTTTTTGGTCAGATAGCATATAAATTTTAAAATCTTAAAGCAGTTGTCTCTGTATAGAATAGGGCTCGAATATTCCACCACATATTCCATGGCCTGATCCAGTTCTTCCCAGAGGTAGCGTTCTTTTCCTCCTCCTCCTCCATTTTCAATTTGTTTCTGCCCTTCTGTACCCCATACTATTCCTCCTTTATCCTATCCTATTACATCCTCTTGTTTGAGAGGGTAGGCAGGTGACTTTCTCGTCACTCTGGCATGTTGCTCTCCTAATTCAGCTGTTTGGAGGGTATCAAAGTTGGCAGGTATGACCTTGTGGGGAAAGTACTTAGTGGGATTAGCTGAAATGAGAATTTTGCCTTGTGGAGAATTGTTAGGGCAAACTTGTAATATCACACCATTGTATCATTTGTCGAAGCACCAGTGTGCTGCAGCACAGCACCATCTTCTTAACATTTTCAGTACTATCTGCGGTCTATGTCTGTTTAGTTTTTGATGGGTGAAATGTTGAGCTTCATTTTATACCCTCCCCTCTACCCTATCTGCCCCCACTCTGATGAGCCTTTGAAACCATTTTCTTTCATTGGAATGGTCTACTACAAGACAATTAGGTAGATTTTTGCAGAGTTGTCTATCCAAGTTTGCTGATTACACTAAATTAGGAGGCACAGTACGTTGTGTAGATGTGAGCTGAAAGTTATGAAGGGACATAGACAAATTAAGTAAGTGAGCAAAACTGTAGCAGATGGGAGTTCAACGCAGGGAAGTGCGAGGTCATCACTTTGAATCCGAGAAAGACAAATTGGAATATTTTCTTCATGGCTTGATTTTACAATGGTGGGTTGGGTGCAGGGGTGCGGGGGAGGGAGGGAAAATTCGGCACTGGAACAGAAGACCTGGGGCGGGGAAAGAGAGGGGAAGATCGAAGAGGGGGACATTGGAGCAGATTGCAAAAGTAGGTTCATTTAGTGTTTTCACTTCCTTCCATGGTTTTTTATTTAATTTATTTAGTTTCTTGTTCCCTGATCCGGCCCTTCACATCTGGTTTCACCAGGCATGAATCTGAAGCGGTGGGCAAGCCGCCTAGGTAAGTTTTTTTAAAAAATCTTTAAGTATTTAATCTGACACAGGTAAAGTGCCTTAAGTACCTCAATGAGGTACATTTGGCTCTTTAACTGTCATCCGGTGGGACTTCCGTTTTCGGGTCGTCCGCGCGCACGCAGGTGGGTCCCTGGGAAACTTGGAAGTCAGCTGGTTGGAGCCGGCTTCCAAACCCAAACGGGATTTCTGTGATTTTCGGAGCTCCCCCAGCCCCCAATGCACCCGCAATTGCCTCCTAAAATCACCCCCTAGGAGCTGTGGGGGAGGAAAGGGATTTGGGTGTCCAGGTACACAAATCACAATAAGCTAGTGCACAGGTACAAAACATCTAGTGGAATGTTGGCCTTTGTCTCCAGGGGGCTGGAATACAAAAAATGAGGAAGTGCTGCTTAAGTTGTACAGAGCCTTGGTTAGACACCATCTGGAGTACTGTGTTCAATTTTCAGCACTGCATCTAAGAAAAGATGTATTGGCCTTGGAAGGGGTAAAGTGCAGATTAACCAGAATGATCCCTGGACTTAGTGTAAAATTACAAGGACAGGTTGCATGAACTTGCCCTTTATTCCCTAGCATTTAGAAGATTAAAGGGGGGTCTAATCAAGGTGTTTTAAATTGATAGACAAGATTGGGCAGATACAGAGAAGCTATTTCTTCTGGTGGGGGAATCCTGAGATCCTGAAGAAGAGGGCATAATCTTAAAATTAGAGCTAGGCCATTTAGAAGTGAAATCAGGAAGCACGTTTTTCACAGAGGGTGATGGAAATCTGAAATTCTCTCTCCAATAGGCTGTGGATGCTGGGTCAATTGTAATTTTAATGACTGACATTTTTATTACGCAAGGGTATCAAGGGGCATGGATCAACGGTGGGTAAATGGAGTTGAGCTACAGATCAGCCATGATCTAATTGAATGGCGGAACAGGCTCGAGGGGCTGAATGGCCTACTTCTGTTCCTATTTTCAACTTGCTACCTGGCATAAAACCGGTGTATTGAAATCAATGGAAATGAAAATCGGGAGGTTTCTATAACTGGCAGCCAGCTGCAATACCATTAATATGTCTGGAGGCAAGTTGAAAATCTACCCCAATGACTTGTAGTTGGGTTGCACTTCATGTTTTTCCAGATAGGTTCAGTGCCTAAAATTCACACTCTAGCCACTTTATCTCGTCTGCCTATATGGAGTATAAAAATCCTTTCACTTCCCAGTTCTTTGATAATATTCATTTTGTTCTTGAGCCTTCTCCCCTAACCACAATCTCTCTGATTGCAGCTTCAAGCCATTCAAACAGTCTACAAAAGTTATGGTGATCTGCATAATATGATTTGAAATATTTATTTTTTACAGCAGTATGTTACATAAGTTATAGATGTGTTTTCCTGGGTGTTTCGTTGCTGATTCACTCTTTACAGTACCAATGCAAAACAAAAATTTTTTTTGTCTCCCAGATTTAAAAAAAATTAAATCCGCTGACCAGGTTCCCACATTAACATGGCTATTTTCATGGTCTAGAAAGCATAGTTGGTAGTTCTGCTGCATATTTTGGTTAGCTGCTATTTCATGGTATAAATACATTTTAAAAAATCTTGTGCACGTTTCAGCATTCCAACTATAATTGGTTCCCGGTGAAGTGTTTGCCAAGAAATCTTGAGTTATTTGGATAGTGGTGCAGATGAGGCCAACTTCTGTCTTTTTGCAGCAGACCAGTGAAATATCAGCAGTGGATTTCGTTGTTCTGCTCACTCCTTGCCGAGAGCCAGGCGCCATTTCTTCTATTAATGAGCAGATATGTGGGGGAGAATCAAAATCTGGTGGTAGCCCAATTTTACTGCTACTGCAAGAGGAAAAATGATTTCCCCACTGGCAGTAGTGATGTGTTCTGCTGCTGCCGATGAGGAAATTTGCTCATATCAGTACTTCAGCTATATCGTTTACCCAGCATTCTTAGGAAAAATATATATGGATAGTTCAGATGCTCTAAATAAGGGATTACAGAATATTTTAACTAGAAGCATGAAAAACAATTGGGAAATATTCACATTAATTAGAGCGGACCATGTAATGCAGTGGGAAACCATGCTTTTACAATTATCATATCTTATCATACAGAATTTATAGTAATGTATAATGGACTCTTGTCTACATGAAATGTACTCTATACATAAAAGGATTAAGGTTATATGTTAGTTAACTGATTACTGGTGTAAGGTGTTCATGTTTGGGAAGTAAAGCACCAAAATAAGTATCAACTTTTTCTTTTTTACAGGTATCCAAGAAGTACAGTGAGATTGATGATTTGTTTCAAAAGCTGAGCACTCAATATCCAAAGGCAAATGTGCCCTCTATGCCCAGGAAAGTTTTATTTGTAGGAGAGTCTGATATAAAAGAAAGAAGAGTAGCTTTTGATGAAATCTTCAGATTTATTGCCAAGGACACAACCCTAGCGACAAGTTCTGAGTTGTTGGACTTTTTAGGTAATTATTTCAGACTTGGGAAGAAATTTGCTCGGTATTTTGAAGATGGTTGGGGGCAGGGAAGGGAGGGAGCACTATAGAGATTTATCACCATTTCCTCTGATTTGTACTTTACTGTTCCGGCTATATAGTTGAGCCTAATTAAGATCATCCAACTCCTGAGCAAAATGAAGTGTGGAAAAAGAAAACCAAATTTAATGCAAAACTTATAAGGCTAAGTGTTTAGCTATTGCAGGGCAATTTCAGTCAAATATTTTGGATCAGTTCCTGTTACTCCTGTACTGTACAATAAAACCAACAAAAGAATAGAGATAATTAGCAGTATGGATACTTTAAAAGCCAGGTTTGGGACCGTTACAGATAGAATTTTTCTAGCTGCTTAGATGCCTAAGACTCCCTGTACTTTACTATCTGATTTAGTTTTGCCCCAAGTAGTTTGTGGGGAGGAAAAAGAGCTTTTGGATCTCATGCCATATGTATTTCTCCTAGAAAACTATTCATCATAATTCCAGACTCTACTCGCACCTTAAGAAGATAGACTGCAGGCATTACAATTGTCTGAGGCAGTATAAGAGCTGGAGTGGTGCCAAAGGTGCAACCAGAACATCAGTGAAATATACAGTGGGTTAACTATTGTCTGTGATCAGAATTTGAAGACACCTCTGTCACTTGAAATACATTTTACATAAAAAGTTTTTTTTTGTGGGGGGAGGGAGGAGGAGCAGAAGAAAGGTTGATAAATGTATATACTTTTAAGGGAGAATCCTCTTAAAAGTATACAATGTCAATGGGGAACTTGAAATCTAGATTTTTGGTGTATGTATATTTTATAAACAACTTCAAGATCTTGTAAACAAGATTTTGAATTGCCATTCTAATTACTGGAACAGACTAGCAGAGGTTGGTTCCTTTGGCAATTGTGCAAGTGTTGTGGATCAGCCAGCAAGGGAAGAATATTTATAGAGAAATTAATGATTTTGTGAGGGTTGAATTCTCAATTTGATAAACCACTCAAAAATGTAAATTGAGGATACAGTTTATTTTCAGTCATAACCATTAAGACAATTTATGCATCTGGTTTTATGGTCTTATACAAATCATATTTTCTTCAATATTTCTGGGGGACTAAGTAATGTAAATTGGTTCCAACAGAAAGTCTGGAGGCCTGCCTGTTTGTTTGTAGAGGGCATGGAGTAGGTAACGAGGGCAAGTTTGGACTGCCCAAAGTGACATTGTCATTGGTCACTATTGCTGACATGGGTTGGCTGATAGGCTGAGACCAGATCTGTTGAATCCATGAATCAACTGGAAAATTGAACTTGGGGCTAGGGATGTAGATAGTGAAATTTTGGGAGTTGTGGTGAGTAAGTCTTACAAGTCTGGCTTATAAAGGGATGCAAGTTAAGCAGCTTGGAAAAGTGTTGGAGCAATTAGAAAATTGCTCAAGAAACTAAAGAGGAAGGATTAGAACCTTAAAACTGCTTTCCCCTGATGGTTTAGTGGATAAGTGCACGTCATATACAACAGTAGGCTTCCAAATTCAGTTTTTGCTCTTTGCTGAGTTAGCATCTTGGGTAGGGTGATGGTGGTGAGTTCTACAATAGATCTCAATGCCTTTGAATTAGGAAGGAGTGGGATCTGTCAGGGTTCCTGTTCCTATCCAGTGATCCCTGTTGGGAAGTGCCCGTGTGGATGTTGGATGAGGGGGAAAAAAACAAATTCTGCTCTGAGGGCTCCCCCCCTCCCCAATTCCCATATGCTGCAATTGACCAGCCTACTAACACCCGCAGTCTGCCACACACTAAGAAAGCTCACCTGAGTGAGATGAGTGCTGCTGGCATCTGTAATACTTTACCCTCATATATGACCTTTAAGTTAGAACATGAGAGAATGGAAAAGCTTGGGACTGGAGGTTGGGGAAAATGGGACATTGTGAGAATCACAGCTGAAGTTTGGAGCTCAACATTTGTAGTGTGAAAATGTCACCAGTACTCCTCCACCTGTACTGAAGTTAAGTTGGAGAAATAAGGAATGGGCTTCTACAATAGTTCACACACTGGAATAAATTGTTTAATGTGGCTTTTTTAACTTTATTTTCCTCTTCCCTTGCTAGATGTGTGCATTATAGTTTTGCACAGTGGGATATAGTTCTAAATGTGTTCATTATTCAAAATAGATGCCTGCTATGAATAAAATTAGACGTTCTCTTCTATTGCTTGCATTTATTTTATATTTAGTTTGTTAACTTGTTTATTGTAGAAAAAATAATTTCTGGTTAACTTTTTTTCTCAATAGGAGCAAAAACTAAAGACCTTGGTGATTTGAAAGCTAGAAATGCTACAGATGAGTTGCAAGAAGACGAAGGGGAGTCTGGAGATTTTTTCAACCAAGACACTTCTAAAGACATTGGAAAATCTAGATCATCAAAAACCCATGTCCCGACAGTCGAGAAGTCTGAAGAAACCTCTGATCCATTGGGCGTTACAAGGTAAGATGATTTGCTTTTAATAAGTAACTGAACCTATTGTGTTTTGCTGTGTTGAGGTTTGGAATATCATTATTGGGTTGAGGAAGACTATTGTATCAAAAGTAACATGATTCTTGGTAAGAAGTTTTTTCTAGCTGTCATTGTAGCACAATTGTTGTAGAGTAAGGGATGTTAACTGTTTCTCTATAACTGGATTTGTATACTTCTCTTTTTGCTCTAAATGTAAGAATAGTACTTTACCTGATCCTTGAATTGTACTCTGATCAAAAAAAAAGAAAAAGTGGTTTTATGGGGAAAGGAAATGTAGAAGAGTTTAAAACCCAGAATAGAAGAAAACAATGAGTGAATAAAAGATCAATAAAAAAGATATATTAAATAGCCCTGGAGAAAAGAGAAATGCTACCCAAATATTAGAATAGGGAGAATACAAGTGATCAAAGGAATCAAATTAGTTCTTGCCTGATTCAAACCGTGGCTTGTCATGTAGGATTATTGAAACGTTTTCAGGCTCCCGAAAATGTTTCATGGGTCAGTCGTAATTAGACATTTATGATTACTAGCAGTCCATGTAACTCTCTATAGAATTGCCCAAAGCTCTTATTACTTGTCTGTTTATTCCTCCACCCCCCCCCCCACATATGGATGTGTATATTTCCTTAGTTATACTGGTCTAAAGGAGGTGAAACGTGATCACTGTAGTGTATTTGATGTTCGAAAGTAATTATAGGTGATTCTGTAAAGTTTCTGTTGTGAAGGTATAGGGCTATGCTTGTAGGATAGATTACTGTTGAAAACCAGGGCCAAATAAAAGTAAAGGAAATACCTCACTTTAAGGATTGGGGAGTTTTTAGGTCCATCTCAGTGCCAGTTCCTTTATTACTTTTATTCCTTGATATTAATGCTTCACTATATTAAGCTTAAAATTGCTTGTCACTTATATTTTAATAGTTTGTCATTTTCTCAGAGTACCAACTATATTGCACTGCATTATGTTGAGAAAGCAGTGAGCCAGCAATGTCTACAGTGTGCTCTGGGTTATGCAAATTATTGTGAAGAAATACATCAATTTTAGAAAAGATTGGAAAATAAACACTTTTTAACTGAGGTATAACACCAACTCCTTTTGTTGCTGACCACGAATTACACATTAAAAATTAAATCAACAAATGCTGGAAATACTCAGCAGGAAAAAATAGACATTAATATTTTATCATTCTGATTTTTGTTTCAGATTTCCATTATTTGCGGTTTTTTTGCTTTTATTTGAACTGTACATTAACTCTTTTAAAAAGAGCCATTTGTAATCAACCATTTTTGAAGTTTGTGTTGAAATGTATATGTGACATCCTGCACAGGGAAGGAGACAGCAGAGGGCTTTTATTCTTGCACGCAATCAAGAGCTGCTGCAGAGATCAATTTATAGTCGGTTATATTGAGGCCAAGAAGGTCAGTAGGGAGATCAATGGATCTGCAAGGTACAAAATTACACAAAGATGCTCCTAAATTGTCTTTCTGTTGGCTAAAGCCTCTTCTCAGTCATGATCTCGGGAGAACGTGGATTAAGAAGTTGGAGACAAATAAGCTTGGTATGTAGCATTTAACTTGGATGTCTAAAACATCTAGATGACTGGCTTGCTGCAAGCTGTCCATTTAGATACTTCCAGGCTGCCTAGGAAACTGATACTTGGGACGGTAGTTACCTGGAGGCTGGGTATGAGAATGTTTGCTTGTATGCCCAAGGTTTGGGGGAGGACGAGGAGGAGGACCATCATCTGGGAATTAAGATGATGTGCCTGATACTGTAAGATTGGAACTTGTGGGAGATTTGGTAATTCGGGTCTAAATGTGGACAATGCGGCAGGATCTCAGCAGAGTGGTCAATAAGCGAGTGGGAAACCCGGGGAAAAAATTTTTTTTTGCGTGTGTTCCCGAGCGATCGCGACTCAATTGAAACCACTTAATTCAACTTCCGGGTTTTGCGTCTTCATGCTGCGCAGCGGATGTACTATGCACCCGCATGATGCAATTTAAAGCCCACTATTTAAAGGGCCAATCCATTTTGAAGGAGAAAGGAGGAAAAATCACAATGGAACGTTCTCAAAGAAAGGCAGCACCCAGGTTTTCGGACAGCGCCCTGGTGATACGACTGGCTGTTGTGAGAAGCAGGAGGGAGGTGTTATACCCACCTGATAGGAGGAAGAAACCTGGTTGTGCCACCAAGAAGGCATGGAGGTGGCAGAACAGGTCAGCAGCAGGAGTACAGTGACCCGGTCTTAGCTGCAGTGGAGGAAGCGATTTAATGACCTGACCAGGTCAGGAAAAGTGAGTACAGTTGTTGATTCACCTGCATTCTATGGTGAACATTACACCCCCACCCCCCCACACACTGCCCTGCGAAGTCTCCTCCATCAAATCACTCCTCACACCCACTTAAGGCTCAGTGTCAAGTTACCTTCACTTTCTGTGCACTTCACTGCCCCCCACCCCACCCTTGCCATTTGTGCACCCACCTCTCCCACTCACCCAGTCCTGATGCAATGTTATCAATCTGTCTGATAGTCACCCTCTGATGCATCTCATTCATTGTCAGCCTGACCCAGCGCAATGCATCCATCAGGTGACCCCGTCACCCTTGCTTACTCGCACATCTGTACTTTCTCCCTTGTAGGAGAAGAGAGTGCACAATGCAAGGGAGAGGAGTCAGACTGGAGGGGAGCCTCCACAAATTACAGAGGCGGAGTTGGAGGCCTAGCAGTGGAGTGCCTAGCCAACGGGGATGCCTAGACTGGCACCCCGCAAACGTCTGGTCATAGAACTTTAACATCTCTCACGCACAACGTGGATTGGTGTTATCAATGATTGACCTGTTACATGCCTCATTATGCTCATCGCAACATTACTTCTACAATGAATCTTAATATTGCTGTATGTTCTCTTCCAGGGCTGTCAAGGAGTGAAGACATGGACGAGGGCAATTCCTCAGAGGAGCTCCCTGCCTCTGAGGGCGCACCATCACATCTTAGTGAGTCACGCACCAGCGCAGGTACTCACACCTCGGTGGGTCCTAGTAGTCAGTTAGTTGGGTTGTCATCTGGTGAGTCACCACACATAAGTGAGCAAGAGCAGACACTGGTGGCAGAGCAGAGGTGGAGAGTCCATGTCGGTGGGCGAACTCCTCTCCAAGCTCTGCTCAGCTTGGTACAGATGCTGACTTACTGAAAGTTGTGCCACACTCAGTCTCCACAGTGGCGCAGAGGATGGAGGAGACCATCTCCAGCATTAGTGGACTGGAGGTGCAGTTAAGTGTGGGAATGTCTGCGATAGATGGAATGGCAGCCTCCATTACGCTTTGTGCACGGCTCACAAATGAGTCCATTCAGGCCTTGGCAACGGCCGATGCCGATCAACTTAAACAGGCAGAGAGAAACATTAGCACTGGCCTTAAAAGACACCACACATGTCCTCCAAGCTGTTGTCCAGCAGAGTGGTAGGAGTGATGTAGCCCTGGTGCAGGAGAGGGATGATGGCAAAAGGGGCCATGGAAATGGGGACTCCAATCAAAGCGCCCCCATGGTCTCACCTGGTGCTCCCTCCTCAAACGGTATCCGCAATGCTGCCTCCTCTCCAGGTGGCCAAGACTGCCCCTGCATAGGTGCAGGTAGAGCGGTCTTTGGCGGGGCCATTGTGGGCTCCAAAGCCCAGAGGTCGTAGGCTGAAAGCATCTAAGCAGTCAGGGCAGGGACCTGAGCAACCTGTCACTACCTCTGCTGGAGCCACAGGGGATGCACCACGTGGAAGCAGTAGGAAGAGGAAGTCTAAGGTTTTATAATCACCAGGGTATGCACAAGGGCACCTGACAGTCTGTCATGTTTTTCATTTATATTTGGTTTTGGTTAAATGCACATTATATGTTATGATTCTCATCATCACTGCCACGTCTTGCCCATTCTTGAGTTCCTTTTGTGAAAGCGCCCTTCCATGTGCTTCATCATGAACGGCGAGACTTGATGCCACCATAGGGTGTGTTTACAGTGGGTGTATGTGTGGTTGCAGGACTGTTTTGTACAACCTGGAGGGCTGGTGTTGGTGGTCGTTCCAGGTGGTCTGAGTCTTTGACTATCGTCACTTTGCAGATCTCCCTATGAGAATCTATCAACTATGAGTGACTCCCTGACATCACAAGCAGCCAAGTGAGATGCTGCTCTGCTGATGGTTTGCTCGTTGTCTTCCGCCCCCTCCCCTCCTTCAGTGTTGATGGCAGGTGTGGCTGCTTCATGAGCACATGGGACCTCATCCACCTGTAATCCTCTCTATTGAGTGATGTTGTGCAGGATGCAACACCACGACTATTATTCTGCACACCATCACTGGTGCGTATGAAGGGCTCCCCCAGATCGATCCAGGCACCTGAAGCGCATCTTCAGCATTCCTATGGCTTGTTCAGTCTCAGACCTGGTGGTGATGTGACTGTCGTTGTACCGCTCCTGTGCCTCACTGGTGGGGTTTCTCACAGGTGTCATGAGCCACCTCTGCAGGGGGTATCCCTTGTCTCCAAGGAGCCAACCCTTAAGTCTGTGTTGTGCGTAGAAGAGGGGCCGAGATGTTGGATTCATGCAGAATGAAGGAATCATGGCAGCTCCCAGGGAATTTGGCACACTGCTGGAGAAACCTCTTCCAGTGATTGCAAACCAGCCGCGCATTGATGGATCGATACCCCTTTTGGTTGATGAACAGTCCTGGCTCATGTGCAGGTCCTCGGATTGGTATGTGTGTGCAATCAATTGCACCCTGTACCTGTGGGAAGTCAGCCAGAGAGTGGAAACCCACTGACCTCTCAGTCTGGCTGATGTCGTCGATGGGGAAGTTGACGTAGTGGGATGCCCTGGCAAACAAACCATCCATGACCTGTCATTTACACTTATGTGCAGACAACTGAGAGATCCTGGTGATGTCACCGATGGCACCCTGGAATGATCCAAAGGTGAAGAAATTGAGGGCAGTGGTGATTTTAACTGCAACGGGCAATGCATGACCACCAGGCCCAGCTGGGAGCAGCTCTGCGTGAAGAAGCCTGCAGATATCTGCGACCACCTGGCGACTCAATCTGAGCCTTTGTGGGCACTGCCCCTCAGAGAGGTCCAGGAAGCTCAGCCTCTGCCTGTGGACCCTCTCATGGGTAGTGCCTCCTTTGACGTTGGCCCCTCTGTTGGTCCCCTCTCTGCTTTTCTGCAGGGCCTTGTGGCGCACCTCTGTCTTGTGGAGCTGCAACTCCCAGAACTGCACGCTGTGCCTGCCGCGGATGGTGATGTGCCTCCTCTTCAGATGTACTGTGGAATAAATCCATTGCGCCCCCCCCCCCACCCCACCCCCCATCCTGATGGTGTCAGTTTGAGGGGGTCCAAAATATAGATAAATATTTGTGAACACAAGAATTCTGAGTGTGAAGAAAGAAATCTTAGTCTAAACACACAGAACTCCCAGCCAAAGGTTTGTCTGAGAGACCTGATTGCCCTGCTGCAAAAACTCACCTTTTCTTCAAGTGTCAATCACTGGTTTCAAGGTCCAAATGGGTGCCGGCTGCATCTTTGCTCCATTTCCCTGGCGTGTTTCAGAGGCCACGGGAGACACGTTCAAGTAGAATTAAAATAGTTTGTCTGCCTCAATGCACCATAATTCCCTTAACTACTTCAACTATCTTAATTGGCCCTTTAAATGTCATCTTGCCAGCTTTAAGTGTCGGCGGGACTTCCAGGTTTCTGAAGCGGGAGCACCCAGATGTTTCAGGGTGAAACTTGGGTTGGAGCCGGGATTTGTTCCAGCTCCAAACTTTAAAAAAAGAAATTTCTGCTCCCCGCCCCCAACCCACCCGTTCTTCAGGGTTAAAAGTTACCCCCTGATACCCGAGGTGGCAGATCTGCAGTACTTCAGGGAATTGGTTGATTGAGCAGCCAACCAGTCGTCTTAACAGGAGCTGGTACGGTAGAAATGTCACTGGATTCTTCCCACTTGGCTCCAGGTAATATCAGCATGCCTGAGCTCCAACTTGTAGCTGGTCCTAATTGGACAACCTAGCAGGGAGCATACCCGTATTCTGTGCTGATGAACTGTACTGTTTTAGCTGTACTCCTGCACTCTTGGGGAGTACTTAAGCCCTGGCTGTTGTGCACTTTGCACTTAGGGACAGACCCCACTTACCCATCGGAAAAGATTGTGTACCCCATATCAGATAAACTGAATCTATGCCTCTCAAATGTCTTGGTGGCTTGTTTTGAAGACTGTTGCGCATGATGCTAGGTTAACGTGCATGTCAGATGTATGTGCTTAACAGAATAGTGACAATGTTGCTACCTGAAGTGGTCTTGCATTTGAAAGCAAAAACAGAACTTATGCTGTTTTGATTGTCATTATATCACGTACTTTTTGTAGCATTGTGAAGCAGGAGAAAATATGCACTACAGCCGCCCAAATTAAAGGTTCTACTACCTTTCGGTCCATGAACTAGGTTATTGATGTAGTATTTTTAAAGTCAAAGGTGTGCCCTTTGCTCAGGACATGTTTAGTGATTTGTAGCTGTCAGGTCTTAGTTGTTTCTATAATTCCTCATAAAATTTGCTCTTATGCCTATTACACCCACATCGGAGATAAGAAAAAAGATGAAGATTAAAATTACGGAGTGGGGAGGAATAGAAAAATAAAAGTTAATATAGGTGAAGTTAGAAGGTTTTAGGGAAAGAATAAAGGGAGTAGTTTTGCTTCAAACTACATGCCCATTTTGTACAGTAAAATGATATTTCATGCTTTAGTAAAAATGGAATTGTTCTCACTGCTGTGAAGGCCAAAAGTCTCTGCTAGGCTGCTTTGGTGATGCCACTGAAGGGGAGCATGCACCTGGATGTTGGGAGTGGCTCCATTGGAAGTGACAAAGGCCATAACTTGAAACTGAAAGCCTCCGAAACCTAGGAAACCATTGTCAGCTGAGAATTTTGCATTCCAGCCAATGGGATGGTTTCCTGGGTTTAATGGCTCCTGAACAGTTCTCTGGCCAATTTGAATATGTGGCCGCCACTGTTCTTGTGAAAATGCTCTGTGACCCATGGGACTCTCCCTGTTGGTAACAACATAATAAGGAGGAAGACCTGATGTGTGGCTCCCCATGGTGGTAAGAAAATTGCAGCTTTTAGTAAAACTTCCAAATTCTGCCAAGTCTAATTTTATTCAAAATGGGGGAGTGCTTTTTTTCTTCCCCCCCCCCCCCCCCCCCAATAATTCCTTCCAAATTAAATTGCATTTTTAATGCTGCTTGTAGTTGAGGAATTGTTTTATGCTGATTTGAATTACTTTTTTTTTCCAAACATTTTTCGTGTGAGCTGATTAAAATACAACTGTCAGACCAGGTAGACAGGAATTTTCCCCAAACGGAAGCTTAAACAGCTGCTGATAAATGTAATGACTAGATCTTGCCCAAAAGGATGCTTAAGTCCTACGAAAGGGACTTGGCAAGCCTTGTGATACATGAGCAACGTAGGCCTTTGGTACGCACTGCGTAATATGTGTCAGTGTAGGCTCATCTTTTATTTCATTTGTGTGGTGCCACAGTCTGCAATGTTGTGGCTTCTTTTCCACGGTTCACTGTACAACAAATGATACACAATCAGATCTTATGACCACATTCTCAGTCTGAAGAATATTTTTCCAGTAAACAAATGAGTGCAGTATAGTTCTACGTTGGCAAAAGCAGTAACTAAATAGCTTTGTAAAGTATTTTGCAAATTAATATTAAAAAAACACACACAAAAAAATGTTTGAGATTTCTACTCTAATTGAAAGCTGTCTGTCTGGTGCAACCACTGCCAGCTTTTTGTTCTTCACCTAATAGAACAATTCAGCATGCTGATGCTTTTTTAAATATCTTATGTCTTAGTTCAAGCTGGGCGTGTCACATTTATCAAACAGCAGATTCCTTTTATTGACCTGCTCCATCTTGTCTGATGTTTTCAATAGCACATTATGAAGTACTGAATCCAAATCTTTATAGTGCACAATGGTGCAGCAATCCTAGAAGTGAGTAAACTGTATTGCATATATAGGATTTATTTCTTGGGGGGGTTATTGAAAATTTCATGTGTGTGTAAACTCGATACAAATGTTACAAGTTTTGTTAGTTTTTTGCAAAGCCTGGTGGAGGAGCCAAGCTGCTTTTCAATGGACTGATTGTGATTTGGTCAATGATGTATATGACAACCAGTTATTCAAATCCACAAAATCTTGGCAACTGTTTTGGGGATATTCAAAACAACAACAACAACAACAACATGCTTTTATATAGCGCATTTAACATAGGAAATCGTCCCATGGTGCTTCACAGAAGCGTTATGAGACAAAAATTGACAGAGCCAAAGAAAAAGATATTAAGAGGTGACTAAAAACTTAGACAAAGAGGGAGATTTTAAGGAGGATAGCGTGGTTTAGGGAGGGAATTTCAGAGCTTAGACCGCTGAAGACACAGCCACTAATAATGGGGCAGAGGGAGTTGAGAATGCATAAGAGGCGAGTTCTTGGAGGGTTTTGGGGCTGGAAAAAGTTAGAGATTGGGAGGGCTGAGGTTATGAAGGGATTTGAACTCAAGGATGATGATTTTAAATTTGAGGAGCACATGGGTGAATGGGACTTGGTGCTGGTTAGGATATGGGCGGCAACGTTTTGGATGAGCTCAAGTTTATGGAGGGTTTGTTTGAAATTTGTTTGAAAATGCTTCTGTGCGGACCCTTGGGACATTTTGCAATGTTAAAGGTGCTATATAAATGCAAGTTGTTTTGTTGATGGAGGATGGGTGGTTGGCAGGAGAGTATTGCAATAGTCAAGTCTGGAGGTGAAAAAAGAACTGTCTGAATCTTTGGGTCAGTTTGGAACTTTGAAAAAGATATACAAATTAGTAGAGCTCCTGCAGTGGTAAGAAATATAAGAAGAATTAATACCCTTAAGTTATTTACAGAAGAATAGCTTAGCATTTAGCACGTAACCTTTTTTATTTTCCCTTTTGAGGAGCTAAACAGAAGGATTTTCACTGTAAATATATATCTATATTAAAAATCTTGAATATGGCACACATTTTCTGTCCGTAAACAGTTAAAACTAACATTGCCCAAGGAGAAGGATCTAGTGGGATGACCTCACCTGCTGCAATTCCCACTTCGATCACCTGCGAATTCGCCCAACATAGTGTCGGCCAGCACAAAACATTTTTAAGGAGGTAGAATTGTGGCACACTTAGTTTGTAAAGGCCAGTTTCCTTCCACAAAAAAAAATTATTCATCTTTGGCCAGACATGACAGCACATCTGCCATTCTACTCTTCTCCCACTTAGCGGATGCCCCAGCCGTGCCAGGCGAGGCACGAGCACCAGCCCACTATATTTAAATTGCCTAAACCTGGGAATTCCTACAGTGTCTGACGTATAAATGGTCAGTGGAGGGGAAGTCCAGCTCCGTCATTGCGGACCTTTGGCCCCACTACCCCCCCCCCCCCCCCACTTCAGTATAGAAACATAGAAAATAGGAGCAAGAGTAGGCCATTCGGCCCTTCGGGCCTGCTCCGCCATTCAAAATGATCATGGCTGATCATCTAACTCAGTACCCTGTTCCCGCTTTCCCCCATATCCCTTGATCCCTTTAGCATTAAGAAATATATCAATCTCCTTCTTGAATACATCTAATGACTTGGCCTCCATCCTTTATGAAAATGGATGCATAGAAATTCTGTAAAACCTAGAGCATCTGTTGTCATATTCATTTAAAATGGCTTATATGGACTTTAAAAGTAACAAGAAATAGTTAAAGTAGATGAGAGTTTATTGAGTAAAGCCTTTATTAGTTGAGTCACTGTTGTGGTCACTGCTGATCTGATCTTCGAAAAGCCTCCAATCAGTGGTCTACTCGCCAACCTTTCAAAGTTGCCCCTTGATATTTTAAAAACAAAATGCAGTTTGAGGTTCTGTAGTGCCCAACATCTTGTTAATGTTATTTACCTGACCTGGGCGGGACGAGGTTACTTTAAATTGCCAAGAGACACGACATGTCATGTTCTTACTGTGACTCAATTTGTACTCTCAGAAATGACCTTGTGGATACCAATATAGTTTTCTGTTTGGATTAAAAGAAATCACTTACTCTTAATACACAGAATACTCCTAGCGCCCAGAACATTTTATTTTGAGTGTTCAGTCCCCACAGAATTAATGAACTTGGGTCTAGATATTTTCTAAATACTTAGTAGCAGCCATAACATTTTTTTTGAAAAGACTGTTTGTAACTTTTGTCACCATACAGTGTTGAAATGCTTACTGCGAGCTGCAGTGTTATCAAGGCTGACAAATATATGCAGCCTGTTCTCTTAATTTGAAGTAACTTAAATCATTTTGTTTTCTAGCATAAAATGACTTGTCCATGCCTTTTTTGTGACTACTTAGCACCCAGCATTGACAACTGTAAGAAAAATATAGTTCCAGTAATAAAATGCCAGAACAGCAATTATACAAGCTGACTCCTAATATCCAATGTTATGCTATGTATTATCTAGGTTGTTTTTAATTGCACAAGAGATATACTTGAGTATTGTGCTGCCAACTGACCCTGTAGAGATGAAATAATTATCAGTATTCTTAAAAAATCTGAATAGTCATCTTTATTTTTAAACCTTTTAATTTTAAGGTCTTGCCTCCTCTTCTTTTTGGTTTAGCACAGGGAGATAACCTAGTCCCATATCTATGTTTATTTCTCTCCGTGACCAGCCACTAGGAGATGCCCTACAGCCGCTTTTACTGTTGCTGTTTTGGTGTTCTCTCCCTGTTAAGAAATGGCTCCTTTGGGGACAAGGGAACTCACTGTGTCTCTTGCCACTTTGGAATATGTGAGTTCAGTAAATTCCCATTATTGGAAATCTTTTCTAAAATTGATGTATTTCTTCACAGTAATTTGCCTAACCCAGAGCACACTGTGTAGGCATTGCTGGCTCACTGATTTCTCAACATATTGCAGTGCAATACAATTGGTGATCTTTGAGAAAATGACTTAAACTATCAAAATATAAGTAACAAGAAATTTGAAGCTTAATAGAGTGAAACATTAATATCAAGGAATAAAAAGTAACTAGGGAACTGGCACTGAGGTAGGACAAAGGGTACAAATATCAAAGTAGACAGATAGTAAAAATTTTAATTTGTGAATTTCTAATAAATTCTACATATGATTGTCCACGCCCACACTTTTATTCTATAACTGGACAGGATTTAAAATATTAGAACTGTGAGATGGTATGCTTTACAGAGTTGTCTAAATCTCAGCTGACATGCACAGATATTGGTGCAATACTTTTTTAGTAAATAATGCAAAATAGTCATGAGAAGTGAGAAGATAGGAGAATACAAGGATTCTGTCCAAGACTATGAGACTCTGGAGAAGACCATCAGTGTGTTACCTTGGCACTAAAGATTGATTTGCTTCCTATGTAGAGTTCAAGAGTCTGTGGCATCACAGAACACTTAGACTTGGGGCAAATGAACTGTAACCTTATTTGTTTTTAAATGGTAGAAGTTTGGGACCAGCACAATTAGTTTGTTCCATTTTCCTTTCTCAAAATTAAAGATCACCAACCATATTGCTCTGCAATGTTGAGAAAGCTGTGAGCCAACAATGGAAACTGTGAAATATGTGCCCTAACCAGATGTGCAGCGCCTGCTTTTCTCTAGTGTTCCAATTAGAAGGTCTGTGATCAATAAATGGGTCTCTGTTTTTCCCCAGTGCTTGGGTGATAAATTGAGCCATGTGCACAAATTAGATTTGAATCAATTCTTAACTGTACAAGAATTAGTCAAAATAATCTCTACAGGAAAGGTAGGGACTAAATTGGACCGTGTAGCGCCCATTGTTTGGGCGCTACACGGCCTCTCCGACATCCAAGAGAGCGTCTTGGATGCACACGCACGTTTCCAGCATGTGTGCCGGACACCATCTTGGTATAGGAGTTAGTGCAGATGCAGATAACGAACGCTGGAATCATGTAAAGTAGGGAGAAAATGGCTTCAATCACTGTGCAATGCTGATTTTTTTTTTATTCGTTCACGGGATGTGGGCGTCGCTGGCAAGGCCGGCATTTATTGCCCATCCCTAATTGCCCTCGAGAAGGTGGTGGTGAGCCGCCTTCTTGAACCGCTGCAGTCCGTGTGGTGAAGGTTCTCCCACAGTGCTGTTAGGAAGGGAGTTCCAGGATTTTGACCCAGCGACAATGAAGGAACGGCGATATATTTCCAAGTCGGGATGGTGTGTGACTTGGAGGGGAACGTGCAGGTGGTGTTGTTCCCATGCGCCTGTTGCTCTTGTCCTTCTAGGTGGTAGAGGTCGCGGGTTTGGGAGGTGCTGTCGAAGAAGCCTTGGCGAGTTGCTGCAGTGCATCCTGTAGATGGTACACACTGCAGCCACAGTGCGCCGGTGGTGAAGGGAGTGAATGTTTAGGGTGGTGGATGGGGTGCCAATCAAGGGGGCTGCTTTATCTTGGATGGTGTCGAGCTTCTTGAGTGTTGTTGGAGCTGCACTCATCCAGGCAAGTGGAGAGTATTCCATCACACTCCTGACTTGTGCCTTGTAGATGGTGGAAAGGCTTTGGGGAGTCAGGAGGTGAGTCACTCGCCACAGAATACCCAGCCTCTGACCTGCTCTCGTAGCCACAGTATTTATATGGCTGGTCCAGTTAAGTTTCTGGTCAATGGTGACCCCCAGGATGTTGATGGTGGGGGATTCGGCGATGGTAATGCCGTTGAATGTCAAGGGGAGGTGGTTAGACTCTCTCTTGTTGGAGATGGTCATTGCCTGGCACTTATCTGGCACGAATGTTACTTGCCACTTATCAGCCCAAGCCTGGATGTTGTCCAGGTCTTGCTGCATGCAGGCTCGGACTGCTTCATTATCTGAGGGGTTGCGAATGGAACTGAGCACTGTGCAGTCATCAGCGAACATCCCCATTTCTGACCTTATGATGGAGGGAAGGTCATTGATGAAGCAGCTGAAGATGGTTGGGCCTAGGACACTGCCCTGAGGAACTCCTGCAGCAATGCCCTGGGGCTGAGATGATTGGCCTCCAACAACCACTACCATCTTCCTTTGTGCTAGGTATGACTCCAGCCACTGGAGAGTTTTCCCCCTGATTCCCATTGACTTCAATTTTACTAGGGCTCCTTGGTGCCACACTCGGTCAAATGCTGCCTTGATGTCAAGGGCAGTCACTCTCACCTCACCTCTGGAATTCAGCTCTTTTGTCCATGTTTGGACCAAGGCTGTAATGCGGTCTGGAGCCGAGTGGTCCTGGCGGAACCCAAACTGAGCATCGGTGAGCAGGTTATTGGTGATTAAGTGCCGCTTGATAGCACTGTCGACGACTGCTTCCATCACTTTGCTGATGATTGAGAGTAGACTGATGGGGCGGTAATTGGCCGGATTGGATTTGTCCTGCTTTTTATGGACAGGACATACCTGGGCAATTTTCCACATTGTCGGGTAGATGCCAGTGTTGTAGCTGTACTGGAACAGCTTGGCTAGAGGCGCCGCTAGTTCTGGAGCACAATTCTTCAGCACTACAGCTGGGATGTTGTCGGGGCCCATAGCCTTTGCTGTATCCAGTGCACTCAGCCGTTTCTTGATATCACGTGGAGTGAATCGAATTGGCTGAAGACTGGCTTCCGTGATGGTGGGGATATCGGGAGGAGGCTGAGATGGATCATCCACTCGGCACTTCTGGCTGAAGATGGTTGCAAACGCTTCAGCCTTGTCTTATGCACTCATGTGCTGGACTCCGCCATCATTGAGGATGGGGATGTTTACAGAGCCTCCTCCTCCCGTTAGTTGTTTAATTGTCCACCACCATTCACGACTGGATGTGGCAGGACTGCAGAGCTTTGATCTGATCCGTTGGTTGTGGAATCGCTTCGCTCTGTCTATAGCATGTTGCTTCCGCTGTTTAGCATGCATGTAGTCCTGAGTTATAGCTTGATTTAAAGTGATAAGTCCCAAAATGGTGTCTAACGCTCAACTCCACGCACAGTCTTAACCCCGACCATTTGAACATGTCTTAGAGTGCCTGGAGGACCCCGACCAGCGCTATTTAAAGGGACCATGCAGGATTTACAGGTTAGTGGCTGGATTATTGCTTCTGGCAGCCGAGACATTTGTAACTGTTTTTGGAGGTCTCCTAGATTTGAATACAAGATCGCGGGGACATAGCCTAACATTTAGAGCCAGGTTGTGCATGAATGAAGATAGGAAATGCTTCAACACGCAAAGGGTGGGAGACGTTTGGAACTCTCTTCTGCAGACAGCAGTTGATGCTAGTTCACTTGTGAATGTTAAATCTGCGATTGATAGATTTCTGTTAACCAAGGGTATGAAGGGATATGGGGCTAAGGCAGGTATGTGGAGTTGGGTCACAGGTCCACCATGATCTCGTTGAATGGTGGAACAGGCTTGAGGGGCTAAATGCCATGGCCACTTGCTGCCTCCTGATATGCGCCACCTTCTCCCGCAAGAAAGCGGGTTATGTGTCTGGGTGATGTGCCTGTCATAGTTGAATAGCTGCCAGTGTGTGTGGCCTGTGAGTTGTGGGTGGGCGGCTTGAAACAGTGGTAATGTGTAAGGGTGAGAGGAAGCATCTGGTGGAAGAGTTAAGTACTGATGGAAAGAGTGTGTTTGTTGGTATGTGGGTAATGGGGGGTGTAGTGCGTGGTGCAGTTGGTGGGAGACGCCACTTGACAGTTGGCCTCGCTCACCTTGACCACTTATGTCAAAGCATTGAACTTCTTCCTGCACTGCATCCATGAACATGATGCTGTGTGCCTGGCATTGACTTCATCCCCCGCTGCCTCCCACTGCCTTTTGGAGAGACGTCTGGAGGGCATCTTGCTGCACCCACCCCACCACCGCCCCTGCGGATATAGGATGTCCCTCCTTTTGTCCACCTCTTGCACCAAGCTCTCTAGTGCTTCAGCAGAGAACCTTGGTGCATGCAATCTCGCAGGCCTGGTACAAACTCAGATCGGCAGATTGGAGGATGTGGGATTCAGTAGTGTGCAACCTTTATTCAATGTTTTAACAAAACTCATCAATGTGTAAACATAGGGATGGGACCTGCATCTGTGTTTTGCGTGTGCGATGTCTGATCTCAGTTCAGACTCTGTGCAGACAGTAGACTGTTATTTTCAGCAAATAACAGGCACCAGCTCCCTTAGTGGTGGAAAGTGTGAATTGCATTGATTCCATGTGCAAGGCCTGGAATGGAACGTTGATTGCAGTGGAGGCCTCGGGTGGGCTGAAACTTGAGTCCTGCCTGCGAAGGGGTCATTGGGCACGGGGTAATAGCACATGACGCTACCTACGCCCAAAAACGGCCCCTATCCAATTTTCCCCCTGTAATGTTTATATTGCTATTGTGGAGTAACCTGTGTGTGCACTTTCCTAGTTAACAAAAACCTGTTAATCAATAAACTGATGATGAACACCGGATTCTGGGCTTTTGAGGATTGAATATAAGTGGAAAATATTTGGATATAATTAAAAGTCTTGAATATAGTGGGAGACGCATTAAATCTACCTTTCTTCCTGCATTTTGAAGTATTTGTTTTTTGTTAATGAGAAGTATTGTCTAATATCTTAGGTAGTAGCACTTTAACAAATTTAAATTTATCCTACATATGTCGATACAATTTGAATTTCAAAGCCTATGACTTTAATAATTTGAGAAGTAAAATGAGAGAAGAGGAAAGTCTGTGTTCAGAAATGGAA
This sequence comes from Heptranchias perlo, assembly GCF_035084215.1. Classification (NCBI taxonomy): domain Eukaryota; kingdom Metazoa; phylum Chordata; class Chondrichthyes; order Hexanchiformes; family Hexanchidae; genus Heptranchias; species Heptranchias perlo. Next base: position 50,108,522 of record NC_090329.1, read on the forward strand.
TACTTTTTCAATTTTGCCACCCACTGACAGCATCTGGAACTCTCAGCTCAGTTATTGTGCAAACTATATCTGATCTTCCCTCTTAAGAACCAATCCTTCTTTTCCCCTCGCACAGGAAAGAATTGAGCTCTATTCTGGACCCAAATTGAGTAATTATGGAGCTATTCAGATGTATTTAAACGTACTGTACTTGAATCCAGTTGGGCCTGAACTGCCATTACTGGTGTTTTGAAATTTCTGTCATTAATTGCACTCTTTTTTTTTTTAAAGCCAAAATTTGAGTTCTAACATCTGAAATTAAATCTCTACTCTGTACTTTAGACTTGCCTCAATGCACTTTTATCTTCAGGAGCTATTTACCCTGCAGTTAGGATGGTGATTTGAGTGTGGCCATGAAATGTTTTTGTTAGGCTGTCATGAGAAATTCATCAGCAAGCAAGAGATGTGTTTTTTCCTAGATCATTGAGAAATGCCCCCTCCCTCAAAAATAATAGCATGTTTAGCTATTGCAAGGCAGTCACGCTAAGTACATATGCAGTGGTTAAAATAGCTCCTAGAGTAGTATAATTTCAACTTCTACCTCTGTTTCTTCCTTTTCCTATTGTTTTTGGGTAATGTCCAAGTTACTGAAGTGTTTTCAACAAGCATTCCCTTTCAGTGTGATTGAGCTGGAAGAAAGACTGCATTTGTGAACCATTGAAATTTGCAGCTCAGGAAGAGCCCATTCAGGCCATCGTGTCTGTGCCAGCTCTATGCTAGAGCAATCCAAAATTATTCCTACTGCCCTGCTCTCCCCAAGCCCTGTGTTTTCCTCTGCTTCAAATATTTATCCAGTGATCCTTTTAAAGGATGCAATGATCTGTGCCTCAACCACTTCCTGTGGCAAAGCATTCCATGCTCCAACAACCCTCAAGAAATTTCTCCTAACCTCTCCTCACTCTTAGAGAATCCCTAGGCCTTTCTGTTCATCCATTTCCTTAAGCATCTTTCTATTGATTGCATATTCCCATTCCTTGTTTTTCCTCCCAAAATGTATTGCCCCACACTTATCCACATTAAATTGCATCTGCCACCTATCTGCCCATTCCACTAACCTGTCTTCCTGAAGTCTTTTGCCAAAAGTTGTTAGTTAAACCTCCTACATTTGTTGAGCATTAATTTAGTGGGCTATTAAGCTGTGAGCAGTAATTGGATTAATCAATTTTCACTGTTTACTAAACCCAACAACTTATACTTGTATACTGCATTTTAACATAAAGAAACGTGAAAAGGTAAAGCTGAGACTGAGCAGGAATTGGATGTTAATTGATAGTAGGGGACCCAGAACTGGACTCATTTTAAGGGTAAATAAAGTCAGCTAGGAAACAATTATTTGAGGAGTTAAAATTTGTGAAGCGTAATGCACCCAAAAAGGAATGAAGATGTGCATATTTTCCAAAGTCTCATTTCACTTTTGGTACAGAAAATGGGAAAAATTAGGGACATGAATATATGGAGCATATTTTATCTTATCACACATTGGTACTAAATCACCAAAAGATGGAAGCTCATAATTTCCAATTCTGCAGGAAAGAAATATCCAAAATTCATAAGGAACCAGGCCACTACTTTGAAAAATAATGCAGCATCAGTGGTCCCTTGGATATAGAATATTGCTGCTTAATGGAAGAATTGTATAATGACTTTTTTTAATTACAAAAAGAGAAAAGGATAAACTGGTAGAGGGTAGTCTTGTATTAGGCAATCATGTTGCAAATGCTAATAAAAGTTAGCATAGTGACTGTGATGTATAGTATCACTAAGTTGTAGGATGGATAGAAATGGGATTGAAGGTTATAAGTGTGGATAGAGATACATTTCCAATTTGTGGAATATTTGCTTCTTAACTTGCTGGGACCATGGAAAGCTGACCACAGATGAATAATGTAGATTATAAAAGTTGATATTCTAGAGTTTTGCTGGATTACATCCTGGGGGCGGCGAAAGGAACTTAGAAGGTTCTGCAGTCAGGAAAATTGGGAATAACCTGGCATTGTCTGAATAGCAGAAGTATTTTGGTTATCAGTACAAGAATGGATGGGGCATAGTTGACACTACAAAGAGAAAACTGATGTGAACTAGTTTGTTAAAGGCATTCCTTTTAGTTTAAAGAAAATGTTGAGTTGTTTGGGGAGGGAACTCGAAGGTATGGGAAAGTAAATTATGATCTGTCGAGATGGCTGGAGGGAAATCTGGAAGATGGCACACAACATGACGGAGCTCAATTTTGAAAGCCAAGTCCCGGTGTGGGGGGGCTAAGAAAATCGGAGAAATCCTGAGCGGGCAAGATTTCCGGCTCCAACCCACTGAACAACACGTACTACCCAGTGTCATCTTACCGAACCCGGAAGTCCTGCCGGCAATTAAAGCCCGCAGGATGATACTTAAACAAGCAAATGTAAGGTACTTTTTTTAAGTGGACAATGTGCCAAAAATAAAGACTTTGAACTTGCCTGGGCGGCTTTCCCACGGCTTCCGATTCACGCCTGGTGAAACTAGCCGGATCGATGAAAAATAAATTAAATTAAATTACATTTCCTATTGTTAAAAAAAAAGCATACCTTGCAAACGATGTCACCTGCACCCCCCTGCTCCGATGTCCTTTGCACACAACTCCTCTCCCCCCCCCCCCCCCCCCTCTGATGTCTTCTCCTCCCACCCCCGACGATGTCTGAAGTCTTCTGTCTTCTGTACACACGCCCCCTTCCGACGTCTGATGTCTTCTGCACACCCCCCCTTCCGATCTTTGTCTTCCCCGCCCCCCCCCACAACTCTCTCTCGCAACGGCCGACGAGGTCTCTCTCTTTTTTCTCTTCCCCCCCCCCCCCCCCCAACCTCGGATTTGCAGCTCCTGTCAGCAGCCCCCCTACCGTCTTCTTAAAGTTGAGCCCTATGTGTGCAACATTGGACTGAGCCATTCGTCTATATATTCAAAAGGAAAGTAACTCTTTAAATTGACTGATTTACAGTGGAAGTATGACTTTAGGGAGCACTTTAATGAGTGGAATGTCAAGTTGTCTGGTTGTGACCTTGCAGCTTGAATGGTCTTTAAGCTGAACTTTCTCCTGAGAACAGCATTACCTAGTTCAAAGGCTGTAGAGCATTTTAGAGCAACTGCAGAGTGATGAGTTTTCTGTCAGTACGGTATAGGGAATATTGTATCATTGCAAGGGGGGTTTGTTAACTTAGCTGATTTCCATGCTAATGAATATTTATTTCCCCATTTGGTGTCCGTGTGAAAACACATTTGAAGATACTCAGATGGAGCTGTTTGGATTCTCTGGGTTTTGAGTATTTGCTTCTTAGTTATGTGAACATCTGTGCTCTGTCATACTCCAAGGCGGCCTTCGAGACACACGACAACGCAAAATCGTCGAGCAGAAATTGATAGCCAAGTTCCGCACCCATGAGGACGGCCTCAACCGGGATCTTGGGTTCATGTCACGCTACACGTTACCCCACCAGCGAACAAATGTTATCTGTTTTTAATATAATGGGTCATTTGCTGGCTCTCTCTGCCTTCCGGATGTTTCTGCCTCTCTCTGTGTTTTTTTTCCCTGTTTGTTTTTTTGTTGAATGTGTATTCGGGGGTTCTGCAGATGACACCTCTCTGTCTGAACACGGTGATTGCCTTGGCAACGGGCAGTTGCAGGGGCAGTCTGTAAACACCATGTATTATTCAATATGTATAAATGCGTAGGCTTCAAGGAGATCCTGAAACATTTGCCTGAGGAAGGAGAAAATCTCCGAAAGCTTGTGAATTTAAAATAAAATTGCTGGACTATAACTTGGTGTTGTAAAATTGTTTACAATTGTCAACCCCAGTCCATCACCGGCATCTCCACATCATAAGTGAAATGAGGCCTGAATTGAATTGCATCTAACTGTTGATCATAATAGCTATAGTGTATACATTAATATACACTTCAGCTATTCGGTGTCCTAAACTCATCATGTAGCTTCCTTAAAGAAGACACAATATTGCTCTTGTAACCTGTTCTGCCTCTTGACTTTTGCTGCTTAGATCAGTTGCAGTGTGCTTTGCTGCAAGAAAAACCTAGCATGCCTTGTATCTATTCCAGCTGGCACAGAGCATTATCTGGAAGCCATTTTAATCATTTTTTTTCTTCCAAAGATCTTACTTGTGTATCACTAAAACACTCAATTATTTTTTATTACTGCACAGGAATCAATATAATAAATAACACATTTTTCACTGAACTGCTACTTTGGTAGCAAGTTGTTAATAAAGATACTACATCTGGTTAGAATTACAGGCCATGGTTGGTGTCACGTTATGTTGAGTAAGCATCTTTGAATTAAAATATTTACCACCTTGTATTTCTAGCCTGAAAGGCTTTCTCTTTTTAAAGATCCTAATCTTAGATGCTCTGCTGCTTACATTTTAACTATTATTATCCACTGTTTTATCATTTGTGTAAAAATAATATGCTTCTTGTTAATGTGTCTAGACAAGAGAATTGAACACACAACACATGAAAAATTTCAATCATCAAATAAGGAAAAGGTTGGTAAGTCTTTTAAAAGAAAGGGTGAAATTATATTGGACCAAGTAGCTACAGATTGAGCTGACACACATGCTAATGAGTCAGGTGAAATCCTAAATCAGTTTCACATATATGCACAAAAACATTCCTGTGTACCACTTCTATTTAGGCCAAGAAAGTAAATAATCTCTACATATTGCCGTGACTAGAGGTTCTCTGTAACAACGGTACGTTGTCAGGTCATTAAAGACACAGAATCCATTCTACTGACCTATGTTATTGCGATCGGTTTTGAACTGCCACATAAAATCTATTTATATCAAAGGAATAATCCAGCAAAAGCTCAAATATATTATTGAACCTTGCCTTGGTGTCTTGCAGCTTCTGAATTAAAATGTACTTTTTGTTGCTTAAACCAATGGTTATGACAAATCTGGATAATTGCACGCAGGACCATGGTTTTGACTGATGAGGCGGTAGTTGGCCGGATTGGATTTGTCCTGATTTTTATGGACATGACATACCGGGGCAATTTTCCACATTGTCGGGTGGATGCCAGTGTTGTAGCTGTACTGGAACAGCTTGGCTAGAGGCGCAGCTAGTTCTGGAGCACAAGTCTTCAGCACTACAGCTGGGATGTTGTCGGGGCCCATAGCCTTTGCTGTATCCAGTGCACTCAGCCGTTTCTTGATATCACGTGGAGTGAATCGAATTGGCTGAAGACTGGCTTCCGTGATGGTGGGGATATCGGGAGGAGGCCGAGATGGATCATCCACTCGGCACTCCTGGCTGAAGGTGGTTGCAAATGCTTCAGCCTTGTCTTTTGCGCTCCCGAGTTGGGCTCTGCCATCATTGAGGATGGCAATGTTCATGGAACCTCCTCCTCCCGTTAGTTGTTTAATTGTCCACCACCATTCACGACTGGATGTGGCAGGACTGCAGAGCGTTGATCTGATCTGTTGGCTGTGGGATCATTTAGCTCTGTCCATAGCTTGTTGCTTCCGCTGTTTAGCATGCATGTAGTCCTGTGTTGTAGCTTCACCAGGTTGGCAACTCATTTTTAGGTTCGCCTGGTGCTGCTCCTGGCATGCTCTTCTACACTCCTCATTGAACCAGGGTTGATCCCCTGGCTTGATGGTAATGGTAGAGTGAGGGATATGTGGGCCATGAGGTTACAGATTGTGGTGGAATACAATTCTGCTGCTGCTGGCCCACAGAGCCTCGTGGCTGTCCAGTTTTGAGCTGCTAGATCTATTCTGAATCTATCCCATTTAGCACAGTGGTAGTGCCACGCAACATGATGGACAGTGTCTTCAATGTAAAGATGGGACTTGGTCTCCGCTGTGCAGTGGTCACTTCTACCAATACTGTCATGGACAGATGCATCTGCAACAGGTGGATTGGTGAGGACAAGTTTTTCCCTCGTGTTGGTTCGCTCACCACCTGCCGCAGGCCCAGTCTGGCAGCTATGTCCTTCAGGACTCGGCCAGCTCGGTCAGTAGTGGTGCTGCCGAGCCACTCTTGGTGATGGACATTGAAGTCCCCCACCCAGAGTACATTCTGTGCCCTTGCTACGCCTCAGTGCTTCCTCCAAGTGGTGTTCAACATGGAGGAGGACTGATTCATCAGCTGAGGTTAGGGCGGTAGGTAGTAATCAGCAGGAGGTTTCCTTGCTCATGTTTGATCTGATGTCATAAGACTTCGTGGGGTCCAGAGTCAATGTTGAGGACTCCCAGTGCCATTCCCTCCTGATTGTATATCACTGTGCCACCACCTCTGGTGGGTCTGACCTGGACAGGACATACCCAGGGATAGCGGTGGAGGAGTCTGGGACATTGGCTGAAAGGTATGATTCTGTGAGTGCGGCTGTTGCTTGACAAGTCTGTGGGATAGGTCTCCCAATTTTGGCACATGTCCCCAGATGTTGGTGAGGAGGACTTTGCAGTGTCGATTGGGCTTGGTTGTGTCTGATGCCGGGTGGTCCGTCCAATTTTATTCTTATTACGTCTTTTTGTAGCGGGATTGCACAACTGAGTGGCTTGCTCGGCCATTTCAGAGGGCAGTTAAGAATCAACCACATTGCTGTGGGTCTGGAGTCACATATAGGCCAGACCTGGTAAGGACGGCAGGTTTCCTTCCCTAAAGGACATTAGTGAACCAGATGGGTTTTTACAACAATCTGGTAGTTTCATGATCACTGTTACTGATGCTAGCTTTTTATTCCAAATTTGTATTTAATTAACTGAATTTAAATTCCTCAGCTGCCGTGGCGGGACTTGAACTCATGTTTCTGGATTATTAGACCAAGCCTCTGGATTACTAGTCCAGTAACATAACCACTATGGTACCCCTGTGCTAATTTGGATCTAACCAGCAAAAAATAGGGAAGAGGCAAGCACTGCCCAAATGAAGGAAATGTGTCCTCTGACATGTTTCCTGGCGTTTGCGTCACTGGAATGGTGGACACAAGTGCCTCCTGTTAGGCCCAGATGAATGTCCAGTGTTCGCAAGTCAGTGAAGGGGGCCACAAACTTTTTTTTGGTAGCTCATGCCTATGCAAGTGCTCACAACATGGCTTTGCACAGACTGAAAACGATGGTTACTTTTTTTATCTTTACCATTTCATTTTCCTGGCAGCTTGGAGGCTGCCCTTTGGAATTTTCTACCCCGATTTTGATAGTACTCCCCAGCAGAGGGGTGGGGGGGAGTGGCATTCAGAATATAAATGACCGAGGACCAGAAATTTGATGGCTCTCCAATGGTGAGCAGAAATCTTGCCCTGCCAGAGATTTACCCCAGTTGAGTAGCTGGAGAATCCCGACCTGTATGTTTTATGGTGAGAATTCCCATTGTAAACTACTTTATAAACTAGAAGATTATGTCAGTCTAAGTGAATGCAATGTGCTTCACTTTAAAGTATTTGAAGGAGTGTGATTCCGTAACTGTGGTCCAAATCAGGTCACAAAAACACACAAATTTAAGAATGAAAAGGGGCTCTTCAGCTCATCTCAAGATTTAGGTCCAGATGCAGGATCTGCTTAGACCACTTTATTTCCACCATGTCATAGCACCAAGCCTGTATCCCCATACTCCATGAGTTAGCAATATAACCCTTGTTCTCAATGCTTTCAAGTACATATTTCTAGTATTGGGCAGTCTTTTGTTGCATTAATATTATACAATATATAAATATTTTTCTCCATTTTAAAATGCATATATTATTGATTTAAAAAAAAATGTTTTAATTTGAGTGTGTTTGCAGAATACAGAGTGCCTTCAGTCCAGCCTATCCAGAATTGACCATTCCCCACTGTACCTCCCAATCATTAATATTTTGTACAGTGCAATAGCAACTTAACAAACTGGTTAGAAAATCTAGTCTTGGCCTGGTAGATTGGTTGGTTGTCTGGTTAATTTTTTATTGAGAAGCGGGAACAGGCAGTTCAATTTCAAAAATTGTATACCCTGCCTAAATTCCCTCGTAAGCTTCACACGTATTCATGCTTCTTTTCTGGGTCCAATATTGGAGTACTAGCTCAAGGCACTCAGGGTACATTATTTTTAAAGTTTATTTAAAATTTTGTAAATTAATTTTAAGGTCAGTTTAAAATCTCATGCAGCATTGCATATGACTGAATTATGGAAATGCAAGCATATCAGCAATGCTAATTTACAGTATCAGCTAAATTTTAGTGAGACTTCAAAGGATTCTCTCAATGTATCCTGTCTGTATCCGGCATCTGTAATTGTACAGATAAGGTGCATATTAATTTAAAAATTGGCACAAGAACTTACCTATTGTGTAGATAAGTTCAAATAACATTTGATGAATTAGTGGTGGTTCAGACATTTTGAACTAGAGAAAGTTTAGAGAAAATTTGACATTTTTGAAATAGTGCAGTAGCATCAACTGGTCCAGTGGTATGATAATTGTAGTGTGTGCTTCTGTGGTGGTGAGCTAAACCAAGGCCTGCAGCAACAGATTATGGAGAAAGCTGGGAGATGAAAGACAACCACCAAAATAAATGAGTAAATGAAAAGGGAAGAAATGAAAGACTTGTCAGATTTAAAATAAAAATGTAGGCATGTTGGAACACTGCACTTTGAAGCACCATCACACGGTATCTTGCAGTGAGATGATGCAGGTCTGACTTCTGTCCCCACCCTCCGTGCTGTGCTAGGAGGTGTCAAGTAACTGTGTGGGGACCTTCCCTGTAGGAGTAAAGAAAACCAGAGGATATCCTCGCTAGGCGTGCTGCCCCATGGGCCTGGAGAAGTTTGGGAGCAGGCCATTTACTCATCCTTTACAGAGGCATGTAGCCTGGAAAGTATCTGTAAGAGGAAGGGTAAGAATTACAAAGAAGAATCTTTAAAGATGCATGCTTTTTATTGGAGAATATATACCCTCTGCCAGGAAGATTAGATTTTAAAGCCAAAAAAAACCACATGTCTAAACCAGACTTGGATAGAGAACAACTGGGGCGTAGAAAGAAATATTACAATTGATCTTTGCTTTCCTGAATTAGGGAGAGAAAAATTGGCAAGAACTGGTAAAGTACATTGGCAAAAGCCCAAACCTTTCTTGTGCAAATGTCCTGACAAGTTCTGTAAGTGGGCTGCCTCCCTTTATGATCCGAAACCTTTTGCTCACTTTCATGCTGAGTAGGCCTGGCCAACTAACTCTGCTCACCTGAAATAATAGCTTAACAGAATTGACATGGGTTTCCCACTAAATCTTCTGTCAAATTTCCGAGTGTAATGTATCCAAGTTTGCTGACAATATAAAGCTAGGTGGGAAAGTAAGCTGTGAGGTGGACACAAAGAGCCTGCAAAGGGATATAGACAGGTTAAGTGAGTGGGCAAGGAGGTGGCAGATGGAATATAATGTGGGGAAATGTGAGGTTATTCACTTTGGTAGGAAGAATAGAAAAACAGAATATTTTTTAAATGTGAGAAACTATTAAATGTTGGTGTTCAGAGAGACTTGGGTGTCCTCGTACAAGAGACACAAAGTTAGCATGAAGGTACAGCAAGCAGTGAGGAAGGCAAATGGCATGTTGACCTTTATTGCAAGGGGGTTGAAGTACAAGAGTAAGTAAGGAAGTCTTACCATAGTTGTACAGGGCATTGTTGAGACCTCACCTGGAGTACTGCGTACAGTTTTGGTCTCCTTATCTAAGGAAGGATATACTTGCCCTTAGAAGCGGTGCAGGAAAGGTTCACTAGATTAATTCCTGGGATGAGAGGATTGTCCGATGGAGAGGTTGAGTAGAATGGGCCTATACTTTCGAGTTCAGAAGAATGAGAGGTGATCTCATTGAAACATACAAGATTCTGAGGGGGCTGGACAGGGTAGATGCTGAGAGATTGTTTCGGCTGGCTAGAGAGTCTCGAACTAGGGGGCATAATCGCAGGATATGGGGTCGGCCATTCAAGACTGAGATGAGGAGGAATTTCTTCACTCAGAGGATTGTGAATCCTTTGGAATTCTCTACCCTAGAGGGCTATGGATGCTGAGTCATTTAATATATTGAAGGCCGAGATGGATAGATTTTTCGACTCTCGGGGAATCAAGGGATATGGGGATCAGGCGTGAAAGTGGAGTTGAGGTCGATGATCTGAGTGAATGATGGAGCAGACTCAAGGGGTCGTATGGCCTACTACTCTTCCTATTATGTTCTCATTTGAAAGGCTGAAAACAACAATGTGCAGGCCAAAATAACTGATCAAATATTATGATAATTAAATGAACAAATACTAAACTGCATAATTGTTTGTGATCTAGGAACAGTCCATAAGGCTTCCATCAGTAAGAGATAACCATTCAATAAATTCTACACCAGCAGTGTTTGTCACCTCTGCAAAGTCTCCCTTCCACTGTTTCTCTTAATAGCTATTCAGTGACCCCTGCTAAAAGTGCCAGTGATGCTAAATGGAATTAGTTCTGGCTGTTAAGGCTACATAGTTGTACAGTCCACCATTTGATGCTGTCTGCAATCTTCTGGGATGTTCCAGGCTTGGGGATTCCAATAGGTCCCATTTGCACTTCTCCGTGGATCTGGATGCTTGCATCTTTCCGGTCTCCAGATACCTGGGTGCTCAGGTGGTGGGAGCTGTGGGAATTCCGGTGACTGATATATCCAGCTGTTCCCATTTTGTTCCTGACGTCATGAAGCCCATGGGATTAAAGGGGCAGTGGCGGTGTGAATACAAAATTGTTTTAAGAGACAGCAAGTAGAGAGTAGCAGTGAATGGTTGGTTGTTTTTCAGACGGGAGGGAAGTATACATTAGTGTTCCCCAGGGTCTGTATTCGGACCACTGCTCTTTTTGATATTTATTAATGACATAGACTTGGGTATAGAGGGTATAATTTCAAAGTTTGCAGATAACACGAATCTTGGAAATGTAGTAAACATTGAGGAGGATAGTAGGACATAGAGAAACTGGTGAAATGGGCAGACACATGGCAGATGCAATTTAACGAAGAGAAGTGTGATGTGATGCATTTTGGTAGGAAGAATTAGGAGAGGCATAGAGTACAAAAGCAAGGCAGTTGTGCTAAACCTTTATTAAACACTAGTTAGGCCCCAGCTGGAGTATCGTGTTCAATTCTGGGCACCACACTTTAGGAAGAATGTCAAGGCCTTGGAGAGGGTGCAGAAGAGATTTACTAGAATGGTACCAGGAATGCAGGACTTCAGTTATGTGGAGAGAGTAGAGAAGCTGGGTTTGTTCTCCTTAGAACAGAGAAGGATAAGGGGAGATTTAATAGAGGTGTTCAAAATCATGAAGGGTTTTGTTAATGTAAATTAGGCAAAACTGATTCTAGTGACAGAAGGGTCAGTAACCAGAGGACACAAATTTAAGGTAATTGGCAAAAGAACCAGAGGGGAGATGAGGAGAATTTTTTTAACGTAGCGAGTTATGATCAGGAATGCACTGACTGGAAGGGTGGTGGAAACAGATTCAATAATAACTTTCAAAAGGGAATTGGATAAATACTTGAAAGGGAAAAATTTGAAGGGGAATTGGGACTAATTGGATAGCTCTTGCAAAGAGCCAGCACAGGCAAGATGGGCTGAATGGAATACCATTCTATGATTTTCTGTGGAATGCACAGAACTACTGCCCACTCCAGCCCCTAGTGGAAATTCCCCATGATGCCTCTTCAGGGCGGAGGCCCAGGTGGCTAAATCAGGCTGCGTATTTATGACCCCCTAGTTTTGGACTCCCCACAAGTGGAAACGTTGGGGGTAAATTGGGCCACGTAGCACCTGTTCTGTAGGCACTACACGGACACCTAAGCCCTGAAATGGCGTCTGAGATGTGCGCGCACACTTTCGGTGTGACATGTGCAGGACGCCATCTTGGTAAAGACGTTTGCACGTGCACATCTGATGAATGCCGGCAGCATGTAGAGTGGGGAGATTATGACGTAAGTCAGTGTGCAATACTGATTTAAAGGGACCGCTGCTATTTTGGAACTCCACGCTCCAGCCAACACACTGTCTTAACCTCACACAGCTGAACAGGTCTTAAATGGCATGGAGGATCCCCCCACCAGCAGCGCTATTTAAAGGGATCATGCCGGAGTTACAGGTTAGTTGCTGGATTATTGCTTTTGGCTGCAGATGCATTTGTACCTGTTTTTGGTGGTCTCCTATACTTGAATACTAGGACTAGGGGACATAGTCTAAAAATTAGAGGCAGGAGTTTTAGGGGTGGAGTTAGGAAACACTTCTACACGCAAAGGGTGGTAGAAGTTTGGAACTCTCTTGCGCAAACAGCAGTTGATGCTAGCTCGATTTGTTAATTTTAAATCTGAGATTGATAGATTGTTGTTAACCAAAGATATTAAGGGATATGGGGCTAAGGCAAGTATATGGAGTTAGGTCACAGATCAGCCATGATCTCATTGAATGGCGGAACAGGCTCGAGGGGCTAAATGGCCTACTCCTGTTCCTATAATAATGTTTCAATACTCTACAGGGAGTGAGCTGGCTAGCTGATAGGCAACAGCAAGGACACTGGTGGAGTGGCAGGGGTGGAATGGGAATGCTGTCATCCTGAGAGAGAACAGCATGCTCAGGTTCCATGGAGCCACTGCCACTTGCTGCCTCCTGTTATGCGCTACCTTCTCCTGCAAGAAAGCAGGACATGCGTCCTGCAAGATGTTCGGGTGATATGACTGTCATGGTTGAATAGCTGCCAGTGTGTGTAACCTGTGAGTTGTGGGTGTGCGGCTTGCAACAGTGGTAATGTGTGAGGGTGAGAGGAAGCATCTGATTGGAAGAGTATTGATTATAAAGAGTTTGTTGGTAGGTGGGTGATGGGAGGTGCAGTGCGTGGAGCAGTGGATGAGGCTACTGGTGCAGTTGATAGGAGATGCCACTTGGCACTTGAACACACTCAGCTTGACCAATTGTGTCAAATCATTGAACTTCTTCCTGCACTGCATCCATGTTTGTGGTGCTATACTCTTGGCATTACCCTCATCCCCCACAGCCTCAGGAGCATATGTCTGGAGGGCCACTTGCCCCTCTGTGGATATAGGATGCCCCTCCTTCTATCCACCTCTGGCACCAAGGCCTCTAGTGCATCATCAGAGAACCTTGGTGCACGCTCTCTCATAGGCCCGGTACAAACTCACATTGGCAGATTGGTGAGGTCTGGTGTGCAGATTGGAGGATGTGGGATGTAGTTTTGAGCAGTCAATTCAATATTTTAAAAAAACAACAGTTTTTAAACATAAGAATGAGACCTGCATCTGTGTTTTGCTTGTGCAATTTCTGATCTCCATTCAGACCCGTATCTTATATTTTGAAAATATAAGAGTCCTGTAAACTTTGAGCAACCAAGTTGTTGCTCGTTGAAAATTCCAGCGTTCCCATCATCACCCTGCTTCACTATATTGCAGCACAGATTCACGTCACAATCGACTCCCACCACTTCCTGTAGCCATAGTGCACCTCCCCTTTAAGAGGTGCAGGCTGCCTTTAAGTGGTGCCAACCACTCCCAATATCAGGGCCCCCTGCAGGTGAGCAGCCTCTTAAAAGCACAGGTAGTGCTGGATGCACGCAGCAGTCATTGAAATCACCGGACAGAACAAATGTTACGTGCTGCCTGCATCACAATGACTAGACTCAGGTTAATTGTGCACTGCGATCCTAGCACCCATTTTCTGGGGTTAACTAATTTAAAACCCCTCCCCTGCCACCAGTGTTCCTGGTCCCATCTGATTTTCTGGTCCCTTCTGCTGCGCTCTCAGCCACTTCATGCCAGGAGTAGTCTGCAAGGAAATTCAAGGCCAGAATATTTTTCCACTTTCAGTTTTGATCACCTTGTTTTTTTATTTCACTCCTTTAGTAATAAACAATGGCATTAAAAGATGTTCTGCAGCACATTTACATAAGCAGCTGGCAGCTCTGACTACTGCCACATGTGACAACAAAATACGTATAAAGTGTGTTGCCAGTAAAGGTGGCCATGTTTTTAAGTCACCAACAAACTGTGCGGCTGAAGTGGTCTTGCCTGTGGTGTACAGTCCATTGAAATAGTTTCATTATCACTGGGCCGTACAGACCTTCCCTAGCCATAAGGGGAGATTCTGGCTCCAGCAAATGTAACTGTTCACTGGAAACAGTACTGCAATACAAAATGGGGCAGTTTCAACAGCAATGGCAGCTAGTTTCTCAAAACTGCATCAGGACGCATTTTTGCAAATAAAGATAGCATTAGTGTCTGTTGATGTTGCAAGTAATTATAGAGACACTTCTACGAACTGCAACTTGATTCTCATTGGTGTAGCACACACAGTGTACTGCAACATTGAAGAGAAGGATGCAGATTCATGACCGTAATCCAACATATAGGGCCTGATCAATCTCGGCTGATTTATTAAGGATAATAGTCAGTAAGGTCCAGGTGTATCCCAACTGGCTGGGAGGAAAAAAACAGGCATGTCACATAAATGCGGAGAGGATTTTAAATTAAAATCTTCAGCCACAGCAATGAGAAGTTATTTAAGATAGGTTGTTCCTCTCTCTCTGTTTGGAATGTGCAACATATATTAATTAATTATATCTATGTACTCTATCAGATCGCTGTGCTGTTTCTCACGGTGTACTATAAGATATACAGTTTTATAAAAATAGGTGTGTTATAAGAAAAGTGTTAACGTGAAGCAAGTGTGGCACTAACTGGAAATGCACGCTATATGGAAAATTGGAGGGGCTGAGAAAATCTGAGGAGCTGGGCTTGACATACTGTGACCAGACGAAGCTGGACAAGGGCTGGAGGGTAGGACGAAAACCGAGGGAAAACAACAAAATGTAATATTTAAAATGATGGCTGTTGAATGCTTCTTGGAAAAGCTCCAAACTCTCTTTTAAACATCGGTAAACCCCATAAACCAGTGGGGCAGTCAGACATTAATCAAGGTTTTTTCTGGCCCTGTATTACAGTAGTGCAGTGGGATGGCCTACAAATTTGAACAGGGCTGGAGAAAGAACAGTGAACAATAAACCAAAAGGGTGGCTGCACAACATCAGAATGTTTACTGCTAGGGCACAGGCCCAGGCCCGACCCCAATGGAGGCGCAAACCAACAGGGTTAAAAGAATGGTAGAAAAATCTTGATTTTAAAATGACGACAAGCCATAAACCAGCAACGCAGTTGTAGCAGCCATATCTTGATTTACTACAGCTAGGGTGCAGGTCAAACGGAGCCATGAATCAGTGGGCTTGAATAAAATTTATATTAGTGGGGCTGGAGGACAAACTTTAAGTAGAAAATAGAAAAAAAGTTCAAATTATTTTGAAAAGAAATTCAGAAACTTGTGGGCGATTTCTGGCAGATCTACAGGTTTTGTTCAGCAGTTGTTGATGGGAGCAAGAGGCACCACATCACCATCTAGTGGCAGGAAGCCTAAAACTATGTTGTGAGGGGCAACAGTTTTACATATGGAATTGCCTGTTATAAATGGGTAACTTCATTTTTTTTAAAATAGAAGTGCTGTGGCAGAAAACTCTAGCCATATCCCTAATAATTTTCAATATTAACCCATTAAATTACTCCACCAAAATATAATGGCAAGGCTGTCCGCACATCCTGCGGACAAACTCTACGACAAAGCTTACCTCATGGTCTCTTTTCAATTTTTTTAAGTTCAGCACTGTGATTTCAGCACGGTTCATTCGGAACCGATACAGACTGTGGGAACGGAATGGAAGCCACACCCACAGAATCTGTCAAGAAGAGAAGTCAAGCAGGCAACTAGAATTCATTCCTTCACAGTTAACTTCTGTATGTTAGTTTAAATAAAAATTTAACATATCTTATAAAAAGCCAAGCAAATAATTTAATGTAATGAAACTTACAGAAGTTAAAAGTAAAAAAAACTTTAATAAATTTGTAATCAAAAAATATTAAAATAAGAGTAATATGACATTCCACATTTTAAATTTTTTTTTTGTTGTCTCGCAGTCATTGTGCTTTTAAAAAGTAGTGTCGGGCTGTTTTTTTCCAGTGTACCTTTTGGTGGCGTAAGTGTCTTTGCTGCAGCTGGCAGATGGGTAAGTTTACGAAAGTTTAATGGTTTGATTGATTGTAGCGTAGGTGACCCTTTAATTCGGACCTGTCAAACCACCGACAAACCAATGGGAGCAAGTTCGCGATTTCCTGGTTTTAGTGTGCATTCGCGAACTTGCTCCCTGTCTTCACTGGCGGTTAGAGAGGACACCACTGATGAACGGAGTCGGCGGGTGAGCAATTTATGCCCCAATAGAGCCTAGTGATACAAGATACTTCCTGTCATCTGCTTGTTTTTATTGACACTCTTTTCATTCCTCCCCCCTGCCCTACCCCGACACACAGTTCAGCTTTTATTAAACTGAAATTATGGAGTTTTACGACGTGTAGAAACCTGGCAGTAGGGTGGCTTCACCAGTAGGGTGTAGTCACCGTCTAGGGAGCTGAATTCCCAACAGAAACTGGCCCAATACCTTTAATTAAAGAAATACTTGTATTTATATTGCATTTCTCAGAACCATCTCCAAGTGCATCATATACAGCAGATCACTTTTTAGAGTACAGTAAAATATGTTGGCAAAGTTGCCGTTAGTAGCATTTATATAATAGCAAAATTGCCAATAATGATGAAACCTAGAATATCCCAATCAACTGTGTTAATTAATGACTGACGGCTGGTTTCCAATCACAAACAATAAAGTAGGAAGCAAAACATATAAAATGACTGATTTTACCAAGAGTTGACCAAGGCTGTACAATAATCTATCATGAGAGTTATCAACTGCTTCTGCTTCACTGTCATTTTAATCCCTAGATCAGATAATTGCCTGTGTTTGTTAACTCTTTGTTTGCTAATTAGGTGCAGATGTTTAATTTGAATAATCTTTCTGTGAGCACATCAACTGTTACATGCACCATCCTCCTTACTACTATCCGCGTGATGCACACTGCGGGAAAATAAGTACAATGCCCACAAGCTCAGTACACAAAGAGAAATAACGAATGTATAGATGAAGTTGGACAAATCCATAGGCTTCTTATACCTGGTAACACGGGTGATGTTGGAAGTTGCTGGAGAAGGAGGTCAAAGAAGAAAATTTGTGGTGCCTCCACTGCCTCTGATTTGTCACGCTGCTTGGATGAGTAGAAATTTCCTCCAATTAAATATTGGGAAGACTGAAGCCATTGTCTTTGGTCCCCGCCACAAACTCTGTTCCCTAGCCACGGACTCCATCGCATCCCTGGCTACTATCTGAGGCTGAACCTTGGCATCCTGTTTGACCCCGAGAGGAGCTTTCGACCCCAGATCCATCATCAAGACCGCCTACTTCCACCTCCATAACAACGCCCATCTCAGCCCCTGCTTCAGTTCATCTGTTGCTGAAACCCTCATCCGTGCCTTTGTTACCTCTGGATTCGACTATTCCAATGCTCTCCTGGCCGTCTTCCCACCTTGTACCCTCCATAAACTTGAGCTCATTCAAAACTCTGCTGCCCATTATCATAACTCGCACCAAGTCCCATTCACCCATCACCCCTGTGCTTACTGACCTACATTGGCTACTAGTACGGCAACGCCTCAATTTTAAAATTCTCATCCTTGTTTTCAAATCCCTCCATGGCCTCTCCCTTCCCTATCTCTGTTAGCTCCTCCAGCCCTAAAACCCTCCAAGATCACTGCGCTTCTCCAATTCTGGCCTCTTGCGCGTCCCCAATTTTTATTACTCCACCATTGGTGGCCATGCCTTCAGCTGCCTAGATCTGGAATTCTCTCCCTAAACTTCTCCGTCTCTCCACCTCTCTTTCCTCCTTAAAACCTGCCTCTTGACCAAGCTTTTGGTCACTTGTCCTAATGTCTCCTTATGCGGCTCAGTGTCAAATTTTGTTTGGTAACGCTCCTGTGAATCGCCTTGGGATGTTTTGCTCTGTTAAAGGCGCTATATAAATGCAAGTTGTTGCTTTTGTGGAGATGCAGCCTGGGGTTGTCCTTGCCCTCATGGATGATTCTGGAGTAATGAGAATTTGATGGCCAAGAGGGAGAGGCAATGTTAGTTGGAGGTGGCTAAGCCAGTTACAATATAGGATGACTAGTGCTACATCAAGAGTACTCGAGCCTACAGTCCCCTGAGTTAAGGTCATGAATGTGGGTGCTGTACTAGGGGCAATGGCAGGGTTGGGAGACCCTGAAAGATCCAATGGGGATATGAGTGTTGCACACTGTTGAGTGGGTCAGTGGAAGTAGCATTATTGTCATTGGTAGATTGCCTGAGGAGAGGGAGTTGGGAGTGATTTGTGTGAACTGGTGTGTAGTTTTTCTCAGAGGAGGGGGTTGCTGAGTGAACAGAGGGGTTTGGATGATATGAGGAATTGATCAGCATTGGCTTGTTGATGATCGAGTCCTTGGAGATGGCAAGGCATCATGTAATGCTGACGTTGAGGGGTTGGCCGTGAGGTATGGTGGGGTTAATGTGAGAGTGAGTGAGAACAGGAGCAGGAGGGTAGAGACATCACTGGGGAGAGGGAGTTTAGATGTTGGTTGAAGGCACCAAGAATGAGGAGTTGCTTGATGTATAGCAGTCTAACTATACATAAATACTATCTGGTCTTTCTGAGGATCCCACACCTGACATCAACAAAGCACATCCACTTCCCAGGGTCTGCAAAGATGATTCTAATGATTATTCCCTAGCGGTAGGGAATGTGAAATGGGACATAAAAGATTATCATCCCCTTCAAATGTTTGTAGCTTTGTTTTTGTTTTCAGCAGCTATTGTACAAAAAAAAAATCAAAATGCAACAGTGTTAATTCTGATCCCATGAGGCACTTTTTGGGGGGAAAACCTTGACCCAGTTGTAAGTTTTTTTTTTACTTAGCCCAACATCGATCTGTAAATCTCTTGGCTAATCTATAAATCTGCATTGCATCCTGTTGTCATTTTCAGTTATTAGTCTTGACAGCTGATTTAACTGTTATATTGAACATGTATGTTCCCATATGTTGGTACTTTGGGCACTCATCTTGGAGGGAGCTGTATTTTTTGGTTTAATTGTCTTACTTTTGATGTAAAGTGAAGTTAGACTACTTCAGTTTGTAGGAGTTACTTTCTAAGAAAAGTCAGTGCAACACAAGAAAGATCATAAAAATAAGGCAGTAATAATTTTATCAAGGATAAGATGTAACAAAAATTTTGAAGTATTTTAATATTGCAAAGCGGTTTTACTTTAGGGGGAAATATTAACTGCTCTGGTATATTTAAAATTTCTGAACACTGCAGTTAATTACAACTCTGCTTTAATTATCCATGTAAGCAATTAAAGGATCCCTATGAGAGCTTCTGGAGCATAATTGCATGTTGCTTATGACCCTGGGCATCTAACTAAATACTTGAAAGACTCTAGCCATGTGATTTTAAAATAACAAGCAAGTTCAAACGAGGACCAAAACGTTGCCAAAACCTTGCCAAAACCTTGAGACGGAAATCATTTATAAATCCTTTAGTTTTGTCGTTTATTTTATTTTTAAAGGTCATGCAATGTAGAACTGTGTTTTGTGGACCTCCCCAAATGAAACCTATAACTCTCACGAGAATTATGTATCTAGTTTTATACGAGGATTTTGGAGAATATGAGAATTAACAAGGAAAAATGTGTCTGAATGCATTTTTTTATGTACATCGTTTATTTTCATGACCTGCGAAACCGGATGTGTTGCCTATGCACAGCTTTTTTACCATTCCTGTAAATCGTGAATGCAACATTGGGCTGGATTTTGCTGTAAAAATAACAGTGAGGCTAATAGCGTTCACCGTTGTTAAGGTGCAAATCGGACAGTAACTTCCGGCGACCGCACATGCGCAGTTAAACGCGGAAATTGCTGTTAGAGATGGGATGCTCCTTCAAAAACTGTGCAAAAACAGCATCTCGCCGGCTGACTCGCCATTCAAATATATCGAACAACGTGAAGTTCCTGTACATGCCTCATAGACTTGAAATGACAACATTTTGTGGTTGAATTTAGTCCGTATCTAAGTACCTTTTTAATGGCGTGGTAAGTCTTAAATATTGCCAAACAACCTCTCTGGTACTGAAATATAACTTTTATAAGAGTGAAGTCTCATTCCTTCAGATTTTAATTATTGTTAGACATTTTTTTGTAAATTAACAAAAAATTGTCTCTTATCTCTGTCTCTTAATTCAATCTTTCTTACCCTCTCTTTATTTTGCTTTCTGTACCTGATTTGATATTGAATTCACTATTCTAACTTACACTTCCTGATTCTGACTGTGCTGTTATTAATGATTCTTCAATCTGATTGGTTAAGGGGATACACAGTCGCTTTCCCTGTTCACAGAGGCCCCAGATGCCCTGTAGAGGGCGCCATGTTGTTTGGCTGTCTCGTTGACAGTAACTTCCCATGCAGAGACTGATAGACTTGCACCTGCCCATAGACTTTCTAACGATCGTCACTCACAGCAAAATCAGGCCAATTGTGTGTTTGGGGGGAAAAAAACGTGCAACACTCAATACCAGCCCTGTATGATGTGATACTGTATTGCATGCAGTTTTTGTCACATTTATATTCTTGATCATTTCATTTTGTAATTCCTCTTTGCTGTCATAATTGTTTCTTTGGCATCTTTCCTAACTTTCCTAACTTCTGGCTATTTAAGCCAGAAATCTTTGGTATATTATCTCCCATACAAAAATATCTGACTGTTATGAATATTCAAAAGTTGCCAGAAAAATTTAGTTTCTGCACAATAATTTGTGTGGGAGACCATTTTTAAAATTTAAGTTCACAACATAATGAGGTTTAAGATAATGATTGAGAGAGACACCAATAAGACAAAGATGAAAGGAATAGATTGGGGAAAAAAGCTAATTTTTGAAGGGATGAGGATGAAACTAGGGGAGATAAACTGGTAAAAAATATTAACCAAAGAGATGGAACAACAGTAGGAAATATTTAAAAAGGTGATCAGTGGAGTTCAGGAAAAGTATATTCTGCTTTTTAAAAAAAACAAGAACAAACCAGCCAATAATGAGATAACATGGATGAATAAAGAGATGAGTACATTAAAGAAAAGGCTTACACTAAGTACATAGACAATAAAGGAGAAGATGACAAAAGGAAATACAAAGAAGTTAGGAAAGATGCCAAAGAAACAATTATGACAGCAAAGAGGAATTTCAAAATGAAATGATCAAGAATATAAAAGGAAATAGTAAAGTATTCTATAGACACATAAATAACAAAAGGAAAATAAAGATAGGAATAGGGCCATTAAGGGATGCACAAGATAAACTCACAGGTAATGACAGCGAAATGGCAGAAATATTAACTAGTTACTTTGCTTTTGGTTTTTACCAGGGAGACTAACAAGGTGGGCATGACATTAGAAGAAGAGATTAAAGAGGACAGTCAAGATAGAAAGGGAGAGAGATAATTGATAAACTAGTCACATTTAGAGAAGATAAAATTCCAGGTCCAGATGGATTGCACCTGCTCATATTCAAAGAAGCAAAGGAAGAGATAGCAGAGGCACTAATGTGTCTATATTCAATAGAAAAGGGAATATTGCAAGAGGACTGGTGGACAGCTAATGTTATTTGTATATTCAAAAAGGGAGCTAGAACAAATCCAGGGAGCTATAGACCAGCTAGCTTAATGTCTGTGGTAGGAAAGATGTTGGAATCTTCACTCAAAGGTGTAATAGAAAAACATCTAGAAACTGGAAATATAATAAAGAATAGGCAGCACGGGTTTCAAAAAGGAAAGTCATGCTTGACCAACCTAATTGAATTCTTTGAAGAAGTTACAGAAAGAGTACACAAGGTAAATGTAGTAGATGTAATATACTTGGACTTTCAAAAGGCCTTTGATAAGGTAGCACATAGTAGACTCATGACTAAGGTCAGAGCATGTGGATTCTGGGAACAAGTAGCAGAATGGATAGCAAACTGGCTACAAAACGGAAAAGAGAGTAGGGGTTAAAGGTAATTTCTCAGACTGGCAGAAGGTGAGAAGTCCATAGGGATAGGTGCTGGGATCGCTGTTCTATACCATTTACATAAGTACCAAAATTTGCAGATGACACCAAAATGGGGGTATAGTTAATACTGAGGAAGATGTTAACAAACTCGCAGAATGGGTGTGTTGCATTTTGCTGGGAGGAATAAGGAGGCCACCTACTCCTTGGAAAATACAAGTCTAAATGGGTAGAGGAGCAAAGGGATCTAGAGTACAGATTCACAAATCATTAAAAGTAGCAGCGCAGGTTTATGAAGCCATGAAAAGTGCAAACAAAGCACTGGGGATGCTTTCTGGAGGAATAGAATTCAAAAGCAGAGAAATTATGTTAAATTTATATAGAACCTTCGTTAGACCACACTTGGAGTACTGTGCACATTTCTAGTCTCCATATTAATAAAAGGTGGAGATCTTTTCTCTAGAAAAGAAAAGACTGAGCGGTGACCTGATAGAGATCTTTAAAATTATGAAGGGGTTCGATAGGATAAGTTGTAGAGGATGGGGGTTAAATTGGTTATCCCCTGCAAATGGGTGCCGGGATCGCTTTGCGTGATTAATCCATGCTCGTTGATAGGGATGCAGGGAGTACATAACATTCGTGCTGCCTGATCTACATGATTGCTGCAAGCAGCTGTAAGACTATTTCAACCTGGCACTAATTGGTTATAGTGATCTTTTATTTGAACAAAAGCAAGGATTAATACATGCAAGTATTTAAGCGGTAATTATCAAAGGATAAGAAATTATATTACCTCGTTGTCCTCTGGGTAGGGATCGTAACTTTGTCACTGCCTCAAATCCTGCCTGCTTCCTTCTTGCTGAGCTGTCTTCCTTTTCCACATGCTCTTCTCTACAACTAGGTGTTGGTTTGTGCTGGGTTCATATACAACCCTTTTAGAAACCTGACCCCTGAGCCATCAAAACTGTCGTGGATGGCACCTCCCCAATTTCAGCTCCCTTCAACAGATAATGGCCATCTTGTTTGTCTAACTGCTAATCAATTTAACCTGACGTTCCCTGCCGGACATTTCAAAGGAACATGAGATGTCTTAAACCCATCCCAGATGGTTAAATGTGATCTTGTGGATGATCGATCCACCAGTTCCTGTCCTCCCATTGTTCTGGCCAATCTCCAATATTAGCATATCTAAGAAGACATGGGCTGCCTTCCACACTCTATGTCCGTCTGCTAAATGCTGGACAGATGACTGAATAAATGCAGTAACTTAAACTAAATTTCGACTATATTTTAAAAAACCCTTAATCTAAAAGATATCCCCTTACACAGCCAGCACTACCTGCGCTGTTGATTGGCTGCATGCACCAGCAGGGGGCCCCAATATCAGGAGTGGCTAGCACTATTTAAAGGCAGTCTGCACCTCTTGAAATGCATTGTGGCTGCAGGGAGAGCAAGAATTCGTTTGCCAACTAACTCTGTGCTACAGGGAAGTGAGCAATGGCTGCGTCTGCAGGAGAGCGTGCACCAAGGTTCTTGGACGACTCACTAGATGCCTTGGTTCGAGAGGTGGATGCACGGAGGGACATCCTTTATCCGCAGGGGACAGGAGCCCCTCCCATGCTGAAGAGGCAGTGGGAGGAAGTTGCGCACAAAGTAAATGCCAGGAGCATCACTCCACGCACATGGATGCAGTGCAGGAAGAAGTTCAATGATTTGATGCGAGTGGTCAAGGTGAGTGAGTTCAACTGTCAAGTGGCATCTCCTACCAACTGCACTAC
Source organism: Heptranchias perlo (assembly GCF_035084215.1). Taxonomy (NCBI): domain Eukaryota; kingdom Metazoa; phylum Chordata; class Chondrichthyes; order Hexanchiformes; family Hexanchidae; genus Heptranchias; species Heptranchias perlo. The sequence goes on from NC_090329.1 coordinate 50,132,369, forward strand.
TAGCCTCATCCACTGCTCCACCACTACATCCCCCATCCCCCATCACCCATCTACCAACAAACTCTTTCCATCAGTACGCAACTCTTCAAATCAGATGCTGCATCTCACTCTCGCACATTACCACTCTTGCAAGTCGCACACCCACAACTCACAGATAACACGTATCTGGGCTACATCCTAGGGTTCTAAAACAGGTGGCTACAGAGAGTGTGGATGCATTGGTTGTGATCTTCCAAAATTCCCTAGATTCTACAACGGTCCCAGTGGATGGGAAGGTAGCAAATGTAACACTGCTATTCAAGAAAGGAGGGAGAGAGAAAACTGGGAACTACAGTCCAGTTAGCCTGACATCAGTCATCAGGAAAATGCTGGAATCCATTATAAAGGAAGTGGTAACAGGGCACTTAGAAAATAATTTTAAGATTAGGCAGAGTCAACATGGTTTTATGAAAGGGAAATCATGTTTGACACATCTATTAGAGTTTTTTGAGGATGTAACTAGCAGGGTAAATAAAGGAGAACCAGTGGATAATAGTACATTTTGGATTTTCAAAAGGCATTCGATAAGGTGCCATATAAAAGGTTGTTACACGAGGTAGGGGCTCATGGGTTTGGGGGTAATATATTAGCATGGATGGAGGACTGGTTAAAGGACAGAAAACAGAGAGTAGGGATAAACGGGTCATTCTCAGGTTGGCAGGCTGAAACTAGTGGGGTGCCACAAGGATCAGTGCTGGGGCCTCAGCTATTTACAATCTATAATGACTTCGATGAAGGGACCGAGCATATTGCATCCAAGTTTGCTGATGATACAAAGCCAGGTGGGAAAGTAAGCTGTGAGGAGGACACACACAGTCTGCAAAGGGATATAGACAGGTTAAGTGAATGGGCAAGAAGGTGGCAGATGGAGTATAATGTGGGGAAATGTGAGGTTATTCACTTTGGTAGGAAGAATAGAAAAACAAAATATTTTTTAAATGGTGAGAAACTATTAAATGTTGGTGCCCAGAGAGACTTGTGTGTCTTTGTACAAGAAACACAAAAAGTTAGCAAGCAGGTACAGCAAGCAATTAGGAAAGCAAATGGCATGTTGGCCTTTATTGTAAGGGGGTTGGAGTACAAGAGTAAGGAAGTCTTACTCCAATTGTACAGGGCTTTGGTGAGACCACACCTGGAGTACTGCATACAGTTGGTCTCCTTATCTAGGGAAGGATACATTTGCTTTTGAGGCAGTGCAACAAAGGTTCACTAGATTAATTCCCTATGAAGAGAGGTTGAGTAGAATGGGCCTATGCTGTCTGGAGTATAGAACAATGAGAGGTGATCTCATTGAAACGTGTAAAATTCTTAGCACCTACCTTGTCAAATCCTCTGAGGTTGTTTCCCATGGCTGGAGAGTCTAGAACTAGGGGTCATAGTCTGAGGTGGGCAATTTAGGACTGAGCTGAGGAGGAATTTCTTCACTCAGGGTGAAGAAATTCGAGCATCCACAGCCTTCTGGGTAGAGAATTCCAGTCGTTGAGTATAGTCAAGACTGAGATTGATAAGTTTCGGACTCTAAGGGAATCAGGGGAGATAGGGATCAAGCGGGAGAATGAAGTTGAGGTCGAAGATCATCCATGACCTTATTAAAGATGGCAGCTATTCAACCATGACAGCAACGTAACCCAAACATCTTGCAGGACACTCACTGACACACTTCCCTCTTTCTTGCAGTAGAAGGTGGCGCATAACAGTAGGCAGTAAGAAAGAACTGGGGGAGGACAAGCGCGCCTACACGTCATCACCCCGATGGAGGAGGCAGTGCTGGCATCATTGGAAGAGCCATCGCTGCGGCTGTGGCCACTGGCGGTGCTGGAGCAATTGATGATGAGGGTCTCCGCATACTGAATCCTCCTTCTCGCTCCCCCCTTCTCCCTTATCCCACAATCTTTTCTGACTCACGTGCTGCAGATGGTGTCAGCAGGCACATCTTACTTTCTCCTCTCCCTGTACCACAACTCAACCAGTGTCCCTTTGTTATTTCACATACCCAAGAACTGGAACCTTCTCAGTCAGAGGAGGCAGAGGAAGGTGACAGTGATGATGTAGACACACCATTATTCGATCTTACACTCGCAGCCACCAGCTCAGAGATTGCCACTGTACGTACTTTAGAGGCTAGGATAGATGAGGGATCTGCACGTGGTGAGACACCGGGCACAAGTGCACAGGATCCAGGGAAGGGGGAGCAGATACCGTATGTGCCAGCTCACTGGAGACTGAGCTTGCGTATTAGTTCTGCTGCAGAGGAGTCAGATGATGACTTTGATGGGCCAGGCTCCTGAAGAAGACTGATGGGTGTACACAGCCAAATGCTTGGTACACTGGAAAACCTGCCAGAAAGCCTGCGCACGATGTCAAGGTACATGGAGGAGTCCAGCTCCAACTTGACACAGGGCTTTGCACATAGCTTGGAGCCCATCCTTTCCCACATGGAATGGGTGGTCACCTCCATCAGCGCACCTGTGGAACCCACCACGATGTGGCATCTGATGACCAATGTCCAGCTTTCATTGCAGCACAAACATCTGCCATCAAAGGTCTGACTGCTGCTTTGGAAGCTCAGACTGCTGCTGTCGTGGCTCTGGGTACCACTATGGAACGGGGTTTCTAAGGTGTGTCAGCACTCCAGCAATCTCTTCTCCAGCAGATCACCAGGATTGCTGAGGCGCCGCCCAAGGAGAGTGGCAGTGGCACCCCGAAAGACAAACCTGCTGTTCCTTCTCAGGATGACCGCATTCCTGCTCCCATCCCTGCCGTTCTGCCAGTGCCCTTGCTGTTGCCTATCAGCCGACCAGACCAGATTGCTGCAGCTCAGGCCGAGATGGTGCGGACTGAAGCCAGGCCTTCTATGCCCAGAGTTGCTCGAGGTCGTCCTCCAAGGCCATCTGCACTCTCCTCAATTGAAGGTCAGCAGCCTCCCACCACCCGTCCTCCAGCCATTGGAGATGCACCTCTTGGAAGCACTAGGAAAGGCAGAGGCCCACAACTGACCAGCACTAAGGGAATGCACAAGGGTGAATAGTCTCATATTGTTTCAATCATTTCATGTGTTAATTTATAAATGTAGATTTGAATTTGCATTTAGTGTTTTTTTATTTCTGTGCTGAGCTGAGGGAAGAAGCAATGTGTAATCATAAGGAGGGCGATTTGATGGTAATGTGGGAGAGGAAAGGTAAGGAGTGTAGGACTGTTGGTGAATGGAGAGGTGTTGTCGAGGTTACTGGTTTCGTTCATTAATAATCTGATCACCAGAGCCCTGGCAGACAGGGCCTATCTACCTTGTTGCCTACCTGCCTCTTCCTCCACTTTCTCCTCCTCTTCCGCCTCCTCTTCCGCCTCCTCCAGCTCAGGTTCTCGCCGGATAGACAGTGGCAAGGGCTGTCCCCTTGTAATGGCGAGGTTGTGCAGCATGCAGCATACAACAACAAATCTTGATACCCAATCAGCGGAGTACAGCAGGGCTCCTCCAGAACGGTCCAGGCAACGGAAGCGTTGCATGAGGGTGTCTATGGTGTGCTCGATGATGTTCCGTGTGGCAGCACGACTCTCATTGTACGCCTGCTGTGCACGTGTGCGTGCGTTCCGGACCGGAGTCATGAGTCACTTCATGAGGGGACAACCCTTGTTGCCCAGTAGCCAGCCTTTGACTTGCCGTGCTGGTTGAAACATAGGTAGCGAGTTGGGCTGCCGCAGAATGAAGGAATCATGACTGCAGCCAAGATATCAGGCATTGACCTGCATGATGCACTGCCTGTGGTCGCACACCAGCTGCACATTGAGGGAGTGGAATCCCTTCCTTTTCATGAATATGGTCTAGTTCAGCTGTGGAGCACGCGTGGTAATATGCGTGCAGTCAATGGCACCCTGCACCATGGGGCAGCCTGCAATGCTCGCTCCTGCTGCTTGCCTCTGTCAAGAGGGAACGTGATTAATCTGTTTGAGTGTCTACAGAGGCTCCGTGACCTCCCTTATACAACAGCGCACTGCAAAGTGCGAGATGTTGCTTATATCACCAGCAGCAGCCCGAAAGGAGCCAGAGCCGTAAAAATTAAGTCCTTCATGCCCTTTAACTCTTGTTCAGCTGTGCGAGGTTAGGATAGTGCGTTGGCTGGAGCGGGGCGTTCGTAAATGCCGCTGGCTGCTTCAAATCACTGTTGCACGCTGATTAACGTCATGATCTCCCTACTTTTCATGCTACCGGCATTTGTTAGGTGCGCGTGCGCAAACGCCTTTACCAAGATGGCGTCCTGTGCAAGTCACACCGGAAGTGTGCGCTCTCATCTCGGGGCTTAGGTGTCCGTGTAGCGCCTACGGAATGGGGGCTACGTGGCCTAATTTAGCCCCAAACGTTTCCACTTGTGGGGAGTCCAAAACTAGGGGTCATAAATACAAGATAGTCACTAATAAATCCAATAGGGAATTCAGGAAAAACTTCATTACTCAGTGGTGAGAATGTGGAATTCGCTACCAAATGGGGTTGAGGCGAATAGCATAGATTCATTTAAGGGAAGCTAGATACGTACATGAGGGAGAAAGAAACAGAAGGATATTTTGATCGGGTGCAATGAAGTAAGGTGGGAAGAGACGAGTGTAGAGCATAAATGCCGAATGGCCTGTTTCTATATTGTAAATTCAATGTATGTAATGTGGGAACACAGCTAGTTTGGTCATGTGAGCTCAAGTTTGAGTAGTGCTTCAGTTCATGGGTCTGAAGGCCAAAGAGTTGATTACTTGCATTGATGGTTTTCTGCAGAATTTGAAAACTACAATGGGCCAGAATTTGCTGTAGCATTTTCCAGTTAATTAGGTTTGCTCGTACATCCTTCAACTCAAAAAGTTTTTGCCCACGAAGTTGCTGAGTGCGAGCTGATAGTGGTGCAGTGATGGAAACAGGGCATCTGGGACCTGAGTGAACAAACAAGGTATCTCCTTAACCAATGAGATTTAAGGATTGGGAAATAAACACAGGAGGGTGAATTAAAAGGGGTGAATTCAATGTCAAATCAGGTACAGAAAGAAAAAGAGAGGGAAAGAAATATTGGATATTTTTTTATTCGTTCATGGGATGTGGGCGTCGCTGGCAAGGCCAGCATTTATTGCCCTTGAGAAGGTGGTGGTGAGCCGCCTGCTAGAACCGCTGCAGTCTGTGTGGTGAAGGTTCTCCCACAGTGCTGTTAGGTAGGGAGTTCCAGGATTTTGACCCAGCGACTATGAAGGAACAGCAATATATTTCCAAGTCGGGATGGTGTGTGACTTGGAGGGGAACGTGCAGGTGGTGTTGTTCCCATGTGCCTGCTGCCCTTGTCCTTCTCGGTGGTAGAGGCTGCAGGTTTGGGAGGTGCTGTTGAAGAAGCCTTGGCAAGTTGCCTCAGTGCATCCTGTAGATGGTACACATTTGCAGTCATGGTGCGCCGGTGGTGAAGGGAGTGAAAGTTTAGGTTGGCAGATGGGGTACCAATTAAGCGGGCTGCTTTATCCTGGATGGTGTCCAGCTTCTTGAGTGTTGTTGGAGCTGCACTCATCCAGCAAGAGGGGAGTATTCCATCACACTCCTGACTTGTGCCTTGTAGATGGTGGAAAGGCACTGGGGAGTCAGGAGGTGAGTCACTCGCCAAAGAATACCCAGCCTCTGACCTACTCTTGTAGCCACAGTATTTATATGGCTGGTCCAGTTAAGTTTCTGGTCAATGGTGATCCCCAGGATGTTGATGGTGGGGGATTTGGCAATGGTAATGCCGTTAAATGTCAAGGGGAGGTGGTTAGACTCTCTCTTGTTGGAGATGGTCATTGCCTGGCACTTGTCTGGTGCGAATGTTACTTGCCACTTATCAGCCCAAGCCTGGATGTTGTCCAGGTCTTGCTGCATGCGGGCATGGACTGCTTCATTATCTGAGGTGTTGCGAATGGAACTGAACACTGCGCAATCATCAGCGAACATCCCCATTTCTGACCTTATGATGGAGGGAAGGTCATTGATGAAGCAGCTGAAGATGGTTGGGCCTAGGACACTGTCCTGAGGAACTCCTGCAGCAATGTCCTGGGGCTGAGACGATTGGCCTCCAACAACCACTACCATCTTCCTTTGTAAACAATTTTACAACACCAAGTTATAGTCCAACGATTTTATTTTTAATCCCACAAGCTTTCGGGGGCTTTCCCCTTCCTCAGGCGGTGTGGAAGTCCACACCGCCTGAGGAAGGGGAAAGCCCCCGAAAGCTTGTGGGATTAAAAATAAAATCGTTGGACTATAACTTGGTGTTGTAAAATTGTTTACAATTGTTAACCCCAGTCCATCTTCCTTTGTGCTAGGTATGACTCCAGCCACTGGAGAGTTTTCCCCCTGATTCCCATTGACTTCAATTTTACTCGGGCTCCTTGGTGCCACACTCGGTCAAATGCTGCCTTGATGTCAAGGGCAGTCACTTTCACCTCACCTTAAGAGAGAGAAAAGAGACTGATAGGAAAAGTAAGAAAAAAAAATGTCAATTTAAAATTTGACCTTTTTAAAATCTTCCTGAAAAATTCAAAACCTGAATGAATGAGCCTGCGCTTGTAATAGTTAATTTTCGGTGCCAGAGAGGTTGATTGGCAATCATTAACACTTATTGCTTTGCTAAAAGGGTACTTATGCTTCTAATGACGAGATTTAAATTTCTGTGGCGAGTTAAATGGCCAATTAATGGGCAAGTACAGCAAGTTCCAAAAACAAAACACTGGGAGGCTAAGGATGAGATGCTGTTTTCACGAAGCTAATAGCAGAACGGCGCAACTCGGACTACAACTTTTAGATATTCGCATTTAACCGTGCATATGCTCCAGGCCTGAAATTGCTATACCATTTACCCATAAATAACAGTGAGTGCCATTATCTTTGCCATTATTTGGGCCAGAATTTGCTGTCAAATGTTAAATGAGACCAGATCTGAATATGTAGAGTTATTAAAGGAAAACAGGCCATGCATTTCCTTTGTAAAAGGATTTGAGTGATGTAATTGTTCAGATTTAAAATCTTTCTTCCCATGGGCTTTCAGACTGGATGACTGAATCAGAAGCTTCATCTAGAAATTAATGTTCATTAACTGCCCATAGTGATTGTGTGCTGGGAACGCTGAATCAATACAGGGTCATCAAATTTCAGGATGAGGAAAAATATTTATAGTTTATATATTTGTCAGAGCTATTTACAACCAAAACTCTGTTCTGAGGCTAAATTCCAACATTAACCACATCCTACTACAGTTTTAATGTTAACACTGATTATTTAGCAGCTCCTTTGAAATGTGCCTACTCTACCAAGAAGAGATTTTTTATCTCTTCTGGTTCATTTTGCAATAGAACTAAAAATTTAAAATCAGTTGAGCTGATTTCTAAATTCTAACAATCTTTCTAGAACTTTTCAAATAACTTTAATAAATTTGACCTTATGATGGAGGGAAGGCCATTGATGAAGCAGCTGAAGATGGTTGGTAAAAATATATTCAAAAAGTTTTAATGAAACTGGGGATGGGGGAGTGGGGGGGAATTTTGCAATCATGCAAGTTTGATATCCTTATTAGGACCACATTTTACTGGGCTTGATTTCTTGGCTAAGAGCTGGTGCAACACATTGCCAAACTACACAGAAACTAACCATGGCAGGCAATTTAAAAGGAGAAAATATTTCCCAAAGCTCTGTGAAAACCTAAGATATAAATACAGTTTTAATTTTAAAATCCAAGTTGTGACTTGGTAAAACTTACCACTTCGGTACACACTGTACTATACAATAGATGACACATTATTGCTATGTCAACTTTCAAGGCAGTTATGCAAGCATTTTACATAACTTCTGTCTCACTGCTTTAGACTTTGGTGCATTTATAGGTAACCATTTTGAAAATAGTTGTGAAACAGAAACTACTTTCTTTTTTGCCACGTACCATTGAGTGATGACATCATCAGATCTATGTGGAATGCATCACTGAGCCTGAATATGTGTGGGAGTCAAGTGAACAACAGTAGGCAGTTATGGGGTGCTTCATTGATTTGGTCATTTTAACTATTTATTAATTCAATCCCATCACCGTTTACCCTAAACTTCAGAGTTTAAAAGCAGACAGTGTTAAAACTGCGAAGAATAGGTCCTGTGGAGTGGAGCACAGCCACTGGTATAGGTTTACACCTGAACTTCCTGATCTTTGTAATGCTGTTTGTGGATGCCCATTGCCGGTTAGATGCATTCTCACAGGGAATGAAATAAAATCAGCTATTTATCCTGATCAACTCTACTGCATCTTCTAGCAGTTAGCTTTCGAGCTGCACTGCTCTGACGAAGGAGATAGCCTCCGAACGCTTGTGAATTTAAAATAAAATTGCTGGACTATAACTTGGTGTTGTAAAATTGTTTACAATTGTCAACCCCAGTCCATCACCGGCATCTCCACATCAGAGAATTTGGAGTAAGAGCTCCACGCAACCTATTAGCTGGCGATAGTGTTTGGTGTAGAGACTGAAGAAAAAGAGAAAAATAAGCTACCAGAAAAAAAAGTTAAAAGAACCACATTTAACATAACTGCAAAATTTAATTATAAATGAAAATGCTTGCATAACTGCCTTGAAAGTTAGCATAGCAATAATGTGTGAGCTATTGTATAGTACAGCGTGTACTGAAGTGGTAAGTTTTGCCAAGTCACAGCGTGGATTTTAAAATTAAAACTGTATTTATATCTTAGGTTTTCACAGTGCTTTGGGAAATATTTTCTCCTTTTAAGTTGCCTACCATGGTTAAGTTTTTGTGTAGTTTGGCAATGTGTTGCACCAGCTCTTATCCAAGAAATCAAGCCCAGTAAAATGTGGTACCATTTAGGATATCAAACTCATAGAGGGTGCTTTGACGCTAGTTCAGGACTTATAAATGAAGGCTGCCCCATGTGCTGGCAAATCTTAAATTACCTGGTCTAGACGGCTATTAAATTTTGATTTCCAGCTGAAATCGGTCAGAAATTTGCATTGGCTGTTGATGCTAGCCTGCTGAGAATCCGTTACGCTTCAGATAGATCTGAGGGTAATACTTGAAGTGTGTATTTTGAAATTCAATCAAGTAACTCTAATTGAACCAGTTACTGGAAATTTGCAACACAAATACAAGCACAATATTAGTGTCGTGAAAAAAGCAGCCAGATAAATGCACTGTACAATAGCCAAACTGCAGAGATTGAGGACAACCCTTGCCAAGGAATTAGATTGTATGATTTTGACACTGAGTTGGTGATTCTCAGATTTTTTATGATTTGACCATCAATTCCTGTGGCTCAGAAACATAGCCTGATTACTAATCTGCTTGTCCATTTAATATGTGGCCAAAATGTTTATTTGATGCTTTTGGGTTATTTGGGAAGCATTTGATGGTGCCTTTATAACATTGGAACTGGCGTGCTACGGGTACTGTGTCTACTATGATGGGAGTGAAGAGCACAGTCATGCTTTCTGTTCTTGTCTCGTGTATACACACACACCAAACCTTATAACTATGTGGTGTTTGGCATTTTGTGGTAAAAGTTGTTGGGAGTTGGTTGCAATTACATTTGCAGGGATCACATAATGTTAATATCATCCACTATAGCGTCCAGATGGTTTTGCTGGGGCAGAGCCAGTTTTGAAATTGGGGAGGTACTGGTAGCATTGCACAGTGTCCTTGGTGAGACACCATCAAAGGAAAATACAGCATAAGGCTTTGAGAACTTAAGAATCCAGTGTTCTATGAGTAGGATGACCACCTGTCTAGCTTTTTAAATCAGACCGTCCAGTTGTGGAATGACTGCCTGATTCATTGAGAAATAAAAACAGGCATCCACAATCCCAATTTCCAGTCCTGCATTTTTAAAATCAAAACTGTACAAAGTTGCAACACAGATTAACTAACTGTGTACATGCAGCAGGCTCGTTGCACATGCATACAGCTGTTGTTCAATGGCACCCCTTTGTTATTAGACTGAAGAAAAGGTAGTTAGTGTAGGACTTAAAAATAAGTTTTTTTTTGTGAGTGCAACTCTTTTTTTTAATTTGTATTATTTTGGGGCCTATTGCACAAATATCACATAAGCACATAAATACTTTAGTGTTTTAAGCTGGTGGCACCTCCATACTATGAATGTGAAAAATGAAAAAATATATAGGTTGCATAGCAATTTTACATTTTAAGTCTTGTTTAAAGTAAACTGATTAAATAGCATTTTTAAAATAGTGCACATAGGAATCTTACACAAGCCTATAAGCACAAAAGGATGACTCCTCAAATTATTTTCAACCCCATGTTGACGTGGATTTGCCAGAAATAATGCAGTAATTTTAAAATGGTGTAGTAAGTCATCCTTTTATGGTGACTAGATTTCTCGGCACCGCACTTTAGGAAAGATGCAAAGGCCTTAGAGAGTGTGCAGAAGAGATTTACTAGAATGATTCCATGGATATGGCACTTTAGTTATGTAGATCGACTGGAGAAGCTGGGGTTGTTTTCCTTGGAACAGAGAAGGTTGCGAGGAGATTTGATAGAGGTATTCAAAATCCTGAAGGGTCTAGACAGAGTAGATAGAGAGAAACTGTTCCCATTGGCAGAAGGGTCAAGAACCAGAGGCCATAGATTTAAGGTGATTGGCAAAAGAACCAAAGGTGACATGAGGAAAAACTTTTTTTACACAGCGAGTAGTTAGGATCGGGAATGCTGTTGAAAGTTATTTATAGGCTTGAATAAAACAATGACCATTGAACTACATTTTCTTTTGTAGTAGTAAATATTTATGGCAAAAACAAGCGCTTCATTCTAAATGATACTTTCACAATTGTTTTCAAGATTTATTTTACACTATAAATGGTCAGAGCAATCAATTGTGCTTTGCTAATACAGCAACTGAATGCAGATTAAATTATGTATGCTGTCAAACCACGAGTGAAAACCTCTAATTACACACCAACTTTAGCATCGCTGTGAAACAAAAGCCACTTCTCACTGATGCTGGAGTTGGTGTAGTCAATTGCTAAGGGCCTACTGGTTTCTCAAACTGGCTACAGGTGTCAGGACTGTCTCTGGCCCTCCAAGCTAAAACATTTATGGAGTCCTTCAACTGTAAGGGCCTCTTCAGTGTACAATTTGAAAATCTGCTGATAGTCTGGAAATTACACTAACAGAAATTGGTTGTTATATCTTGAGGGTCAGCCAAATTTTCCAGAGGAACTTTTCTTGTCCACATATTATGGCAGGACCCCAAACCAGTAGTAGTGTTTTCTTAAAACTTTTTGGTCCTTTTGAGTTTGTGCAATATGATAGCTAAAAGCACTGTATTGTGCCTTCCACAGAAGCATATAAAATGTGGATGTCACACAAATGCTGGAGATTTACAAAGCAACAACCTATAGTTGAAATTTCAGTGTCTATCAAGAAGTATACATTCTTAGCCATTTATGTTCATCGTTTTGATGTGACATTATTAGTAGGACATTGTGGCAAGATGAATTTTTTTTAACATTTGTATTTTTGTAAAGCTACAAACAGCATATATGGGGTTAACTCTCAAGGCCACAGAAAGTCATCAACCAAAGTCAGACAGATTGCTAGATTTTCTTCATGGTGTAAGTTTGTTTTGACCCAAGCAATGATAGTCTGAAGAGTTAATTGGTTAATCAACCCAGGGAACTGTTACTTTTAATCTCAAACATTTAGGCCCCGATTTTAGCGGGAGGGTGGGACCAGTACGCACTAGCTCTGAAGTGGGTGACTCACCCGGAAACGAGTGAGACCGAGGCTTCATTTCCATAAGATTGGTGAGTTGGCCAACCCATTGTGTCCGCTGCAGGCCACCCACCCATACAACACAACTTCCATGAGAGAGCCAGCAAGTATTTAAAGCCTGCACGCACCTCTTAAAGAGAGGCTGCATTCACTAAAGGGAACATGGTGTAAGTAGTTACAGGGAAGCTGCAAAATGTTCAAGATGGCTGGCAAGAGACGAAAGGTGGCTGGAGGTGCTACTATCATCTGTGAGGGCCAGGAAGAATGACCTATTCCCCAGAAGTGGGAAGAGGCCTAACCACAGAGGTGGGCTAATGAGTTTGTAGTAGATGGACTTCTGTTTAAAGGTTCACATTTATATTGGGGTACTGAATGGATTAAGGTCGGTAAAAGTAGCAAAAATGTAAGGAAGCATATGAAGCTACATAAGATTTCATTAACAGATTCCAGGCACTATCTGAAAAGTAGAAGGAAACAAAGTCACAGAAGAAGAGGTAGGTAGGAAATCAGAGAAGATGACTTGGACAAATGTGTGATCTGCAAGTTAGAGATTGTAGTCATGGGGCTCTGCTCAGAAAGTGGATAGCCATGTATGTCATAAGATAATACTACAGGATGATGAGTTGTTTGTCCAGAGCTAGAACAGTAAATATTGAGGAAAAGATAGAAGGGTTGCTGAAGAGGATAGGAAGGAACCCAATGGTGGTAGTCCACGCAGGGGCAAGCGACATAATGAAAAATAGTATAGGGGCCATAAAAACCACTTACACTCAAAAATGGGAGACTCAAAGTAATGTTCTTTAGTATGTTCCAGTTTGGGAAAGGCGGAGAGTTCAATGACAAAATTGGGGACGAAAATTAATGGCTGGTAACCTGGTGTGTAAACAACAATACATCTTTCCTAAATAACTGGGAATACTTTGAGAAGGAACAAAGACTTGCAAGCAACATTGAAGCGGCAATTGAGAATCAGTTAAACTAGATGGGGAGGAAACTAGATCCCAACCAAGACTGATCATGGAGTATAAAGTAATAAATATGTATGTATGGATACAGAATCGGAGCTACATGAACAGAGGACCTGGAAAACACAGGGCCACGAGAGGAGGCAAATCTCTATTGAGGTTTATATACACAAAAGCCAGAAGCATTGGAAATAAAATGCTGGATCTGGAGATTGTTGTGGCAACAGGGAGCTATAATGTAGGAATACCTGATGCATGGCCAACTCCAGAGAGTGGTAATAAATATGATTTTCAGGGGTATAGTGTTCAGAATAGACAGAAAAGGAGGTGGTATGTCACAGACACCTGGGAAGTAAATTAAGTTGGTCTACTGACCGGTACAAAACTGCACAATGAATTACTTTGGCTGGACATTTGATATGAAAAAAATCTCCTCCCTAATCTTACATAGCTTTTTGGGATAAATACCATCTATCCCTGGGATTTCAGTTTTGAACCCTTTCAATCTGTCTGGGACTTCCATTTCATTTGTATCAAAGTCATTAATTTGCCTTAAGTTATCTGTTTGGTGAGTGCAGGTTACTCATGTGTTATAAACCATCAGGTCAGCACAAAAAGGAATACTCTTTTGCTTTATGAAGAAAAAGTAAAGGTATGTGAGATTAGGAACATTATTTTAGTGGGCAACTTCAATCAACTAAATATAATATGGGGAAATGCAAGTGGTTTAGAGTACATGTGATATATATCTCTGTCGTGATCCATTGGGTCAGAAGAATTGCAAGAGGCCATGCTCATATTGACCTGGCATTTGTAAATGAACCAAACAAGATACAGAAAATGGAAGGCATGGCATCCTTAATGGACAGTGACGACAGAATGCTCAAGTTCAACATGATCTGTTATTTAGAAATGGCAAAATCAGGACCCAAACGTATAATTTTAAAAGGACAAACTTCAAAGACCATGAAGGAACAGCTCAAGCAAGTTGACTGGGGAAGATTGCTCAACACTTCAGTAGAGGACAGGTAGAAAAACAGGAAAGGCATAATGTTGAGAATGTAGAATAAATACATACCTAGAATCGTCAAGCTCAGACTAATCCAATGAGACCCTAAATGGATTAATAAACAAAATAACCTCTACAAATTCTGCAGGGAGAAATATTTATCTGAGTGAATCGTAAGAACATGCAGAAACCAGTTAAAAAGGTAATCAGAGAGGCAAAGAGACCTGGGGAGGAATAATAGTTGTAGATGCAAAGCATAACAGTACTAAATTCTTTCAGTACTTCAACAGTAAGAGGGCAGTCAAAGAAGAGGCAAATAGCTCAAAACTGAAGATGAACTTAATAGTAAATATTCTAATATTCTCCAAATATTCATGAGAATACATGCTCAACCTGCACTCACTAAACTGATAACTTAGGCAAATTAATGACTTTGATACAAAACTAAATTCCCTGGGATAGATGGTATTTATTCCAAAAATCTAAGGAAGATTAGGGAGGAGATTTGCATTGGCTATCATTGTTACTGGATACTAGAGATATGTAAATAGTTTAGAAATAGGCAAATGGTGCTGAAATAGCTATACATACGAAATAGTAAGTCATACAGCAGCTGCCCATCTGGCCCTTGCCCTCGTTTCCTCCCTGTTGCAGTTCATCTGATGCCACCTCCACTGGCATTCAGTGCTTCACCCAATTCTCCTTCCTAACTCCCTCTTTCTGATTCCATAAAGTGGATGTTTCTAGGCTGATGCTTGTGAGGTCTGGAATGTTTGACAGATGCTGATGTGATGGGCCTTCTCTCTTTCACTCCCTGGTGCCAGTATTCTTATCTTGGGGGAAGCCCTACAACAAGAAAAAAGAACCGGTTAGCCTTGATTATGTAACCAATGACTGTGACCACAGTAGTTGGCCCTGGATGTTTTTTGCAGCAGCGAGGCAGATGTGGCAGCTCTTAGTCACTGAACAAATGTAAAATGCTAGCAAGAGGAGGAAACTGAAATCTCACACAGCCCTATCACACCATGCCAGTTAGTCGTAGGGCCTGCTTTTTCTGTTGGTTGAGGTGACACAGAATGGGTCGACCATTCTGGACCAAGAATTGAACACCACTCCTGTCTCATTACATGTACAATGGTCCTATGATGCTGTCCCCTGTCTCCCCACCCCCAGAGAAGCCCCAGCTACCCTGGGGCAGCATAGAGGAGCTCTGCCTCTCTTTACTTGATCTTTGTGCCCAGGGAATGGTGGTAAAAGGCAGGCAAAGTGTCTGCCAATTGTCTAGGCTTAAATATAGCTGCCTGGATGATCCTGGAGACTGTCATTGCTCGTGTAACCATACTCCAGCATGAATCAGATGGGAGAGGAGAAAATTGAGGGGAACATAAATTTGATCTAGTATTTCATCATCTCAGCATTACAACTGCAGGATTTACAATAATGAAATAATCGCTTGTTTTATACTTTAGAAGCAATTGTTAATGAATCCATGAGTTTAGTCATAATTTACCTGATGAATTTACTGATGGCTATAAATATTTTCAAAACAATGAAAACGGCTAAAGTCCGAATGTCAGTTTGATCAACATGCTGTGTAATTGTATAATGCCTCTCCCAGGAGATCACATGATTTTGGGTGGAGTGGAGAGTGTATATGTTGCAATACACAAGGTTTCACAATTGTGTGGGACAGGCTGGATGGACCATAGGCTCTTTTCCTGTCCGTCATTGTTCTTATGTAACTAAAGGAAAGCAGCATAAAGTGAAAATATTACATCCTATTGCATTTTATTTGTTATCTTTGGTTGCCTTTTCTTCTTCTTTCAGTAGTGTTGCATTGTATTAAAATAGGCATCAGTGTAACCTGTGTTTCTAAAAAAAAACTCTCACCCCAAAACTCTCGCCCGTTAAGGTATACCGTGTCAGTGGGAGGGCAGTAAGATGTTTCCTGGCTGAAGGTGCCAGCTGCACTTTTAAATCCATGCATTTGTGCAGACTGTTTCCTTTTCCATTTGGAAACCAATTGCAGGAAGGAGAGGGAAGGTCCTATTGTTATATAATGCTGAAAGCTAGGATAAGGGGATTTTCTGAAGTATGGTCCCACATCCAACTTGTAAAACAAATGTAGCTGACAATCTTTTTTAAAAAAATGATTCAATGCTTTAGCACGGAAAGGCTGAGTGAAAACAAAAGTAACTTGTTTTAATATTTCAGGGGAAATTGTGCAATACATTTATTGTGGCTATCTATACATAGATTTGAGGGAAATTCGCCCTCCAGAGAAAAATGGTTGTCGATCATTGAAATATTGTTTAAAAGAGAAATCATAAAATTACAGTTGTGTATCCAATTGAACAGGTAGAAATATTGAAGATATGAATCAAGAAAATATTTTAAAGGCTTTGGTGGAACATGGATGGAAGAAGTCTAAAAGGGGTAGAAATTATGACTTGGGTATCTTTTTTGGGGGAAAAAGCGTCACAATTAAATTTTTGCATTTCTTGAAGCAGTTTTCCAATCACTTATGTGATTTAAAAACTGCTTCGATAAATGCAAAACTACAGACAGAGAGCAGAATGTGGCAGGAAGGGACAGAGAGTTTACCAATAATAGTGCAACAACAAGTAAGGACAAAGCAGGAAAAATGGTAAAAAGTCAAAATTAAAGGCTCTTTATCTGAATGCACAGAGCTTTCATAACAAGATAGATGAATTAATTGCACAAATAGAGAAAAATGGGTTTGACCTAATAGCCAATACAGAGACATGGTTGCAAAATGACCAAGGTTGGGAACTAAATATTCCAGGGTACATGACATTTAGAAAAGACAGGCAGAATGGAAAAGGAGGGGGTGTAGCCCTAATAATAAAGGATGACATAAGGACAGTAGTGAGAAAGGATCTTGGCTTGGAGGATCAGGAAGTAGAATCAGTATGGGTGGAGATGAGAAACAACAAGGGGCAGAAAACACTGGTGGGAGTAGTTTATAGGCCCCCTAATAGTAGCTATACAGTTGGACAGTGTATCAATCATGAAATAATAGGAGCTTGTAACAAAGGTAATGCTGTAATCATGGGAACTTTAATCTGCATATAGACTGGACAAACCAAATTGGCAAAGGTAGTTTGGAAGACGAGTTCATGGCATGTATTCAAGATGGTTTCCTAGAGCAAACACCATGGAACAGGCTATTTTAGATCTTGTATTGTGTAATGAAATAGGGTTAATTAGTAATCTCATAGTAAAAGACCCTCTGGGGAAGAGCGATCATAATATGATAGAATTTCACATTGAGTTTGAAAGTAACGTACCTAAGTCAGAAATTAGAGTCTTAAATAAAGCCAATTACATAGTTATGAGGGGCAAGTTGTCAAAGGTAGATTGGGAAACTAAATTAAAGGGTTTGACAGTTGAAAAGCAATGGCAAACATTTAAAGAAATATTTCAATATTCTCAACAAATATACATTCCATTGAGTAGTTAAAAACTCCACGGGAAAAGTGATCCATCCGTGGCTAACTAAAGAAGTTAAGGAGAGTGTTAGATTGAATGACGAGGCCTATAATGTTGCCAAGAAGAGTAATAAGCCTGGGGATTGGGAAAGTTTTAGAAACCAACAAAGGACGACCAAAAAATTGATGAGGGAGAAAATAGAATATGAAAGTAAACTAGCAAGAAATATAAAAATGGATTGTAAGAGCTTCTACAAGTATGTAAAAAGGAAGAGAGTAGCAAAAGTGAACGTTGGTCTCTTAGCGGCTGAGACAGGAGAAATCATAATGGGGAATCAGGAAATGGCAGATGCATTAAACAAATATTTGTATCTGCCTTCACAGTAGAAGGCACAAAAAGCACACCAAAAATAGTGGGGAACCAAAGGGTAAATGAGAGTGAGGAACTTAAAACATTTAATATCATTAGAGAAAATGTACTGGACAAACCAAAGGGACTAAAATCCCCTGGACCTGATGGCCTACATCCGAGGGTTCTAAAAGAGGTGGCTGCAGAGATAGTGGATGCATTATCTCTGCAGCCACCTCTTCCAAAATTCTCTAGATTCTGGAACGGTTCCAGTAGATTGGAAGGTAGCAAATGTTACCCCGCTATTCAAGAAGGGAGGGCGAGAGAAAATAGGGAACTACAGTCCAGTTAGCCTGACATCGGTCGTAGGGAAAATGCTGGAATCCATTATTAAGGAAGTGGGAACAGGGCACTTAGAAAATCATGATATGATTAGGCAGAGTCAACATGGTTTTATGAAAGGGAAATCATGTTTGACAAATTTATTAGTTTTTTGAGGATGTAACTAACAGGGTAGATAAAGGAGAACCAGTGGATATAGTACATTTTGGATTTTCAAAAGGCATTCGATATGGTGCCATATAAAAGGTTGTTACACAAGGTAGGGGCTCATGGGGGTAATATATTAGCATGGATAGAGGATTGGTTAAAGGATAGAAAACAGAGAGTAGGGATAAACGGGTCATTCTCAGGTTGGCAGGCTGAAACTAGTGGGGTGCCGCAAGGATCAGTGCTTGGGCCTCAGCTATTTACAATCTATATTAATGACAAGCTGTGAGGAGGACACAGAGTCTGCAAAGGAATATAGATAGGTTAAGTGAGTGGGCAAGAAGGTTGCAGATGGAGTATAATATGGGGAAATGTGAGGTTATTCACTTTGGTAGGAAGAATACAAAAACAGAATATTTTTTAAATGGTGAGAAATCTACTAAATGTTGGTGTTCAGAGAGACTTGGGTGTCCTTGTACAAGAAACACAAAACGTTGTTGTAGATACAGCAGGCAATTAGGAAAGCAAATGGCATGTTGGCCTTTATTGTATGGGAGTTGGAGTACAAGAGTAAGGAAGTCTTCCTACAGTTGTACAGGTCTTTGGTGAGACCTCACCTGGAGTACTGCATACAGTTTTGGTCTCCTTATCTAAGGAAGGATATACTTGCCTTAGAGGCGGTGCAACGGAGGTTCACTAGATTAATTCCTGGGATGAGAGGATTGTCCTGTGAAGAGAGGTTGAGTAGAATGGGCCTATACTCTCTCTGGAATTTAGAAGAATGAGAGGTGATCTCATTGAAACATATAAGATTATGAGGGGGCTGAGCAGGGTAGATGCTGAGAGATTGTTTCCCCTGGCTAGAGAGTCTGGAACTAGGGGGCATAGTCACAGGATAAGGGGTCAGCCATTCAAGACTGAGATGAGGAGGAATTTCTTCATGCAGAGGGTTGTGAATCTTTGGAATTCTCTACCACAAAGGGCTATAGATGCTGAGTCATTGAATAGATTCGAGGCTGAGATGGATAGATTTTTGGACTCCAGGGGATTCAAGGGATATGGGGATCGGGCGGCAAAGTGGAGTTGAGGTCAAAGATCAGAAATTACCTGATTGAATGGCGGAGCAGGCTCGAGGGGTCTTGTGACCTACTCCTGCTCCTATTTCTTATGTTCTTATCTGGTCTAGTAAAAAATGAAATCTATTTGCTAGAGGGCAAGAATATGGTCAAGATTATTTTTCTCCATTTAATTACAAGGGAAGATAATAGTGATATTCCAGAATGGGTGAAAATCAGAGGGCTAAGTGAGGTGTGGGTAACACTTAAAAGAAACAGTCAAATGGTGGGAACTGTAGCCTGGTAAGTATTACATTTTGTGATCGGTAAACAATGCATCATACATGAACTGATTTTGAATGAGAATAGCTATGCATTTAAATGCAGACAGACATGATCATGTCTTAAAAAGACTTGTACATCTTTTTTCCCATGGCACAGCAGTAGCTGACAGGAAATGCTATTCCAAAGTCATCAGTTTGGTATCTCCCAGGAGATGAGAGCTTGCAGGATAGGGGGGAGGAGAATGAGAAAATCCGATAGAAAATTTACTAGGTATTAAAAAAAACAGGATGGTTATTAATGACAAGTGATAATTTTCAAATGTAGCTCCCTTAGAAAAGTTTTGGGGAGGGGGGTGGTGCAGCTGTGGATTCTTTCTGGAGTAGGGTTGTCTCTAAATTTGATACTTTGGAAAGAGGATGTGTCTTGTGTGAAGGTAGATTAAAGGCTTTTGAATAATTGTCCTAGAGTGTACGTGGTGAGGGAACATGAATCAAGCCTTAAACAAAAGGAATAGATTATATGGAAGTAAATTTTTCAAATTAATTGAAAAAGGCTTCTATTCTAATGGCTAGCAAAGATTTACGGGTGTATTGCTTTAGGCCAAGATTTGTTGCTGGATGAATTAAAATACTACTTGGTGCAGAAAATATAAAAGCAACTTAGTCAAGAAACAGCAGGTCATATTTATGATGTAGAAAATGTAGAAGGTTTACGAATAGAATAAGATGTAGAAAGCTGCATTTGTGATCAGATATGAATAGTAAAGAATAATGCTTTTGGGAAGATGTGTCTAATATGGAGGAACGACATCGAAGCAAAAGTCATTTTGTAATTGGTCCACGGGTCGATGATGAGACACATGGGCCACATGGCCTGTCTCCATTTATTTTGATCTTGAGTCACATATTAGGGCCTGATTGCTGTTACTGTCACACAGTCTCGCTATGATTTTAAAATGGTACAGTTCTCGGTTAGCTGCAAGAAACCCATTTTCTCCCCTTCCCTATGCTGCTGCAATGCAGCCCGCCCCCCACCCCAGCAAAAACATGACTAAAGCACCTCTGGGATCATTCCCAATCTGAACTGGTGATGTTTCCCCTCCATCTGGAACTGGGAAATACTACCATTCTGAGATTTGAGGGGTAATTTTAACCTCAAAGAACGGGTTGGTTGGGGGCAGGTAGCAGGTAAAAACAATAGTTTTTGGATCGCAACCCGGGTCCAACACTCCCACTACCGGGATTAACCCAGATGTGTTTGGATGCATCCGCATCCGAAACCCAGAAGTCCCGTCCCCACTTAATGGCAGGCAGATTATTAAAGGGGCAAAGTACCTTGTTGCAACAGTTGAGGTACTTAATATATTCTAAAGCTGAAATGAATTTAAGATCACCTGCACAGTCTCCCATGGCTTCTGATTCTCAGCAGGTGAAAGCAGGCGAGAAGTGCCAGATCCATGACTTGAGTGGCTTTTTATTGCACTGTTTGTGGGTGAGGAGAAGCAGGAGTGCTTCATCCAAGCCCAACAAGCTTACCTGGTGCAACCGGACACCCACGACCGGCCGACCCCCCCCCCTCCCAAAAGAAACCTTGGAACTGATCACGTCTCTCTTCCCCCACCCCGATCTCCTCCACGGCCTCCCTCCACCACCCTTCCCCCCCCCCCCCCCCCCCCCACCCCCAATGTCAGCCACGGTCCATGATCTCGCCCTCCCTCCTCTCCGATTCTCAGCTCATTTCCCTCCCGACAGGCAGCCAGCCTGTCAATCTGGCTGGCTGTTGCGCGGGAAACCCAGAAGCAAAAATAATGACCTCCACTTGAGTTGGGATCGCAGATTGTGACGCACTCGCTTGACTTCTGGGTTCCCCACGCGATCCTCTACCCACCCACTGGGTTCCTGGCTCCAAGTAAATATCATGACATTGTTCTTGGGCACCGAGTCAGAACCTCTACCCTCCTCTCCCCAACATGTAACACTACTTAGCAGGAGAAAGTAGATAGCCGAAGAGGAATAAATAAGCTAGCAACAGTGACCCACCCATAGATAGACAAGTAAAGTGACTCCAACCAGAAGGACCACTGTTGGCAGGATTTCTTGTTCTCTGGCTCAGCTAAACTCCAGAGACTAAAAATAAATTGCTTCAACCTTTAAATCCTCTCAGCTCCTTCTCCCTTCCCCCCCCCCCCCCGACCCCCAAAAATAAGTGAAACCAGGCCTAGCAAGTGTTTTCAGTGTACGTCTTCCACAAGCACTGCATAGACCAAATGTACAACGGTTTCATAAAATATATGCAGCCAGTGAATGAAAACTCCTGAAAATCCAATTTTAAAAATATTTAGAGAAAGGGGCAAACTTTCCCAAATATATTAAAGGGGGAAAAAAGTTTTAAAATGGTGATAACATTACCATTATAATGGTGAGCAACTGCTACAGCCTGTAAATTGTTATGCCTGTAGTGTTTTATGAACTATAATCAATGTATTACTTCTCATGGATTTAAAGATCCCACTTTTCTAATACTCGCATAAAAATAACCTTTTTAAAATAGCTAGTCATCCATTCAGCTGGGACTCCTTTGCAGATTTTGCAGGATTGGCCGAGTGCTTTTTTTTAAAAAAGCACATCAACAAAATTAAACTTTGTAAAGGCATTAAAATGTTTCTTGGGGGCCATTTGCCCTTAATGATTCGATTCCCTAACATTTTGCATTTTTTTTCAGCTATAGATTGAAGAATACTGAGTCTTCTAACCAAAAGACTAAACCTAAGTTCACACTTTTTGATGAGGAAGTGGATGCTGATGATGGCCTTTTTGAACCAGCGAAAGGTTCCACCACACCAAACACAAAGAAATCCTCTTTCAAAGATGGTGAGTATTGACTCCGCAGCTAATAGCAAGTTGCGTCTATTCCGGTAAGATTAACCTTTTTTTCTTTGTCCTTGAGAGGTGAGCAACATTGGCTGGGCAGTATTCACTGTCAATCCCTAGTTGCCTACAGAGCATAAAGAATCATTCATGCAGTGTGGGACTAGAATCATCTCTGGAATCATTCTAGTAAATCTCTTCTGCACCCTCTCTAAGGCCTTCACATCCTTCCTAAAGTGCGGTGCCCAGAACAGGACACAATACTCCAGTTGTGGCCAAACCAGTGTTTTATAAAGGTTCATCATGACTTCCTTGCTTTTGTACTCTATGCCTCTATTTATAAAGCCCAGGATCCTGTATGCTTTTTTTAACTGCTTTCTCAACCTGCCCTGCCACCTTCAGTGATTTGTGCACAGACACCCCCAGGTCTTGCTGTTCCTGTACCCCTTTTAGAATTGCACCCTTCAGTTTATATTGCCTCTCCTCATTCTTCCTACCGAAATGTATCACCTCGCATTTTTCTGCGTTAAATTTCATCTGCCATGTGTCCACCCATGCCACCAGCCTGTCTATATCCTCTTGAAGTCTATCACTATCCTCCTCACTGTTCAATACACTTCCAAGTTTTGTGTCATCTGCAAATTTGGAAATTGTGCCCTGTACTCCCAAGTCCAAGTCATTAATATATATCAAGAAAAATAGTGGTCCCAGAACTGACCTCTGGGGAACACCACTGTACACCTCCCTTCAGTCCAAAAAACAACCATTCACCACTACTCTCTGTTTCCTGTTACTTAACCAATCCTGTATCCATGCTGCCACTGCCCCTATTATTCCATGGGCTTCAATCTTGATGACAAGCCAATTATATGGCACTTTATCAAACGCCTTTTGAAAGTCCATATACACCACATCAACTGCATTGCCCTCATCTACCCTCTCTGTTACCTCATCAAAAAACTCTATCAAGTTAGTTAAACACAATTTGCCATTAACAAAACCGTGCTGGCTTTCCCTAATCAATCCACACTTGTCCAAGTGACTGCTAATTTTGTCCCGGATTACCTTTCTAAAAGTTTCCCACCACAGAGGTTAAACTGACTGGCCTATGGTTGTTGGGTTTATCCTTTTTTGAACAAGGGTGAAACATTTGCAATTCTCCAGTCCTCTGGCACCACCCCTGTATCTAAGGATGTTTGGAAGGTTTCCACCCTTACTTCCCTCAGCAACCTAGGATGCATCCCATCCTGACCGGGTGACTTATTTACTTTAAGTATAGCTAGCTTTTCTAGTACCTCCTTTTTATCAATTTTTAGCCCATCCAGTATCTCAACTACATCTTCCTATACTGAGACTCTGGCAGCATCTTCTTCCTTGGTAAAGACAGATGCAAAGTACTCGTTTAGTACCTGGTTCTCACTTGTGTTGTCAACCTGACATCTGTCATACGCCCCCTTTTTATGCTTCATCTTACTCTGTATCTCTTTTTTGTCATCCAGGGAGCTCTGGCTTTAATTGCCTTACCCTTCTACCTCGTGGGAATGTACCTAGACTATACCTGAACCATCTCCTCTTTAAAGGCTGCCCACTGTTCAATTACAGTTTTGCCTGCCAATCTATGATTCCAATTTACCCGGGCCAGATCTGTTCTCATCCCACTGACATTGGTCCTCCTCCAGTTGAGTATTTTTACTTTAGAGTGGTCCATGTCCTTTTCCATAGCTATTATAAACCTTATGATACTATGATAGCTGTTCCCTAAATGTTCCCCACACTGGCAGTTTTTCTGGTGCTAGCTCACAAGTTCCCAGATTTATTGAATTCAATTTTACTATTTAGCAGGGTGGGATTTGAACTCACAACTTGCGTTATTAGCACTCCTTTGGTTAGTTTAATGTGCAAAAAGTCATCAGACACTTTTTAATTGACAGAAATGGTCCCAGGTTTACCAGTGTCAATTGCTTTTATCTCTCCTTGGCACTCCAGGCAAATGAGATGATTAAATAAAAACAGAAAATGCTGGAAAAGCTCAGTGAGACAGCATCTGTGGAGAAAGAAACAGTGTTAACGGTTCAGGTGGAAGACCTTTGGGCAGAACTCTGTCTTCGACCTGAAACTTTAACTCTGTTTCTTTGTCCACAGATGCTGCTTCACTTGCTGAGTTTTTCCAGCATTTTCTGTTTTTATTTCAGATTTCCAGCATCTGCAGTATTTTGCTTTTGATTGAGATAATTAAATGTCTATTATGTCTTTTTTTTGCTGAGAATAAAATTCTTACAATTTGTATTACATTCGTGTGAATGTATTGTATTTTTTTTGGTCAATTGAAAGTAGTCAGTACCTCAGTACTATTATTCTTTTTGTTTTTTTCTGGTTGTCATTTGAGGAAATTTGGCTCTGAATTTCCATGGTGATTGTCCTCATTGCCTGGCATAACTTTGGGAGATAAGCAGAATCCCCATAGAAACAACTGTTCTCTCCCATTTATGTTGTTTTCCTGGGGATTCTGCCCAAGTTGAAGCAGGAGATCGGAAGAACCTAATCAGAAATTCACCGTTGTTTTCTATATTGCTCATCTATTACTAAACTAAATCCTTTATGGGTGTCTGTTACCTATTATGGCAATTGAAAGTCTTGGTATAATGCTTGTTGGCTGATTTTCAGTACTGTGTGAATCTATCTCAGTGGCTGAATGAGTTGTAATCTTCAGAAACAATTGCATTTTGTTGTGAAAGTTGCTTGTGTTGCTCCAAGTCCAAATAGCTTGGTTCTCTTTCTTATACAGGGTCCCATTGTTTTAGTGTTAATAGTATGTTGGTTTAAAAGGTTAATATGCATGTCATTTTGTCCTTTATAATAGTGGTGTATTTTAATGTTGGTGAGTTATATTTGCAAGCATGTGGAGGGCAGTTAGGATTGTATTAGTTCAAATTTGGGGCATTTTGAGCAGTATTATTGTGGTTGTCACAAGTAATTTCCACATTATCTTTGTGGTTCACAATGGCATTGTTTTTTGACATATTTTGTGGTTGGGTGTTAAAGTTTTGAGAAGAATAAACCCTTGTTAGAAATTTGACACCTCTTGCTGAAGCAAATATATTTTGCTTATTCTGTTTTAATTTACTGTCTTCCCAGTTTTTTGTTTTTTTTACCAGTAGTATCCTGGCTGATAGCAATTTCAGTTCAGCTCAGTTGATAGAAGTCTCACCTCCGTCAGCAGCATTCCTACAGAAATGCTGCACCGTCAAAGTGCCATCCTTCAAATAAGATGTTATGTTGATGTCCCGTCTGTGTGTTCAGATGAATGTTAAAAGTCCCATGGTGCTACTCATAGAAAAGCACGAACTTCTCCGGGTGTCATGGCCAATATCCTTTAACAAGTGCTACCAAAAAGCACATTAACTGGTCATTTCACTGCCCTTCACTGATGCAGAATGACTGTCCCAATTGCCTTCATAATAAAGTAATTCACTGTGGAACACAATGGGCAGCTTATGACACATCTGTTTTTTTTTTCCTTTTTTTTCCATTCAGTTGCGTCATTCTTGTGTGCCATGAGATTAGGGGAAAAAATTACATTGAGGTTTATTTTACTGGCAGGTACAGAATAATATTTTACAGCCCACAAATTACTGTTGGCAGTATTAGATGAATGCTTAACAAGTTTGTACAATGTTCATCTGTCTGCTATTTTAATACAGGTGTTAACCTGTTTTATTTTAATTTGGTTCAATAACATTTAGCCATTGTATAACGACTGCACAGAGATATTTATCACCTTAATTGAGCGAACTGCCAGCGCCTCGAGGCGGCTCGCCCATTTCAACTAGATCAATTTCAGGCCATTTGCCTTGCCAGCAGCAGACCTCAAGTAAGTCCTGTGGGGGGAGGATAGTGGGAAGGGGGCCGATCGTGGATCAGCAGCGGCTTTCAGGAGTGATGTGCAGCTGGGAGGAGCATTCCTGGTTCTGGCTCCACAACAAGGATTAAAAAAAAACTTGCACGTGGCCTCCATCAAAACAGTTAGGTTTCTCTGTTGTGAATGAGGCCTGAGTGGAACAGGCTTGGTGCACACTGCACTCGGGGCACTCCAATTTGCCAGAAGGGTTCTAAAAGAGACACTAGGCCCCTTGCATGCATTAATGCTCATTTTAGACGACTGCTTCGAATACCTGAAAACCCACCTTTGCCAATATGACAACGTCCGTAACTCGGGTGCAGGTTGCTGCATATGTGTCATTGCATCCTGACATTGGTCCAATTTGCACCCGTTTTCTGCCTTGAAAACGGACGTAACAAAGACCAATTTCTTACCCCATCATGTCTTCTGGACATCCCAAAGCACTTCACAGCTAATTTAAATTATTTTTGAAGTGTAGTCACTGTTACATAGGCAAATGCAGCAGCCAACTTGTACGTAGCAAAGTCCCACAGCCAGATTCTGTTTTTTGGTGTTAGTTTAGGGTAAATGTTGACCAGAACACTGAGAACTCTGCTGCTTTGAATAATACCATGGGATCTTTGTCCATTGGAACAGACAGATGAAGCTTCTGTTTAACATCTCATCCACAAAACAGCACCGTCAAAAATGCAGTATTCCCTTCGTACTGCATTGAAGTGTCAGCCTAGATTACGTGCTTAAATCCCTGAAGTTGGCCTTGAACCCTTGACCTTCTGACTCTGATAAGAGTGCGACCACTGAATGAAATTGGCACTATATAGTTTCCTGAGCTTCACCCACACGCTGGACCAAAGCCCATTTGCAAATGTTACCATGGCATTTCCCTTCAATTCTTTGTTTCCAGAACAAAGCAAGCAGTGTGTTAAGTGAATTCCACTTGCTTTGCAATTAACATATCTGCACAGGAAAATTGCATTTTGAAGAGATATTTTGCATTTTAAACAGCAATGTGTATCCTCTCCAACATGTGAAAAGCAAATTAGCAGAGATACACAAATTCTCTTCAAGTTTGGCATAATCGGGTTGAAGGTGACCAGCCACAGCTTGGGAATAGATTTTTTTTTTTGAAGACTCATGATTTAAATTGTGATTGAATCCTATTTATCACAGTACCTGTTTTCAGTTTGACATCAAGAGGGAAGAGAAGTTTTTAAGCTAGCTGTGTGCCCATATTCTTCAATTCCCTTTTTTCTGTTCCATCTTATAGGTTGGAGGCAAACTGTGGGCTGTCTCTCGCATTAAAAACTTTTTTTCACAGATATTTGGTCCAAGATTAAGAGAATTACTACGGCTTCAAGACTTTATTTTGAAACGGTTTAATACTGATGAGAAATCAACTATCATTGTATTTATTCTGCTATCTGATCCATTTTTCTTTTGTTATTTCCGTTGCTTAATACAATTAGCTAGTAATTGATGACCTAAACCATATGGTTTGTTAGCATATTATTTTCCACCAGTTATGGAAAAGTCACTAGTTACCCGAGTAGGTCCTCTAATTTCCAGTGTATATATTGATGTAAACAGGTTCACAATTCACCTAGGGCATGTTACATCCTAGACACTTTGCACATATCAAATTTTGGCTTATAGGAAGTGCATGCTTGCCTATAGAAGCTATTGTGTGGAGCACAAGCAAGATATTCTGGATTTTGGCTGAATTGAAATGTGAAAATTGTATATTTTGAAGTGATATCTTGTTAATACTAACTCTCTCTCTCTCTCTCTCTCTCTCTCTAGCTGATTTCAGATTGTTTGAGGACCCAGACTTGGGTGGAACTGTCCGAATAGGTGACCCTTTATTACTTCCAGCTGCCTATGAATTTAAAGGTGGTGCCATAAATGTAAACCTTGATGAGGAGACTGAAGAATTATTCAGGTATTTATTTCAGTACTTATCAGGACAGTCAATTCTCTTGAAGGCAAGTGGGATTTTGAAACAAGGCACTTTGCTGTTAACCAAACTTGCTATTGGTCAGTGTTACAAATTGTGGGGCTTCCTTAGATATTCTCGGATACAGTAGTGGTGGTCACTCCCATAAGTAGTCAGAGTGTCTTGCATTTAGGAGTATGGTCATACTGCCCAATACCTAATTCTGTGATCCTGTAACCTCGAGGTGTTACATTGGGATCCCTTTGTGTTCCAAGCTGGATATCATACCCTTTTCCAATTTGGCAGTAAGCAGACTGAAAAGCACTTTGGTGTGATAAGACCAGATACAAATTGTTAAAGCTGCTTTATTTTAGACAGCAAGTGATCGTAGCGTGACAGTTGTAAATAAACCTCCCTCAGTTTTCATTTTGCTTCTCAACCATGTGCCCTGTCGCTTTTGTGGGATGGCTAGCTTGTTTTGGGCATTTACTTCTTCTCAACAACAACAACAAGAAGTAGTTTCATTTATATAACAACAACTTGCAATTATATAGCGCCTTTGATGTAGTAAAATGTCCCAAGGCATTTCACAGAAGCATTATCAAATAAAATTTGACACCAAGCCACATAAGGAGATATTAGGACCAGTGACCAAAAGCTTGGTCAAAGAGGTAAGTTTTAAGGAACTTCTTAAAGGAGTAGAGAGATGGAGAAGTTTAGGGAGGGAATTCCAGAGCTTAGGACCTAGGCAGCTGAAGGCACGGCCGCCATTGGTGGAGCGATTAAAATCAGGGATACGCAAGAGCCCAGAATTGGAGGAACGCAAATATTTCGGAGGGTTGTAGAGCTGGAGGAGTTTACAGATTTAGGGACGGGTGAGGCAATGGAGGGATTCAAACAGAAGGATGAGAATTTTTAAATCGAGGTATTGACGGACCAAGCGCCAATGTAGGTCAGCAAGCACAGGGGTGATGGGTGAACAGTACTTGGTGCGAGTTAGGATACGGGCAGCAGAGTTTTGGATGAGCTCAAGTTTATGGAGGCTGGAAGATGGGAGGCCAGCCAGGAGACCATTGGAATAGTCAAGTCTAGAAGCAACAAAGGCATGGATGAGGGCTACAGCAGCAGATGATCTGAGGCAGGGGCGGAGACGAGCGATGTTATGGAGGTGGAAGTATGCGTTCTTGGTGATGGAGCGGATACGTGGTCGGAAGCTCATCTCGGGGTCAAATAGGATGCCAAGATTGCGAACGGTCTAGTTCAGCCTCACAGTGGCCAGGGAGAGGGATGGAGTCAGTGGCTAGGGAACGGAGTTTGTGACGGACTGAAAGCAATGGCTTAGGTCATCCCATTATTTAGTTGGAGGAAATTTTTGCTCATCCGGTACTGGATGTCGGACAAGCAGGGGGACAAATCAGACAGTGGGGGGGTCGAGGGAGGTGGTGATGAGGTAGACCTGGGTGTTGTCAGCGTACATGTGGAACCTGATGTTGTGTTTTCAGATGATGTTGCCGAGGAGCAGCATGTAGGCAAGAAATAGGAGGGAGTCCAAGGAGAGATGCTTGGGGAACTCCAGAGGTAACGGTGCAGGAGTGGGAAGAGAAGCCGTTGCAGGTGATTCTCTGGCCCTTTGATGCAGTAAAACATTCCAAAACGCTTCACAGGAGCGATTATCAAACAAAATTTGACACGAGCCACATAGTTATTAGGGCTGAGTATTTCCAGCATTTTCTGTTTTTGTTTCAGATTTTCAGCATCTGCAGTATTTTGCTTTTGATAGAGATATTAGGTGACCAAAAGCTTGGTCAAAGAGGTAGGTTTTAAGGAGCATCTTAAAGGAGAAAGAGCTTTTAGGAAGGGAATTCCAGAGCTTGAGGCCAAGGCAGCTGAAGGCACAGCCGGCAATGGTGGAGCGAAGAAAATCAAGGATGTACAAGAGGCCAAAATTGCAGGAGCGCAGAGATCTCGGAGGGTTTATAGGACTGGAGGAGGTTACAGAGATAAGGAGGGACGAGGCCATGGAGGTGTTTGAAAACAAGGATGAGCATTTTAAACAGCTTCTAACTGTAAAAACATACTACCTGCATTTTAGCTGCCAGCTCCAGGCCGAGCCCTGCACCTTACAATTTTCTGTTTTACCTCTACAATACATCATAACTGAATCACTGTCACATTTAACAGAATTTTTTTTTTGTTTCACTTTCTACCCAAGGATACACTGCATATGTGTGACTTCAGTATAGATCTGGGGTCAGAGTAACTATAAAAGTGGAAGCCAGTTTTTTTTTTAAAAAAGTACTAGATCTGGCATGCTGTTTTGTACAGGAAATTTGCTTCCTGCACTAGTTCGAACTCCCAATATGTCAAGTACATTGTGTTCGGGTATGAATTTCAGAAACCAAAACACTTGAGTGCAAACAAAACGCCAGCTTTTTATAGCTTGTTCACTCAGCAATTTACACATCTGCTAAGCCACACTGAGGATTTGTTTTATTTCTTTCAAAACAGAATAGGAATTATTTCATTATTTTGTTAAATCACCCATTTCCAACGTGTGACTTGCATACATTTTTTTTTAAAAACCGCATCAGTTTAGGACCACACCCCATTATATCACCATGCATGTCACTCGACAGCTTCTCATTAAATCTGTACTTTTGAGTTTGCCCAAATTAATTGAAAAACTAAAACTCAATGTTATAAAACTTATTTAAAATATGCAATCATTATTTTGGAATACACTTTGGAGACCAGTGGTTTGTGCAATTTTTTTTGAAAAAAAACCTCTTTGGGACCACTGTAACTGTACTGTAGTTGCTGCTTAGTTTATTTTGCATAAGCCACCAGTTCCTTGTATTTATCACCCATTAAAAATCATGTTACTGGTCTGTGGAGCCCTGATCAGATGTCACGGATACATTTTTTGAGCAACAAAATTATTTTTTGTTACAATGCTGTTGGTGCAACCTGGGCAGCTTCTAACTGTGACGTTTGATTTGAATGACTTGTATATTCTTCAGTATTTCTGATTACATAGATAACAGTTGGAAGCTATGTGTACTGTATTTTAATAATTAAAATAATATACTGATGTCAAACAATTGGTAATATCATTATTCATGTATACTTTGTGCTCTTAATATTTTCAGAGTTGAAGATGACTTGGATAAATTACTGAAGCTGGGTGCCAGCAATAAAACAAAACCAAAGGTGCCGACGAAGCCAGCTGTGCCAACGAAGCCAGCTGTGCCTAAAAAGCCAGCCTTGTCATCTGAAATGAGGAGCAATCCTGCAGCAGCAGCAGGTTCTTTTAAAAGCTCAGTGGCTGACATGGATGAACTGGATATTCTGAAATACATTCAAGAGAATGAGACATCGAGTAGCGACACACTAGATCTGTTTTGAACAGAATCTCTTGCAATACCGTACCAGCTACTTTAAATAGCAATCTCAGTTACCTGCCAGTGAACTATCATAAACTTAAAATATATTAAAACAATTGTCAGTAATGTTTGACTATATTCAGAAACATGAATGAATTGAAAGTGCTTTTTTTTATGTTTCTATTTGAAGCAAATGTCATTCAGCTGCTAAAGTTTATAATGTAGAAAACAAAGGGTAGATTTTGAGTCCCCACCCATGGTGAGCTACCTGATCCACTGAGTGCATGGATCAGAAGATCGCAGGCAACACACCTGCAATTTTAATTTTTTTCCCGATCCACTGTCATGGTGAGCTAGGTACCTTGCCATTGGTGAGTACTTGGCAAACCTAACATTTAAATAGACTATATATGTAGTTGGGATACAGAAAAGGACTGAACTGGATAATAACCCAAAATTAAGAAAGTTGTGTGGCATTATGTAGGTGATGTCATAAGTGGAATATTTTATGCATCCCATCGTGCAGTATTGTAAACGAGAAATTCCTGGTGCCATATGTCCTAACAAATAAACCCCTTTCAGTAATTCGGTCAAGTGATAAATGAGAGCATTTGTTTTTTTTTTCTGAGTCTCACATCCACATAAGTTGTTGTCACAGACCCACCATAAGGCAACTCCGTGTGTTTATTTTTATCAATACCATATGTAGCATACATATGTACTTTAAAATACTGACCAAAATCCAAAAGTAAAGCACTGCTTTCACTTGACATTGGATACTGCACACAGTATGATTAACTACTTTTCTAAAACAGATTATTAATATATTGTTTCTACACGCTAGCTGTCTAAAGTTTGATTGTAGATTGGATACCGTATTATACCCATACCATGCATCTTCCCCACATGAGTGTTGAGAACACAGACTGGAGGCACATATGTACAGAGCTACACATCAATGGGCCTCCATGCTGCTTGGCATCATTTTCAGTTCTGAATGCCAATCTGGAGTATTCAGTAACAGTTGGGTACTGAATTTCCCAGTCTTGGATCATAGACTGATACAGCACAGAAGGAGGCCATTCGGCCCATCGTGCCTATGCCGGCTCTTCGAAAGACCTATCCAATTAGTCCCATTCTCCTTAGCCCTTCACATTTTTCCCCTTCTAGTATTTATCCAGCTCCCTTTTGAAAGTTATTAGTGAGTGCTTCCACCACCCTTTCAGGCGGTGCATTCCAGGTTACAACAACTGTGCGTAAAAATACCAAAAGGACCACTCTGCTCCAGACCTCATTACAGCCTTGGTCCAAACATGGACAGAAGAGCTGAATTCCAGAGGTGAGGGGAGAGTGACTGCCCTTGACATCAAGGCAGCATTTGACCGAGTGTGACACCAAGGAGCCCTCATGAAATTGAAGTCAATGGGAATCAGGGGGAAAACTCTCCAGTGGCTGGAGTCATACCTAGCACAAAGGAAGATGGTAGTGATTGTTGGAGGCCAATCATCTCAGCCCCAGGCCATTGCAGCAGGAGTTCCTCAGGGCAGTGTCCTAGGCCCAACCATCTTCAGCTGCTTCATCAACAACCTTCCCTCCATCATAAGGTCAGAAATGGGGATGTTCACTGATGATTGCACAATGTTCAGTTCCATTCGCAACCCCTCAGATAATGAAGCAGTCCGTGCCCGTATGCAGCAAGACCTGGACAACATCCAGGCTTAGGGTGATAAGTGGCAAGTAACATTCGCACCAGTCAAGTGCCAGGCAATGACCATCTCCAACAAGAGAGCGTCTAACCACCTCCTCTTGACATTAAACGGCATTACCATTGCCGAATCCCCCATCATTAACATCCTGAGGGTCACCATTGACCAGAAATTTAACTGGACCAGCCATATATATATTGTGGCTACAAGAGCAGGTCAGAGGCTGGGTATTCTGCAGCGAGTGACTCACCTCCTGACTCCCCAAAGCCTTTCCACCATCTACAAGACACAAGTTAGGAGTGTGATGGAATGCTCTCCACTTGCCTGGATGAGTGCAGCTCCAGCAACACTCGAAGTTCGACACCATCCAGGACAACGCAGCCGGCTTGATTGGCACCTATCCACCACCCTAAACATTCACTCCCTTCACCATTCACAGGATGCACTGCAGCATCTCACCAAGGCTTCTTCGACAGCACCTCCCAAACCCGCGACCTCTACCACCTAGAAGGACAAGGGCAGCAGGCACATGGGAACAACACCAGTTGCACGTTCCCCTCCAAGTCACACACCATCCCCATTTGGAAATATATCGCCGTTCCTTCATCGTCGCTGGGTCAAAATCCTGGAACTCCCTAACAGTACTGTGGGAGAACCTTCACCACACGGACTGCAGCAGTTCAAGAAGGCGGCTCACCACCGCCTTCTTAAGGGCAATTAGGAATGGGAAATAAAAGCTGGCCTCGCCAGCGCCACCCACATCCCATGAATGAATTTTTAAAAAATTCTCCTCCTCTCGCCTCTGGTTCTTTTTCCAATTACCTTAAATCTATATCCTCTGGTTACCAGCCCTTCTGCCACTGGAAACAGAGGATTTATTCTGTCAAAACCCTTCATGATTTTGAACACCTATTAAATCTCCTCTGAACCTTCTCTGCTCTAAAGAGAAAAACCCCAGTTTCTCTAGTCTCTCCACGTAACTCAAGTCCCACATCCCTAATACCATTACAGTAAATCTCCTCTGCACCCTCTCTAAGGCCTTGACATCCTAAAGTGTGGTGCCCAGAATTGGACACAATACTCCAGCTGGGCCTAACCAGTGATTTCTAAAGGTTTAGCATAAGTTTCCTTATTTTGTACTCTGCCTCTGTTTATAAATTGTAAACAATTTTATAACACCAAGTTATAGTCCAACAAATTTATTTTAAATTCCACAAGCTTTCGGAGGCTTCCTCCTTCCTCAGGTGAACGGTATGGAAAGCTTGTGGAATTTAAAATAAAATCGTTGGACTATAACTTGGTGTTATAAAATTGTTTACAATTGTCAACTCCAGTCCATCACCGGCATCTCCACATCATCTGTTTATAAAGCCAAGCATCCCGCATGCTTTTTTAACAGCCTTCTCAACTTGTCCTGCCACCTTCAAAGATTTGTGTACACACATCCCCAGGTCTCTTTGTTTCTGCACCCTCTTTAAAATTGTACCATTTAGACTGCCCTGGTAGACCCATTGTTTCAGCCTGTTCTTGCCCCACAGAACTTATTTCTTTCCAACTCTACTTTATTTTATCTCCCCTTGTCCAGTCTCTTCCGACCTATACCCACGACTCTTCCGACGTCTTCTGCTACTTTAACAGTTTCCAATTTCCTGGCCTTAACCGTCTCCTTTTCACCATGGATGTCCAATCCCTCTACACCTCCCCCCCCCCCCCACGCCCGTGCCTCCTCCCCCTCCTCCCTCCCCCCATGCCCCCTCTCTGCCCTCGCCCTCTCTGCCCTCGTCCTCTCTCCCCTCGCCCTCCCCAGGCCGCCCCCTCGCCCTCTCTGTCTCTGTCTGTCTCCCCCCCCACCCTCTGTCTCTATGAACTGTTGCAATTGTCACACCCGTGGACGTCGGGTGAGGACATAATTAGCATTGTATCCAAGCAAAGAGTCAAAAGTTTCAGAAAAAGGAGAAAATGCCACCAAAGAAAATAGCTAATCTCAAAGGAAATGAATGTCTTGATGTTCTTTTTAAAAAAAAGTTTCCAAACTCTTGCTTATGGTTCAAACATTGCTTATGTAAAGAGATGTTCATTTGGTAATTGTAGTTTTATGATATGAAGATGACGTTGAGTGTTAGTACGTCATCTCCAGCATTGACGTTAAAAGATTATGATATGCCAACCAAGCTGTTCTTTTCACAACTATTAATACAAGAATTAAAAGTTACACCACCAAAGGCTACTTGCTGGACATTAGAGAAAATATAATGAGAGGGATGTAGCCAGGCCTTGTTTGTTTTTTTTGGTGCAACTTTCCTTTTTTTCCCAAGCTCCCTGACAGTGGGCTTTAGTTCCACGGAGCAAGTCGTTCTCCAGTACCTCGTCCATGTAGCCTTTCCTTAGGTGTGAATGTAGACGGGCTGCATAGAAAGTCATTCTAAATTAGTGTATCCTGTTGTTTATCTCCTAGCCATAACAGGAGGTGGGTTGAGAATAACTGACTGCCATCTGTGGCTGGAGTCACAGAAACCAAAGATGCTTTTATATTGTACTAATGCCAATGGCTCCCGACAATAGATTTGCGCAACCAGAAACCCCAGCAAAGAAAAATGACCAGATTTGTTAAGACGGTTAGCTGGGAAAATGTTTTTTTATTTAACTGGGTCTTTCCAGTCACAAGTCTTCGCAAATCTAGCGACTGCAGTAGTGCAGTATAACAGCAGCTTAAGTAAGTGTTCTGCATTTTGTTAAAATAATTCTGACAGCTGCTAATCTAGTGAGAGGCATCTGATTCATGCAAAAATAAATGTGTGCAGTCCAATTTTGGGGGTGTGGGTGGGGGAAATTTGCTGCCCACGTGGTGATGACGTATTTAATCCTACTTGCTACCGTTACCTTACGGTAGCAACAACTGGCAATTTTGTTGAATGTAACTGAAAATCTAATGCAACTTTGTAAAATCCAAATTTTGCACCACTTGAAATACAAAAGTACTCGATCCGGATGAAACTGAAGTATTCAGTAAATATCCTATGAATTATGAATATGGCAAAAAGACAGGAACAATGTGTTTACTGCTAACATTGGCGAGAGTATTTTAACGAAGGTTGTAGTCAGAATGTGAATTAATACAAAACTAACACGAGGATTTAACAAACTTTTCCATTTGGTATTAACTTTTTTGGTGTGTTCCATCAGACGGGTACCCTTCCTAAATGATATTAAAGAAAGACTTGCATTTATATAGCGCCTTTCATGACCGCGGGACATTCCAAAGCGCTTTACAGCCAATGAAGTACTTTTGAAGTATAGTCGCTGTTGTAATGTAGGAAACATGGCAGCCAATTTGCGCATGGCCAGGTCCCACAAACTGGTCATGTAATAATGACCAGATAATCTGTTTTTAGTGATGTTGGTTAAGGGATAAATATTGGCCAGTGGAGAACTCCCCTGCTCTTCTTCAAATAGTGCCGTGAGATCTTTTGCGTCCACCTGAGAGGGCAGATGTCAGTTTAATATCTCGTCACGGTGGAAGAATTATCCATACTCTGTAGGGAAAGTGAAGAACAAGAATTACTTCCTGGGGGTTTTATAAGTCTTTGTTTTTCAACTACTGTCCAAAGTCAACCTATATCTGGATTGAGATAGGCTTTCCTGTGTGTATCGTTTAATGTCTGTAAATTTTGTTAGTGGGGCCATCATAATGGCGTCACAATCCCTCTGTTAACTTGTGTGTAGCAACATCATAAATGTTATATATAACTATTTCCTCTGGTATTCCTAGGACAATAGCAAACACGGTCAGAGGAATTCTTGTCCCAATGGGCTCACAATGGGAAGGGGTTCCGAGCACTTTCCCCAGGGGTTCTACTGGCTTTATTAGTATATAGGGACTAGTTTTGAAGAATGACCCCGTCAATGATTATCTTTCTGAAGAGTAAATAAATCTAATTGCATTGAAGTGAAAGGTATTCTACACATTAGCACCATGAGTGCCAGATTAATAAGTGTTAGCAAGAATTAATTCAACCTCGTCGGTATTCAATATATTAAATGAAGTTTTATATTTTGATCCTTGGAGCAAATATCAGACCATTTTAATTTTATAAATGTTAAAAATTCCTTTCTTTTTACCTTTTATATGATGACTAATAGATTTTATGTATATGATACACTGCTTCAAGTTTGCAAACTATGTTGTGGTAAACCTACATGAAAAGCTTTGCTTTCTGATCTGGAATGCTTTTAGGGTGTTCATTGTGGATTAATATTCATTTAATTGTCCAACTTATAAAGCTTTTGTGTACAGTGGCCTCAAAAATCTGTGGGTGGGCACCTTGTTTGCATGGGGCTGGCAGGTGCCCATGTCACTGCAGGTACATCACTGGCATCTGCTCAATGCAGCCAGAAAATCTGATATCTGCAGACTTCAGAGCTTCGCTTCACATGTGTGAGATTCTGGTGTATGTTTATAATTTCCAGCTACAAGTTAAGAAAACCGTTTTGTTCCTGTTAAGTTCTGAGGAGATGCAATCTTTTAACTATACCGATAACTAATAAAGGTAATTTTAAATAGAACGCAGTTGAGTCTTGAGGCTCAATTTTTAAGGGGAAATTGCTGGTGTGTTGCGGGGAGGGGGGCTCCGAAAATTGGGGAAATCCCATTCGGGTTCGGAAGCCGGCTCCAACCTGCCAACTCCCCACGGGCACACCTGTGTGCGCTCGGGCGTCCCGAATGCAGAAGTCCCACCGGCTTTAATTGCCGACGGGTTGATAATTAAAGAGCCAGATGTACCTCATTGAGGTACTTAAGGCACTTTACTTGTGACAGATTATGTACTTAGAACGACTTTTAACTTACCTGGGCGACTTGCCCACCGCTTCTGATTCACACCTGGTGAAACCTGGCGTGAAGGGCCGGATCAGGGAAAAAGAAACTAAATAAAGTACATCAAAAACCATTGCACGACATTAAAACACAAAATCAACCTACCTTTCCACCCTGCTCCGATGTCTCCCTCTCCGATCTCCCCCTCTTCACCCCCCCCCCCCCCCCACCGATGACCCCCTGATCTCCCCTTCTTCACCCTGATCTCCCCTTCTTCACCCCAATCTCCCCCTCTCCCCTCACCGATCTTCTACTCTCCCCACCCCCCACCCCGATCTTCCGTTCCAGTGCCGGATGATGTCTCTCTCTCTTTCTCTTCCCCCCCCCCCCCCCACCCCCTCGCATTGCAGCTCCTGACAGCAGCCAGTCTGTCAATCAGACCATCAATTACGATGCGATCGCGTCGGAAACAATAAGTTTTTGTTTATTCGGGTTTGCCACGCGCACCTTCACCCCCACCCCACCTCCGCCACTGCCAACCTGTCACCATTTCAAAATTGAGCCCTTGGTGTTTGTTAGAAAATCACAATTTAGTAAAAGTATATCACCTTAGTGGATTATAATAGGAAATGTACAGTATTGCTGGCTTACCGTGTACAAATAAAGCAGCCTACTTATAAGACATTTAGCTCTTGACTGTGTCTATTAACTGAAAAAAAACTCAAATAGAAATCCTCCCCTCTTGCAACAATGCAATTCTTCTGTAATTCTATAGTATGTAGATAAATTGGTGCCGTAGCTAGAAGCATGATTTTTGGTCTGTGGTACCACACATTCAGTAAATAACAGGATAGAGCTGTCTCCTACAGCCTTCTAGATTGTAATGAACAGTAAAAAGTCATTGTTCTGCTCAGGAAATTAGGCGTCTATAAACCATTGTGTGGTGTGACTGCTCTTCAAACCCAACGTGGTTATCAAGGAGTCCAATCGAGTATGACCAGCTGAATATGTGAATAAATGTAGGTTACATTTGTGAATTTTTACCGGAATATGTAAATTATTGGATCTAATCCATGCAAGGTTTACATCAGATAAATGAAAAAACCTTTAGAATCTTAGAAAATATGCTACTTTTTTGACTGTGATTAGGGGTTTTGTTTGCTATTTGTTTTCTATTATCTACGTTTATTTTTGACCAGATTTGTTTTTTAGCAAAATCATTGCTCTCCATACTGAATAAACAATAGAAATCAATGGGATGAAAATCGTGCAGTATCGACAATGGGTGGATGATCTGCTCTGCCAGATTACTGCCCAGGTGGTGAAAGGGAAAATTAGCCCCAGCATTTTTAGTCAAAATTATAAATCAGATGTTTTGTGAAACTGTGACATGTTTATTCAGAGTGCAAACTTTTTACACAAGATTTAGTTTCCTCAGATTGCACATCTGAGATGGAATTTTTGAGTGTGCATAATTTTTTTCAATTTTACTTTTGAGGTTTTAATCCTGTAGAGTCTCTGATTTGACAGGGGAGGCCCTGTTTCTAATTGTATTACAATCCACCATTGTGAGTATATCTCATCGGTTATGCCAAAGGATACATTATGTGTAGTGCATTTCAATCTGTACTTGCATGGAATTGCGTGAAAAGAAAATATTGGCATGTGCAAAGACGGGCACAGCTGCTGCAGTCTATTGAGAATTAGGCCACTGGGATGCAAGCACAACAGTAATGAGGCTTTAGATCAATGGCATAGCTTAACAAATGAAATAGAAAGGAGCTTCTTAGTGCAGACAACCGTACCATAATTTCTCCAAAGGCCTTTGCTGTTCATTTCCTGCAAATTTCTCTTGCTCTCCCTTAAAGCACAATAAATTTTCAGGCTTGCAATTTAACCTAAAGGTAAATTGTGCCAATCAGTATTATACTTTGCAGCAAACACTTACCTTCACTGTCCTCTCACTGTTGTAATAATAATTCACAAGTAAATTGTAAAATAAGGGTGTACCGTAAAGCATACCATCCAAATGACTGATGTTTTCAAAAGATAAAAATTACATTTGATACACTTTGAGATGGATTTCTTTGCATCATTTTTTCAACTCTACTTGAGGTTTCCTGCCATCATGTTCTTGATTTGTCCATCGTACTGCCTCATATGTTTTATTCATATTTTGCATTTTTTTAAAATGAAGATTCCATACCGAACCAGGTGCATTGGAAAAATAGCACTCAAATAGAAGCATAAATACCGACGTATTCTAGACACCATTAGCTCACCATATGTGACTCAGTTCCTGCTGACTTGGAAAAGAAAGGTTTAATCCCTAATTATATCTCTCTAAGCTATATCTGCAATGTAATTCCTTTTAGCAGAGATAGCACCACTTCAAAGATTTTCAGCTTAGAGGTCATATGTTCAAAGTATAGGGAATGAAAATTGAGTCGTAGAGGTCCTAGACTTGAGATAGTTTCCAGATGCTGTACTAATGCAATGTAGTGGGAACCTTGCATCATAGTTGACTCCTGCCATCTGACTTTAGGTTCTTTCCTCTTCATCATTAAGCCTCATATTGAGCAAATGTGCAATAAATTGGCAGCTAGTTTTGATACTTTCTCAGGTATGTATTGTGAAATGAAGTCATCTGTAATGATGGATAGACATGGTGAAAGCAACCCAATGTGCACTGAGCTGTTTGTCAGAATAATAAATCCTTTTCATTACAGCAAGTGGCTGAGTGCGGAATTAATTTGTTTCCCCATGAATCTAGAGATCATCATAATCAATTCTACTTTAGTGCACACCTAGTATGTAAATCGATTTTAATTCACTTCTATTCTTCCTGCTGGAAGTTCTGCAAGTTTATTGGTGTCTGTGCCAGCACTAGCCTTTCAACTGGAGCCACTTACTCTAATCCTTTTTCCAGCCCTTTCCCTGTATCCTTTTTAGATTACTCTTTTTCAAAACTTATAAATGTTATTATGGTCTCTGCCTCAATAGTTACATGTGGTAAAGCATTCCATATTTGAATAACCCTTCGTTGTGATGAAAAAAAAAATCTTCTAACTTCTCCCTTTGTTCTTATCCTAATTGAGCCTGTACCCCCTTGTTTCCGAATCGCCAACAACTTTTCACTGCCTTCTCAAAATTTCAATTTTGAAAAGTCATATTAGATCCCCCTTTAACCATCTCAATTCCAAAACTATATAACTTCTTATTTTTGCCATAAACCTAGTGGCTCCTTGCTGTTCCATTTCAATGGCTCCAATATCCCTCCTATAATTGCCCATAAATGCATGCAATACTCTAACTGTAGCTTAACCACTGTCTAGTACAAATTCAACATCACTCCTTTTGCTTTTATATTCAATAGCCACTATACATAAACTTCAGAATCCTATTTGCCTTTTTGTAGCCTTTTCTACCTGCATTCCCTTCTTTGAAAAGCTATGTATCTGCACCCCTAAATCTCTTAT
Organism: Heptranchias perlo; assembly: GCF_035084215.1. Classification (NCBI taxonomy): domain Eukaryota; kingdom Metazoa; phylum Chordata; class Chondrichthyes; order Hexanchiformes; family Hexanchidae; genus Heptranchias; species Heptranchias perlo. Next base: position 50,173,864 of record NC_090329.1, read on the forward strand.
ACTCTGTTGCAAGTCAAAAGCATCTTACTTGGTCCCTCATCTCTGCTCCCAGCACTTTTGCTAATCCATTATTTTTCCTATATCAAACATTGTGTATTTCTCACTAATACATGAATTTGCAAGAGGTTCACCAGCAGGGGTAGATGAAGCGCCAGGCAACACTGAGCGAGGATTTGGTCAAAATACCTGGTCTGTTCACAACCTTCCAACTATGGTGAATTTTGGATGATAGTTGTATCTGTGAGGGCTGGAACAAGGTTATGAATTTATAGTTCAACATCATTTCAATTGTCTCTGTTTGGCTCCTTGGTAGATTTTATTTCTTCATGCACATAGCATTTTTAGCTAAAAGAAAAACACTGTTGACGATGCCATTTCTTAGATGATTGTAAACAATTTTACAACACCAAGTTATAGTCCAGCAATTTTATTTTAAATTCACAAGCTTTCGGAGATTTTCTCCTTCCTCAGGCAAATGTTGAGGAGATGAGGAGATGTACTGAGGCCCCATGACATTATTTGCCCTGAACCAGCACCACCATGCACTGGTTAACTGGTCATCAATTTTGTTGCTGTTTGTGAGATCTTGCTGCAAGCAAAATGGGTGCTGTATTCGCCAACATAATAGTTAAAGTAATTAATTGTCTATGAATTGCTTTGGGACATTTCAAAGAAGTGATAAAATGCTATATAAATGCAAATCTTTTCTTTTAACTAATTACAGAACACAAAAGTATGCATGAATATATAAACACTTTTGAATGATTTTTGTATTTTGTTGATAACACCTGCCTTTACCCATGTTGTATAGAAAAACAAGGTGAGCAATTGGCAAACAGTATGTTTTTACTGCGATTACACACAATTGCAAGAATGTTATATAGAATTAAATAATTACATAGCGCAACACTTAATGTTCTACAGTTAGGTATAATCTTAAAGGTGAAATTCAAAATTCCTATGGAAACACATGGACTGAAATAAGTGTTACATGAAGCAGCCCGAGCCTGCATGCAGCAAGACCTGGACAACATCCAGGCTTGGGCTCATAAGTGGCAAGTAACATTTGCGCCAGACAAGTGCCAGGCAATGACCATCTCCAACAAGAGAGAGTCCAACCACCTCCCCTTGACATTCAACGGCATTACCATCGCCAAATCCCCCACCATCAACATCCTAGGGGTCACCATTGACCAGAAACTTAACTGGACCAGCCATATAAATACTGTGGCTACAAGAGCAGGTCAGAGGCTGGGTATTCTGTGGCGAGTGACTCACCTCCTGACTCCCCAAAGCCTTTCCGCCATCTACAAGGCACAAGTCAGGAGTGTGATGGAATACTCTCCACTTGCCTGGATGAGTGCAGCTCCAACAACACTCAAGAAGCTCGACACCATCCAAGATAAAGCAGCCTGCTTGATTGGCACCCCATCCACCACCCTAAACATTTACTCCCTTCACCACCGGCGCACAGTGGCTGCAGTGTGTACCATCTACAGGATGCACTGCAGCAACTCGCCAAGGCTTCTTCGATAGCACCTCCCAAACACGCGACCTCTACCATCTAGAAGGACGTGAGCAGCAGGCACATGGGAACATCACCACCTGCACGTTCCCCTCCAAGTCACACACCATCCCGACTTGGAAATATATCGCCGTTCCTTCATCGTCGCTGGGTCAAACTCTGGGTCCTGGAACTCCCTAACAGCACTGTGGGAGAACCTTCACCACACGGACTGCAGCGGTTCAAGAAGGTGGCTCACCACCACCTTCTCAAGGGCAATTAGGGATGGGCAATAAATGCCGGCCTCACCAGTGATGCCGACATCCCATGAACGAATAAAAAAAAATGAAAAGACATTTGCCAAACAAATGTTATTCTTTTTGTAATCCTTAGCACAGTAACATTTTGAAAAATGTGTAATTATCAAATCAGCACAATGGGGCTGCAGGCTTAATGTCCTTTTTGTTTCTGCAGAAAAGATGGTAATCTTTAAAAAACATATATTAACTATTATAGCCATTATTGTAAAATTATTAATTTTGATGAGATGCAGTGGGGTGGGATGGATCAAGTTATTCTCTAAAATGAAAGGATGATTTGCACCACCAAACAGACCGACTCTATTGGCTCATCACTCCATTTTCTTCCTTTTTCTCCCCTTCCCTTACAGTATGTTCCCCATGGTCTCGCTTCTCCTGAAGGTGCTGACTCTTGCTTGGTACAGTTCCAGAGAACTCAGATACTTCATCCAAATGCCCATTTTTAAAAATTATCTATTACATTAACCATGCTGATAGCATAGTGATCACAAGCAGTGACCCTGTCTGATTTTGTCCTTCAATAACCTGGCAGCAGTGAAGCTGAAATCAGCTAATTCAGCACAAACAGATGTGCGGCCAGGGCCGTTGTGTCTGCGAAAGCAGCATATGGGGAGTCTTCTTTGCTTCATTGCACTAAATGTTGTCCCATTTTTGTTTGGGAGTGCTTTTGGTCCTGCATTCTGATTTTATTGTTTGCTATTCTTTGGATGCGATGTGGTTTTCAGCTTGATATTCGGTAATGTTTAATATCCAAATGTCCAACCTGTAACATAGAACCGATATTATTAAACCTTATTTTTTTTGACAATGTCCCTTTAATCAGGAACAGCTGAAAATCTCATTTATTTAACAGAGGTCGCACATTGGGCTCAATTTTAAAAGTGAAAAATGGGTGGGTTGGGGGCGGGGGGGCATTGAAAATTGCCACCATTTCCGACCCACCCCCAACCCACTTCCAACCTGCCTATTTCCAGTTTTCCCCGGGGCGGGAAGAGGGGCGGGTAACCAACCCGCTCTCAGGAGGTATGTCGGGCCTTAAAACCTTTCAAGGATCCTTCGGGCCTCCATTTTTCTGGACTTCCCAATTTCAACCCTGGGGGGGGCCAGGATTCCTGGGCCTTCTATTTTACGCCTTATGAAAGGAGGCAAGAAGGCCAGAGACTAACGGGTAGGTGCCTAGAAAGGCACAGCTTGTGGGCCCGGAGGAGCAGGAGTGCTTCCCCCAGGCCCAACAAGCCTACCTGCACCGACCCCCTCTGAAGAGACCTGACCCCCGATCACGAATCCCCAATCTCTGACCCCAATCCTCCTCCCCCACTCTGATCCTCCGACCCCCGACCTCCCTCTCAACGATTGCAGACCCCCGTGATGACTCCTGATCCAGACACCCCCTCCCACCGTGACTGACCCCCGATCCCTCCCCCCAAGACTCATGACCCCCATGCCAACCTATGCCCACCCATGCCAATGTATGCCCACCCAAGCCCCCGTGCCCACCCATGCCCATCATACCCCCACCCCCCAATCCATACAAACAAAGACTTACCTGCAGACTTACATGAACACATCCTCTCCCTGGCTGGTGTCCCGTCTGACTGACCAGCCTGTCAATCAGGTTGGTCAGTCGGATAGCAAACCGGGGAAAAAAAAAAGACATCCTTACGTCAAAATCGTAAGGATGTCCGGGAAACCCGGAAACCGGGTTTTAAAATTGAGCCCATTATGTCCAGACCGTGTTGGTATTTTACTGTCTTCCACTTTCTGATTAATCTGTTTTCCTATTTACTTCTCAAAACAGTGTTCTGCGTGCAGATTTGAAATTTACTGCTGCTTGTTTGAAGACCGTATGGAGTTTAACGGTCAGCTGTGAATCGTTTACTCCCAGATATCAACGTTATAAACTGACAAAAAACAATTATTTTATTTTTCTGTCAAACCCACACAGGGAAAACCTGTTAGAGAACAACTGCATTTGAAACATGGAAGTTGAGCTGATCCTGAGGCTCAGTTGATAAATGCACCGCCCACTGTAGTATGAAGACATGCAAATCAGGAAGGTCCCTGATTTGGTCTCCGATCTGTACCGAGTTGACAAATTTCAGCTGAGACGACAATAGAACTAGGGAGAGAAAAATAAAATCAGCCAAGATTCCCACTCATGATTGTTATCCAGTGACCCTTGTTCAAAGTGTATATGTACAGATGTCAGGTGAGAACAGGATTAGGCTTGGCTGTGATGCCTTCCACAGCCAAATAATGTGCTATTATTTAACATCAAGATTTGCATTAATAAAGCACATTTTACTTCCGCAGTACATCCCAAAGCATGTCACAGTCAATGAATTACATTTTAAAGTCACTGTTGTTATGCAGGTAAACACAGCAGCCAATTTGTAGACAGCACAGTTCCACAAACATCAAATGACCAGTTAATCTGTTTTTTTTTGGTGTTGGTTGGAGGAACCAAGCAAACTCTCCATTCTTCAAATGATGTCATGGGATCTTTCTCATCCACTTGACCAAGTAGGCAGGGTTTGGTTTAATGACTCATTTAAAAGATGACTTCTCCAACAATGCAGCACTCCCTCAGTGCTGCATTGAACTGTCAGGCTAGATTATGTGCTCAAGTCTTGGAGTGGAGTTTGAGCCCACAGCCTTTGATTCAGAGTTTAAAACTGACATAAGGGTATGCATTACCAATGGATGGAAATTCCTGTGAGGTCCATTCACCTCTGTGCCCAAATTTCCAATATGCACTCGTAATTCAAAATTAAATTCAAAAAATTATCTACCCTTTAATGTCAGTGGATGGAATGGCAAAATGTTCTACCCTGGAAACTTTTTTTTTTAAGTGAATTGAAAGGCACTGATCTGCAAAAGCTCATTGTTCAGACTTGCACGTCAACAATGACCACTGGGGATAAAGTACTGGCAGGTGGCAGGCACCCATGAAATTGTGGCCCACCTTCAATCAGTAGGGCCAATCTTCTTGCTATATCTCCACCGCGCTCCCCACCCCCCACCCCCAACCCCGCAATGTGGGTGCTAGTCAGGCAGAACACACCCAAAGTGTGCTCCACCTGACCTGAATCTACCTGTATTTGTAGGTTCAAGTCATTAGCTTGGGCTCAACGCAGCCTAGGTAGGACCTTCTATTTGGAAAACAATGTGGAGGGGCCTGCAGCAGCAGTAATGCCGTTGCAATTATGAGCCTTCTAGCTGCTGTCCAAATTCCCGCCCCGCTGTCCCTGAAAGAAAAAGGGACTTTGCTTCTTTGGTCTTCTGATTTTTGCTGTCTGTCCCTCTACAATCCCTCGAAGAGGCAAGAAGGGGCAGTATAGAAGGTGAGATGCTAGCAATAGTGGCAGAGTCAGTGGACCCAGCAGAAACAGGGCATTCGCCACAGGTGAGTCATCAGTTCTTCACTGAGGACCAACAATGTGCCACCACACTTGCTAATCCTACTGAGGTGGCAATTAGAAGGAGCAGGTTAGAAGTAGACAAAATCATTAATGCTTAAATGCCTACAAATGGGCAAAGGATCTGAATATATTAACAACCAGCTTTTTTCTAAAAGCTTTATTCATAAAAAGAACATTTGACTAACTTTTAATTGGGAGAGGTAAAAGAAAGTTAACTGAACTAATTGGAAAATGTGAGATATCCTTGTGTACTTCTGATGAATTATTGGATTATTGAGCTCTTTAGGGTTTGTCCCATGGACCTTTTGTGTTATCCATTTAAAGTTCATCCAGACTTCAATATAATCTCTTCATTTGATTTTAAGAAAGACATCTAGAGGGAGATTATTGTAATTTACTACTTCAAGTGTCACAAGCATTGATATCTGCAACTTTGGTGAGGTTTTTTTACAGTTTTGAAATCTGACTTTGGAACATAAGTAAAGACATAGGCCAGAAATTCAACCGCACCACCCATTTTTCGGGCGCTAAGAGGCCTCCCAAAGCTCAGTTATGGAGGGCAGGAAGTGCACGCTCATTATGAGCCGAAAGTGCACGGCCGCATATTGGTGTAGGCAAAAGAATAGGCGTCCAGGGGCCATGCATAAAACCGGTGATAGGCCCTTTGCGTATTCAAATAATAGGCCTAACGCCTGTTTAAGGCCCCCTCTGCAATATTGGTTTGCCCTGAACGCAGTCATCACCGGGCTGGCTGTGTTTATTTTCTTTGCTTTCCTTTATAATAGAAGATGACAGCACGGAAGGAGGCCATTCAGTCCATTGAGTCCGCACCGGCTCTGTGCATGAGCAATCCAGCTAGTCCCACTGCCCCGCCCTATCCCCGTAGCCCTGCACATTTTTTCATTTCAAGTACTTATCCAGTTCTCTTTTGAAGGCCATGATTGAATCTGCCTCCACCACTCCCTTGGGCAGTGTATTCTAGATCCTAACCACTCGCTGTGTAAAAAAGTTTTTCCTCATATCACCTTTGGTTCTTTTGCCAATCACCTTAAATCTGTGCCCTCTGGTTCTTGACCCTTCCACCAATCGGAACAGTTTCTTTCTATCCACTCTGTCTCTTGCAGGTTTTGTATTCTGGAGTCTGGCCGAGAGGTAGAACAGTCACCCTTTAGCAAACATGATCAAAATTATCAGCATTAAGACATTAGACATTAATCAATTGATTCCAGAAAACTTTTGACAACATTTTCATGCTTCCATTCACTCACTGGGACAAACCACACCTAGATTAAACTGATTCCTAAAACAGTAGCAGAGCAGGGCTGACTCATCTGAGTCACAAACAGTAGAAATACAGGGGCCTGTGAGTGCAACCGGCACTGAGTGCAGCGAGCACGGAGTGAACGACTTGAGAGTTTGGTAAGTGTGGGTGTTCGGTGAGGTGGGGGAAGGAGGTGCTGCTTTGCCTTGCTTTTCCTAACATTTTCTGCAGAGAGGCGGTGGACATGAGCAGCAGCAGAGCGAGAGCGGGGATAAAAGCAGCAGACCTGCAACAAGAGACAACTGCAGTGTGACGTCACAGGTGAGACAGGTAAGTGATTGGTAGTGACTGTGGGGCTAAGTTTTAAGTTAACATATAGCATATAACTAAATTTTAAAAACTAAACTTGATTTAATTAATCTAATAAATTAAACAAGGTAAATAATTTGATTAACACTAAATGAATTAATTAAATAAATAAAATAATGGGAGAACAGGAGATGTGTTACTGCTGCAATATGTGGGAGCTCGTGCATAATTTTGTCCAGGGCGACTACATCTGCAGTAAATGTCTGCAACTCAAGGAACTTCGGCTCCGAGTTGAGGAGCTGGAGTCCGAGCTGCGGACATTGCGAGACATCAGCGACGGAGAAAGCTACCTGGACCTTTTGCTCCAGGAGGCAGCCACACCCCTTAGATTAAATACTTTAGAATTGACACGTGGTCAGGGACAGGAGGGTGTGACTGCGAGTGAGGCAGGTACGGCGATCCAGGAGGTAGTATTGCAGGAACCCCAGTCCCTGCACTTGTCCAATAGATTCAAGGTTCTTGCAACCCTTGTGGACAAGTGCAGGGACTGCGGGGAGGACAAGCAAACTGACCACGGCACCATGGTACAGGAAGCCGTTCAAGTGAGGGGAGTAAAAAGGAAGGTGGTTGTTGTAGGTGACAGTATAGTTAGGGGGGTAGATACTGTTCTCTGCAGCCAGGGGCATGAGTCCTGAAGGCTATGTTACCTACCCGGTGCCAGGGTTAAGGACATCTCCTCCAGGCTGGAGAAGAACTTAAAGTGGGAGGGGGAGGATCCAGTTGTCGTGGTCCACGTAGGTATCAACGACATAGATAGGACTAAGGAAAAGGTTCTGCTGACAGAGTTTGAGCAGCTAGGGACTAAATTAAAAAGCAGAACCACAAAGGTAATAATCTCTGGATTATTACCTGAGCCACAAGCAAATTGGCATAGGGTAAATAAGACCAGAGAGATGAATGCGTGGCTCAAAGATTGGTGTGGGAGAAATGGGTTTCGATTCGTGGGGCACTGGCACCAGTACTGGGGAAAGAGAGAGCTGTTCCTTTGGGACGGACTACACCTGAACCATGCTGGGACCAGAGTTCTAGCGAATCGAATAACCAGGGAGGTAGATAGGGTTTTAAACTAAATAAGGAGGGGGGAGGATCCCGGTGGAGAGAAATCTAGAATGCTAAAGAGAAAAGACAAGGAAGCAGTGCAGGAAAGTGATTGGCATAAGGATAAACAGATTGTGTCAGGAAGGGACAGAGCGTACAAACAAAAGAGTGCACTAACAAATAGGGTCCGGGTAAGAAAAAATGGTACAAATAGGGCCATAGTACAAAAAAATGTTAAGATGTCTAAAAATGTTAAAAAGACAAATCTAAATGCACTGTATCTGAATGCACAAAGCATTCGTAATAAGGTAGACGAATTAACAGCACAAATAGATGTAAACGGATATGATATAATTGCAATAACAGGGACATGGCTGCAGGGTGACCAAGGCTGGGAGCTGAATATCCAAGGGTATTCGATATTTATGAAGGACAGGCAAAAAGGAAAAGGAGGTGGGGTAGTGTTGTTAGTAAAGGATGAAATCAGAGCAATAGTGAGAAAAGATATTGGCTCAGAAAATCAAGATGTCGAATCAGTCTGGATGGAGTTAAGGAGCACCAAGGGGCAGAAAACACTGGTGGGAGTTATTTTTAGGCCTCCAAACAGTAGTGGTAATGTAGGGGACGGCATCAAACAGGAAATTAGAGATGTTTGTAACAAGGGTACTACAGTAATCATGGGTGACTTTAATCTACATATAGAATGGCCAAACCAAATTAGCAATAATACTGTGGAGGATGAATTCCTGGAGTGTGTACGAGATGTTTTTTTAGACCAGAACATTTAGGAGCCAATGAGGGAACAGGCTATCCTAGATTGGATACTGTGCAATGAGAAGGGGTTAATTAATAATCTTGTTGTGCGGGGTCCTTTAGGGAAGAGTGACCATAACATGATAGAATTCTTCATTAAGATGGAAAGTGAATTAGTCCAATCCGAAACTAGGGTCCTAAATCTAAACAAAGGAAACTACGAAGGTATGAGGAGTGAGTTGGCTATGATAGATTGGGAAGCTTCATTAAAAGGCGTGACGGTGGATAGGCAATGGCTAACATTTAAGGAACAAATGCATGAATTGCAACAATATACATTCCTTTCTGGCGCAAAAGCACAAAAGGAAAAGTGGCCCAACCATGGCTAACAAAAGAAATTAAGGACAGTATTAGATCCAAAGAGGAGTCATATAAGTTGCCAGAAAAAGTAGCAAGCCTGAGGATTGGGAGCAGTTTAGAATTTAGCAAAAAAGGACCACGAGATTGATTAAGAGGGGAAAAATAGAGTATGAGAGTAAACTTGCAAGGAACATAAAAGTGGACTGTAAAAGCTTCTACAAGTATGTAAAAAGAAAAAAGATTAGTGAAGACAAATGTAGGTCCCTTACAGTCAGAAACTGGAGAATTTATAATGGGGAACAAAAAAATGGCAGAGCAATTAAACAAATACTTAGGTTCTGTCTTCACAAAAGAGGACACAAATAACTTCCCAGAAATGTTAGGGAACCAAGGGACTAGTGAGAAGGAGGAATTAAAGGAAATTAGTATTAGTAAAAAAATAGTGCTGGAGAAGTTAATGGGACTGAAAGCCAATAAATCCCCAGGGCCTGATAATCTGCATCCCAGAGTACTAAAAGAGATAGCCATGGAAATAGCGGATGCACTAGTTGTTGTTTTCCAAAATTCTATAGATTATGGAACAGTTCCTGCAGATTGGAGGGTGGCAAATGTAACCCCACTATTTAAAAAAGGAGGAAGAGAGAAAACAGGGAACTACAGACCGGTTAGCCTAACATCAGTAGTACGGAAAATGCTAGAGTCTATTATAAAGGGTGTGATAACAGGACACTTAGAAAATATCAACGGGATTAGACTAAGTCAACATGGATTTATGAAAGGGAAATCATATTTGACAAACCTGTTGGAGTTTTTTGAGGATGTAACTGGTAGAATGGATAAGAGAGAACCAGTGGATGTGGTTTATTTGGATTTTCAGAAGGCCTTTGATAAAGTCCCACATAAGAGGTTAGTGTGCAAAATTAAAGCACATATGATTGGGGATAATATACTGGCATGGATTGAATATTGGTTAACAGACAGGAAACAGAGAATAGGAATAAACAGATCATCTTGTTAAACATAATCTTACTGTGCTATATAATCACTGGCCAAGTGATAGGGACTGAATAAGCCCAGAACCTGTTGATATTTCTGGTTATGATCTGTTTTATTGAGCTGAAGCATAAACACCAAACTCACCCATTTAATTAATCAGAAACAGTAATCTCTCTAAGAAACAGGAAGCGGGCAAAGTTAAGATGCTCTACAAAGGATTTAGAGATAACTGAGAAGTTAATAAAAATCCTTTAATATCTGTACCCCCTGAGGCCTTAAAAGTTCCGGAAATAATGATGGTTCAGCAGCTTGCCAATTATGTGAGCCAAGTTTGTCATCTTCATCCCTGGAATTCCGCCAGAGTCGTTCAGTTGAGATAGATTTATTACATATCTGAAATTATGTTAAACTATCTTTACATAAAGGTTTTTTTGTTGGTTGAATAGTTTTTTAAACCTGACAAAGGGCTTTGATCCTGTCAGAAATGATGCGTTGTGACATAATTTGGTTTGTCTCCAGGGTGGTTAATTGATTTTATTCATACTCATCCTTCAGGTGGGATGGGCTTTAGCTGCTTCAATTGGTGTTTGTCAGGGTTTTAGACTGGCTCCGCTGCTCTTGAACAGGTTTGCCTGAATAGATTGAACACCCCTGCATGCAAATAGATTGCCATGACACTATCATTTATCAGCATTCTAATACTGTCTAACAGCTGTCCATTTCCACCCAAATGGAACAAAGTTAAACGTATGGGTTAAGTCTAATTCATTATCTTTCAATGTTTTAAAAATGTGTTTTTCGCTTCCAATTTTTCTCCCATTCTCTCCTGTAAGAGCTGACTCGTGTTCGGGTATAGTTTGACAAGTTCCAGCAGTGTTTCACCAAACTGTCCAATCTTTAGTTGTAAGCCTGGGCTGTCAGTGTGGACAGGCGACATTACCATATGAAAGTAAAAATATGTACATACCAATAAGTCTTTTACTTTAATTGTTCATGTCCTTAATAAAGGCTATAAAGCTGTTGGTTCCAAAATATAATAACATTATTAAGAAGTTATAACAAGTAACAAAGATGTTTAAAATACAAGAGTACAATCAAACATGTTGGTTAGATTGATACAACCTGATTTAGTGTTCACGTAACAGCAGACCCCAGAGTGCACCACCGGAAGCCTGATTAATTGACGTTCAGCCTCTCCCCAAGAATGTTCTGGTTAATTACTGAAAAGCACCTCCTTGTTTTAAACACAATCAGCTCTGTATGTCTGTATGAGCTTCCCATCAATCATTCCCTCTTGTCTCAAAAGGGCCGGCTATCAGTCTTACTCCCTTCCACCCAACATTTGGCAGCCAACACTCCTCTCTGATTCCCACAGCCTTTATCTTCACACCAAGCATACTAAACCTCTGGATGATTCCCTTCTAAGATTCCACAGACAAGGCCATTAAGATAGTACCAGGTGCTCATTAGCCAAAAAGGGACCTTGTCTTTCATATGGTCATAAAAAGCTTGTTTGGATAGATAGCAAGCCCTTTGTCTAAACTAACATGTACATTACTTTAACATAAGGTTTACAATAATGTAGAAAGCTTGTATAGTGTTTTTCTTACACCATGGAAGGGGGTGTAAGAAAAACACTACACATCGTTCACCTGACGAAGGGGGAAGCCTCCGAAAGCTTGTGAATTTAAAATAAAATTGCTGGACTATAACTTGGTGTTGTAAAATTGTTTACCATGGAAGGGAACACAGGGAGCTTGATTGTGTCCTTATCTTTCATCAACAAACTCGCATACTTCCAGCAGGCATCCATAGACACTGATCAAGAGTAGGACCAATAGGTTTTGACAAAGGGTCCATATCCAAAATGTTCATTTCTCTGTTCTCTTCACAGATGCTGCCTACCCTTGAGTGTTTCGGCATTTTCTGTTTTTGTTTTAGGACCCCTTTCTTTTCTCTCTCCTGAGCTTGGGAATACCAAGATAAATTGTGGCAGACCCACAACTGTCCTAGCTGGCTCAGCAAATCAAGACAAACCAGGAATTGAATTTGTGTCCTTTCTGGGCTGTATAGTTTAATTATCTTGAATTGAAACTACTGCTCTCATGAGTTGGGAGACCTACCAAAGTCAGCATTTCAGATCAATTGACTTGGTAGTAATTCGTGGCTAGAAAATTAGCTGCAGTCTGGCGGCCACCATTTAAAATTAAGGTCCACCGTGCAGTTAGAGAAATCATAGCATTGTAATATTTTCCAGCACAGAAGGAGGCCATTCGACCCATCATGCCTGTGCCGGCTCTCTGAAAGAGCTAACCAATTAGTCCCAATCCTTTGCCCTTTTCCCGTACTCCTTTATATTTTTATTTTTCAAATATTTATCCATGCCCATTTCAAAAGCTAATATGGATTCTGCTTCCAACACTGTTTCTAGTAAGAAATTCCAGCTAGGATTATCCCCTTTCAGGCAAAGATCCAGGAGGCAGGACTTCCACTAGCCCCTCCAATTCTGCCCCAAACCCAACTCATTTCCCTGGGTTGATGCTCGTGGAATATGCACAGTAGCTCCTGGCAGGAATCGCACCACCAACAGGGAACCAGCAATTGGTCCCAAGGGAAATGCTAACGCCGCTTGAGTGAGACCGTTGCTGCAACACCCAAAGACTGATGGAGCTGCAGTCTTGTAGGCCTCAGTAAAAACCTACACACATTTGGGGCCAGATTGGAGGGTGAGGAGGCCACTACAAGGCCCTCTCCCTTCATTAAGGGAAGAGCCATTACTGTCGCTTCCCAGAGCATGCTACCATCTTCCAAATGGCAGCCCTGTGAAGCGATGGTAAGTGTGGCAGACAGGAGGGAAATCCTCTAGGGACTGGGGCCCTGCCACAATTTACATGAGGCAGGGGGGCAGGGAGAAGCCAGCAAGGGGAAGGGGGTAAAGTTAAATCATGGTTCGGGCTGTGAGGCTGCGATGGGCCTCGCCAGCTGCATTTTTGGTCAAGCTCGTGGAGGAGAATCCCTTCCTCTATGAACTAATAGAGTTTTTGTGTATAAAAATAAATTCTGCTAGCCCCTCCCTCCTGTAGTTCTACTCAGTTCTCCTCTTCTATAATAACCTAAAGAAGAAAATGTGCCTCCGTTAACTTCCAATTCTGATTATTCACCGGAAAGGGCCTCCAATAGGGGGATAATCCAGATTCCACTTTACTGCACTCACACACTGATGAATCAGGGTGGTGGGCACATCTTTTGGTTTTCAAATGACAGGAAAATATTGATAGCCAATTCACTGTCAGCATTAATGGCATGTAGTCAATGGAAAGGAAAATCCAGCAGGATGTATAATGGGCAGTTGATCTGAGACCGCTGGTTTTCTGCTTGCAACTAAAGTGAAAATTACCTCCATGGTAAGCCTTTATCATGTTAAGGGCATTTGATAAAATTTGAATTAAGTTTTATCATTTTATTTGAGTTTTCTGTTTAAGGCCAAGATATGAAATCCCATCTAAATATTATTATGTAACTTGAGAATAATGTTTATCATGTACCATTTACTTGGATTTTGAAACTCATTAGTTTACTGCAGTTCAAAACATTTCCATTTTTAGATGATAAATATTTGAAAGACTGTATGCTTTGTCTCAGTATTAAAAATATTATTTTCTTCCTTTTAGGCCTCCCATGACTTCTCCCAAGGAGATCCAGCTGACAGCATAGGCCAGTGATCACCTGTAATGCCTTTGCCAATCCTGTTTTTGAGAAAGAGGCACATTGTGGCTACCTCTGCTATTTTTCCACACTGCCTGAGGGGAATTGCTGTCCCCGTGGCCTCCTGCAGTATAGTGGAATTCAGATGATCACCATTGAAAAACAACAAACTTAAAAACTTCTTAATATTATCATGAAGATGACTTGAACTATTGACAATCTGAAGAATCATTTTCATTTTGGCAAGAAATAAATTGGATATTGATGTGTTATTTTCCATTTTGAATTTATTGATATTAAACATAAAACTATCCATCAGGATTACATAGAATTACATAGAATTTACAGCACAGAAATAGGCCATTCGGCCCAACAGGTCCATGCCATTGTTTATGCTCCACACAAGTTCCTTCCTCCCTACTTCATCTAACCCTATCAGCATATCCTTCTATTCCTTTCTCCCTCAATCTAGCTTCCCCTTAAATGCATCTATGCTATTCGCCTCAACTATTCCTTGTGGTAGTGAGTTCCACATTCAGGTTTCTCCTGAATTCCCTATTGGATTTATTAGTGACTATCTCATATTTATGGCCCCTAGTTCTGGTTTCCCCCACAAGTGGAAACATCTTCTCCAAGTCTACCCTATCAAACCCTTTCATAATCTTAAAGACCTCTATAAGGTCACCCCTCAATCTTCTCTTTTCTAGAGAAAAGAGCTCCAACCTGCTCAATCGTTCCTGATAGGCATAACCTCTCAGTTCTGATATCATCCGAGTAAATCTTTTTTGCACCTTCTCCAGTGCCTCTATATCCTTTTTATAATATGGAGACCAGAACTGTGCACAGTACTCCATGTGTGGTCTAACCAAGGTTCTATACAAGTTTAACATAACTTCTCTGCTTTTCAATTCTATAGAAATGAACCCCAGTGCTTGGTTTGCCTCTTATATGGCCTTATTAACCTACGTCACTTCTGTTATTGATTTGTGTATCTGTACCCCCAGATCCCTCTGCTCCTCAACCTCATTTAGACTCTTATTATCCAAGGAGTATGTGGCCCTCTTATTCTTCCTACTAAAATGCACCACCTCACACTTACCTATATTGAAATTCATTTGCCAATTGCACGCCCATTCTGCAAGTTTATTAATGTCTTCCTGTATTTTGTTGTAGTCCCCCTTGGTATTAACTATAACCCCCAATTTAGTGTCGTCCGCGAATTTTAAAATTGTAATTCCGATTCTTGAGTCCAAATCATTTATGTAAATGGTGAACAGTGGTCCTAGCACTGATCCTTGTCGAACACCACTTCCCATCTTTTGCCAGTCTGAGTAACTACCTTTAAGTCCTACTTTCTGTTTTCTGTTTTGTAGCCAACTTGCTATCCATTCTGCTACTTGTCCCCTGACTCCACATGCTCTGTCCGTAGTCATGAGTCCACTTATCGAAGGCCTTTTGAAAATCCATTACAATCACCAGCCTCAAACCATGATAAATATATATCTATTCATGATAATATGATTATTCAGTCGTACTGATTAGATTTCTCCCAATTTTTTTTGTTAAACCATTTAAATGTCAACTTCTTTTATGGATAACATTTTAAAAGTACATTCTTGGGACAATTTTCTGAAAATGTTTAAACATGAATCTCAATCTAAGACCCCATTGAAAATTAACTTTTGTGTTATGGTTACTTTTAATTTCAGAGCACGGTTGTCTTCCGATTTCATAAAGGTATGTGCATAGCTTTACACATGTAACTAAAATGACGAATAAGTCGAGGAGAAACACCACGGGGTTGAAATTCAACTTCGGCAGGGGCGCAAAACATGCAATAGTGGTCAATGGAAAGATAAATCAGGCAGAGTGTACTCCGAGCGGCCAATCCTTACCACCCATTATGTTCCCCTGTTGAAATTGAATTTCACCCCCCCACGTTCCTTCACTTCCTGATAGTAAAGCAGTTCATCAGCTACAAAAGGCCACTTACTTTTATCTGTATTATTGTGAGGAGTGAGAAGGTCATGGGTTCAAAACCCACGCCAGAGACTTGAGCACGTAATCTAGGCTAACGCTTCAGTGCAGTACTGAGGGAGAGCTGCATTGTCAGGGGTGCTATCTTTTGGCTGAGACATTAAACTGAGGCCCTGTCAGCTCCCATGGCACTATTTGAAGAAAAGCAGGGGAGTTCTCCTGGTGTCCGTTCAATATTTCTCCCTCAACCAATATCACTAAAACAAATTATCTGGTCATTAAGTCATTGCTGTTTGTACGACTTTGTAGAGTGCAAATTGGCTGCTAAGCTTCCCTACATTACAACAATGACATCACTGAAAAGCACTTTGGGATGTCCTGAGGTCATGAAAGGCGCTATATAAATACAAGTTCTTTCTTGCACTTAAGTTAACAATTAACTTATACAGCCGAAGATGAAACCAGAAATAGGGAAGAACTGTAGGGAACTCTTGTGTAATTAAGTAGAATTGTCCAACTGAAAACCTTTAACCCTTTCACAGCTCTAATAGCATTTTATTCCAGAGTACTGCTTAAAATAACCTTAACTTTTGGTGAGAAAAGCTCTAACTTGTTTTACCTATTCAGAAACGGTAAACTAAAATTTGTTTCCATTTAGACCTGTCAGTCAAACACTTGAGCACGAATCGGGTCAACAGCCAATTAGCTAAGTCACCCTCTTCCACATCGCTGAGTGACGCTTCTAAATGTAAATAAATACAACAAACTTTAAATTAATTCTCAGTAGTTAAATTATAAGCTGTGTTGTTTTGTAAGTGAGGACTATTTTTAGGAAGTGCTTTTGAATCAAGTAAAATGGCAGAGTCAAATAGCTTTGAATGTGTCCAAAAAAAATACTGAACTGGAATTTTCCATTTTCTACAGTGTGTGCTCTAAATAAATTCATACGCATGTTTTGCTTCAAGTTTTACTTGGCTTTTACATTGTGTAGCTGTTCCTGTACTTTGTCATATTGTGAAATGTTATTTACATGACGATGTGTTTCTCACAAATGCATGTGCCAAGTTATGAATTGTTTTCGGCTTCGATTTACCTCTGCCAAAAATGTGGGCTTATTGACTTGTCCTCAGTAACATGATATTGGCCCATTAACGTCCTAGTAAAATTCCATTTTATAAAGTGAAGAGCGGATGAGAAATGCTAGAAAGGTGGCAGGATCATGTTCTGACTTAGGGCTTCTGATAGACAGCCTCACCTGTCTGGAAGGCATATCAGAAACTGGGGTGTACACTATGCACAATTTTCTAACCATAGTCGGAAAATCACCCACAATAAATATAGATAAAAATAAAATATAGAAAGTGATGCTTCATGTGTTGCTGGGACCATGGGAACATTAGCTGTGGAATAATGGAGGCTATAATGTTGGACTGATATCCTGGGGGTATTTTACATTTTCTTCGATGGTGAAGGTTAAGGGAAGAAATTTTCTGATCTCCAGAGACTAAACAGGTTGTTTACATGTAAGACAAATTCTGCATTGTTTGTGGAAAGAATGAGTTTGATGGCTAAATTATCTTATTTCATATTTTCTTGTGTTTTTACGTCTTGGTAGATGATTTGTCACTAACGGGCAATTTGCTGATTTGCAGGTGGGATCGCTGACTTTAGAACACCTATTTAAAGAGCTGCAACAGCTGTTTAAAGGGCAGACCAATTTTTGAAAGCAAACCTCAGGAAGAGGATTTACTGACATTTTTACAGTCTGTAGATTGTTAATGCAGCATTGGCAAGGTAGAATCCCCAGGGTTGAAGCTGCTGCTGCAGGAAGTGCATCCTGCACTCAAGAAAGTGATCGGTAGTGTCTGGTAGGAGATGGAGAAACTTGTCAAATCAGTCTACACCACCCACAGACACTGGCAGCTAATTTGCAACAGGTTTCTGGACGTGAAGAAAAAACCAAGGTATCTACATTATATCAAGTAAATGGGCAACGTATGCATGTTTCAAAGTGTATCATTGCATCCTGTAATACATCGACCTCTGCCCCATGCAAAGCACAAACTACTAGTTAGGGTAGATACCATGGGGTGAGTGGCACTCACGGGACCCCACTGCAGGAAATCGTGGGTGTGCATCCATGAAAAAGAGGAGATGGTTTGGGTACAGTCTAGGCACATTCCCACAAGGGAGAAAGGCAGGGCAACTAAAGCAAGAGCTCCCTGGATGACTAAAGAGATAGTGAGTAGGATGAAATGGAAAAAAAGGAGAGTATGACAGATGTCATGTTGATAACACAAGTGAGAACCAGGCAGAATATAGAAAGTTCAGAGGGGAAGTGAAAAAGGAAATGAGAAGGGCAAAGAGAGAGCATGAGAATAGACTAGCGGCCAACATAAAAGGGAATCCAAAAGCCTTCTACAGGCGTGTAAACAGTAAACGGGTAGTAAGAGGAGGGGTGGGGCCGATTAGGGACCATAAAGGGGATTTACTCATGGAGGCAGCGGGTATAGCTGAGGTACCAAATGAGTACTTTGCATCTGACTTTACCAAGGAAGAAGATGCTGCCAGAGTCTCAGTAAAGGAAGATATAGTTGAGATACTAGATGGGCTAAAAATTGATAAAGAAGAGGTACTTGAAAGGCTAGCTGTACTTAAAGTAGATAAGTCACCAGGTCTGAATGGGATGCATCCTAGGTTGCTGTGGGAAGTAAGGGTGGAAATTGTGGCGGTACTGGCCATAATCTTCCAAACATCCATGGATACGGGGGTGATGCCAGAGGACTGGAGAATCGCAAATGTTAGACCCTTGTTCAAAAAAAGATAAACCCAGCAACTACAGGCCAGTCAGTTTAATCTCAGTGGTGGGGAAACTTTTAGAAACGATAATCCGGGACAGAATTAACAGTCACTTGGACGAGTGTGGATTGATCAGGGAAAGCCAGCATGGATTTGTTAAAGGCAAATCGTGTTTAATTAACCTGATAGAGTTTTTTGATGAGGTAACAGAGAGGGTAGATGAGGACAATGCAGTTGATGTGGTGTCCATGGACTTTCAAAAGGCATTTGATAAAGTGCCACATGGTAGTCTTATCATCAAGATTGCGGCCCATGGAATAAAGAGGGCAGTATCAACATGGATACAGAATTGGCTATGTGACAGGAAACAGAATGTAGTGGTGAACGGTTGCTTTTTGGACTGGAGGGAGGTATACAGTGGTGTTACCCAGGGGTCGGTGCTGGGACCACTGCTTTTCTTGATATATATTAATGACTTGGACTTGGGTGTACAGGGCACAATTTCAAAATTTGCAGATGACACAAAACTTGGAAGGGTAGTAAACAGTGAGGAGGATAGTGATAGACTTCAAGAGGATATAGACAGGCTGGTGGCATGAGCGGACACGTGACAGATGAAATTTAACACAGAAAAATGCAAAGTGATACATTTCAGTAGGAAGAATGAAGAGAGGCAATATAAACTAAAGGGCACAATTCTAAAAGGGGTACAGGAACAGTGAGATCTGGGCACAAATCGTTTAAGGTGGCAGGGCAGGTTGAGAAAGCTGTTAAAAAAGCATACGGGGTCCTGGGCTTTATAAATGGAAGCATAAAGTACAAAAGTATAGAAGTCATGATGAACCTTTATAAAACATGGGTTCGGCCACCACTGGAGTATTGTGTCCAGTTCTGAGCACCGCACTTTACGAAAGATGTGAAGGCCTTAGAAAGGGTGCAGAAGAGATTTACTAGAATGATTCCAGGGATGAGGGACTTTAGTTTCGTGGATAGACTGGAGAAGCTGGGGTTGTTCTTCTGGGAACAGAGACGGTTGCGAGGAGATTTGATAGAGATATTCAAAATCCGGAAGGGTCTAGACAGAGTAGATAGAGAGAACCTGTTCCCATTGGCAGAAGGGTCAAGAACCAGAGGCCACAGATTTAAGGTGATTGGCAAAAGAACCAAAGGTGACATGAGGAAAAACTTTTTTACACAGCGAGTGGTTAGGATCTGGAATGCACTGCCCGAGGGGTTGGTGGAGGCAGATTCAATCATGGTCTTCAAAAGGGAATGGGATAAGGACTTGAAAGGAAAAAATTTGCAGGGCTACGGGGATAGGGCAGGGGAATGGGACTAGCTGGATTGCTCTTGCTTAGAGCCGGCACGGACTCGATGGGCCGAATGGCCTCCTTCCATGCTGTAACTTTTCCATGATTCTATGATTCTATTTCCAACAATATGCTCCCTGTAAATGACACTCCCTGCTGTGATAGCAGGTACTTAAAGGTCAACAACCTCCATGGTTCATCTGATAGCAATTTGCAATCCGTGGATTTAAAAGGATGAAGAACTGTCCTTGCTGTTCCACTAGACATCCTGCATGGTGTATCTTTTGATGGGGGAGATATTCCTACATATTTATGATTTTGGTCCATTTTATTATTTTTTTTTCCTGCCGTGAGGGCCTTACTGCAGTAGGCTACCATTAATGCTCCTCCTGAACCAACAAAATTAAATTCCCCTGCCCTCCCGATGCATGACCCTCCACATTTACGTGCACTGGCTGGGTTCCTTGATGAAGGCATCAGAGCAGCCAGCAGATAGAATCATAGGAAGCTGGACCATGCAAATGGTTGGTGCATCAGACCACTTCCATCAGGCTCACTCCAACCGCCTCCCTCCCAATGGAAGCAGTCAGTTGAAACTCGACCCCCATGTAAATAATGGAAAAATGTTCCGTTCCCAAGGAATACTACGTGGTAGGATTTCATCTTCGCCGCCCGAGGCGGTAGTTCAGTGGGGCAGATCACATGCCCTTTATAGAACCTGCCCGATTTTCATTCCATTGAGATTAATGGAATGAAATTCAGGCGGGTTCTTTAAAGAGTAGATGAACTGTCCCACCAGATTACTGCTCAGGCAGCTGATGGAAAAAATCTATCTCCGTATCTCAAATTGGTCGCTAGAAATATGTCAAAATGGACCATGCCGCTGTTTTGGAAAAGCTGAGATGATTAGAATCTCTGAGCAGCATTTTACAGGACCCTGCACTTTCTCCGAGCCTAATCTTCACTTGTAAAGACTGTGCAAGCAGCTCTTGAGCATTAAGCTGCTCAGTCTTGACACCCAGCCGTGCTCTTACCCAACTTAAATGGAGGCATGCATGCACTTGTCTCAAACATTGAGTTCTAACAAGAATGAACAGCTAATTAACCACACTGCTGAGTAGTCTTTGCAAATGTCAGGCAGTTACCCAGACTCCGATAACATGTGACAAGAAATGGTTTTGTGAGAAATCATCAGTCACATTAAACATAACCTACTGGAGATCCCTCCAGCTCAGGCATGTGAAACAAGGCAGCATTACATAACCTGTTTGTTTGTTCTTTCAGTATATGATGTTTAATTTCTTAAAACTCTGTTGAAATTGCTATATAAAATATATTTGAAATTATTTATCTCCACCTCAAAGGAAGCTTTGATCATTTAAAAAAAATTATGACATATCCTAATTGCTCCAGAAATGAAAGTGTAAAAATTTAAAGTTTACTGGTCTTAGTTGCAATAACTACATAATCTGGGGACGTTCCTGATTAGATGCAGAGGGAGCTGGTAAGCCCGAGAAAAGATTTTGGTCATTCAGTCTGAATATGCCCCTTGGTTGTAGGGTACATAGGTGAAAGCCAACCCACTTGTTTAATGAAACAGAGGTATCAGATTACTGAGTCTGAATAAAAGTATTTATATTCATCATTGGCTAACCATAATAAAATAACCCAATCCTGTCTGCTTCCTGCCCAACCTTTAACCACCTGCCAAGAATTCACATCTCATCTTTGTGTAGTGCTATCCAAATGTACATAACTGTCTCTGCACCATTTTTGGAAGAATCTGTGAGTCCTGTATAACCTTATATGTAGTGTATTTCCTTATTATTTGTACAAACTCTGTAGAAATTTTCTTTAATAAAAAAATCAGTGGAGTTTTTTTTGTGGTGAAAATGATCACCGCTGTAGCACAAAGTATTTCATTCCCATGCCCTCCGCCACCAAATATGTAAACTAAACACATGGAGGTCAGTTTTATATTCTGCACTCCCGACCTGCTGTGAGCCAGGAGTCCATACTGGAAATCTCTGTCTGCAATCCCCAGTGATTTTTAATAGCTAGGAAATCATTGGGGGAGGGACTCGCACTCAAATTGCTGGTATGTGCTCCTGGTGCTCTGAAGATAAATGCATAGCAGCCCTGCTCAAAAGTTGCTCTGTGGTATAACCCTCTGATGAGGATATTATACTTGGGTGATGCCCTTTGCTACGTTTGGTAATAAAAATAAAGGAAATGTTTCCCTTCATTCCTGTCTTTTTCCTAACAGATCTGAGAAGGTGGCAGCAGTCAGTTTTATTCACGTGCAGTCACAGATTAAAGATTGAATCACAAAAGGTCACTACACAGTTATCGCACATATTTGCAAAAGAAAATGTTGCATTTGGTGTCAGTCATTAGAATTTATAGTCTCACACACCACTAATCCAGCCAGCCATACAATCTCTGGGGAGAGGCAAAAAAAAAGTCGAGCGAAAAGCTTGTGACCTATTTAAACAAAAGCTCTAGAAACTTTGGCTCTAGGTAGACAATTGGATACAAAATTGGCTTGACGACAGAAGACAGAGGGTGGTTGTAGAGGGTTGTTTTTCAAACTGGAGGCCTGTGACCAGCGGTGTGCCTCAGGGATCGGTGCTGGGTCCGCTGTTATTTGTTATTTATATTAATGATTTGGATGAGAATTTAGGAGGCATGGTTAGTAAGTTTGCAGATGACACCAAGATTGGTGGCATTGTGGATAGTGAAGAAGGTTATCTAGGATTGCAACGGGATCTTGATAAATCGGGCCAGTGGGCCGATGAATGGCAGATGGAGTTTAATTTAGATAAATGTGAGGTGATGCATTTTGGTAGATCGAATCGGGCCAGGACCTACTCCATTAATGGTAAGGCGTTGGGGAGAGTTATAGAACAAAGAGATCTAGGAGTACAGGTTCATAGCTCCTTGAAAGTGGAGTCACAGGTGGATAGGGTGGTGAAGAAGGCATTCGGCATGCTTGGTTTCATTGGTCAGAACATTGAATACAGGAGTTGGGATGTCTTGTTGAAGTTGTACAAGACATTAGTAAGGCCACACTTGGAATACTGTGTACAGTTCTGGTCACCCTATTATAGAAAGGATATTATTAAACTAGAAAGAGTGCAGAAAAGATTTACTAGGATGCTACCAGGACTTGATGGTTTGACTTATAGGGAGAGGTTGGATAGACTGAGACTTTTTTCCCTGGAGAGTAGGAGGTTGAGGGGTGATCTTATACAAGTCTATAAAATAATGAGGGGCATAGATAAGGTAGATAGTCAAAATCTTTTCCCAAAGGTAGGGGAGTCTATAATGAGGGGACATAGATTTAAGGTGAGAGGGGAGAGATACAAAAGGGTCCAGAGGGACAATTTTTTCACTCAAAGGGTGGTGAGTGTCTGGAACGAGCTGCCAGAGGCAGTAGTAGAGGCGGGTACAATTTTGTCTTTTAAAAAGCATTTGGACAGTTACATGGGTAAGATGGGTATAGAGGGATATGGGCCAAGTGCAGGCAATTGGGACTAGCTTAGTGGTATAAACTGGGCGACATGGACATGTTGGGCCGAAGGGCCTGTTTCCATGTTGTAAACTTCTAGGATTCTATGATTCTAAATAAATGGGCCTGCGATCCCAGAAATTGGGCACGATTTTATCCCCAAAGTTCAGTTGCGTTGGGGCAAAGAAAATTGTGGATTTCCACAGCAGGATGGAATCCTGGCTCCAACCCACCGAAAAACACATACGACCCAGACGCAGCTGGGTGCGCGCCATGGAAACCGAGGTGGGTTGCAGCCGGCAGCCATTTGGCCATTTAAATCCCTGTCTGACAGTTGGGGATAAAAGGTGAGTTATTGCAGCAAGGCACTCAGTTCTCTCAGACAAACTTTTGGCTGGGAGATCTTTGTGTTTAGACTGAGAATTCCTTGGTTCACACTCAGAATTGTTCTGCTTACACATATTGACCTACATTTTGGACTCCCTCAAACTGACAACATCAGGATGGGGGGACGCAATGGATGTATTCACCACTACATCCGAGGAGGAGGCACATCACCATCCGCAGCAGGCATGACGTGCAATTCTGCCACTTACAGCTCCACAAGACAGAGGTGCGCCACAGGGACCTGCACAAGAGCAGAGAGGGGAACACCAGAGGGCCCGACGTTGCAGGAAGCACTACCCACATGAGAAATTCTACAGACAGAGGCTGTTTCCTGGACCTGTCTGAGGAGCAGCACCTATGAAGGCTGAGAGTGAGTCGCCAGGTGGTCGCAGACATCTGCCTGTGCAGAGCTGCTCCCGGCTGGGCCTGGTGGTGTCCGTAGCAGTTAAAGTGACCACTGACCTCAACTTCTTCACCTCCGGATACTTCCAGGGCGCCACCAGTGACATCGCCGGCGTCTCTCAGTCGTCTGCTCACAAGTGCATGAGGCAGGTCATCCCACTACGTCAACTTCCCCATGGACGACCTCAGCCAGATGGAGAGGGCAGTGGGTTTCCACTCACTGGCTGGCTTCCCACAGGTACAGAGTGCAATTGATTGCACACACAAAGCAATCCGAGCACCTCCAAACGAGCCAGGGCTGTTTATCAACAGAAAGGGATACCACTCCATCAATGCGCATCTCGTTTGCAACCACTAGAAAAGATTTCTTCACGTGTGCGCCAGATTCCTTGGGAGCTGCCATGATTCCTTCATTCTGCTGGAATCCAACATCCCGGCCCTCTTCCATGCACCAAACAGACTTAAGGACTGGCTCCTCGGAGACAAGGGATACCCCTTTGCAGACGTGGCTCATGACACCTGTGAGAAACCCCATCAGTGAGGCACAGCGTCGATACAACGACAGTCACATCGCCACCAGGTCTGTCATTGAACGTGGGATAGGACTGCTCAAGATGCGATTTCGATGCCTGGATCGATCTGGGGGAGCTCTTCAATACCAGCAAAAGTGGGTAGAATTATAGTCATCTGTTTCGCCCTGCACAACATCACGCAACAGAGATGGTTACCGATGGATAAGGCCCTTTGCCCTCATCCAGCATCCACAACTGCCATCAACATTGAGGAGGAGGAGGAGGAGGTGGAGGAGGAGGAGGAGGATGGGCAACCCATCAGCAGAGCAGCTGCTCACCTGGTTGCTCATGAGAGCCACTAATAATTGACCAATTCTCATAAGGACATCTGCAAAGTGAGGATTGTCCCACCCCCGGACCACCTGGAACGAGCACCGCCAATACCAGCAACCTCCCACCCCTGCACAAAACAGTCCTACAACTACACATACACCCACTGTAAATGCACCCACTGGGTAGCATCATGTCTCGCTATTCATGATGAAACACATGAAAGGGCCCTATCACAAAAGGGACCCAAGAATGGGCAAGACGTGGCAGTGGTGGTGAGAATGCTAACATTTGATGTGAATTTAACAAAAACGAAATATAAATGAAAAAGATGACAGTCTGTCAGACATCCTTAGCCTCAAAAAACCTTAGCCTTTTGCATCCTACTACTTCTATGTGGTGAATCCCCTGTGGCTGCAGCAGAGGTAGTGGCAGGTTGCTCATGTTCATGCCCTGACTGCTGAGATGCTCTAGGCCTACGCTCTGGGTTTCGGTGCCCGTGAGGGCCCCTCCAAAGACTGCTCCATCTGCACCTGGAGAGGAGGCAGCATTGTGGGTACTAGTTGAGAGGAGGGCAATGGGTGAGACGTGGGAGTGCTTTGAGTGGAATCCCCACTTCCATGTCACCTTTCGCCATCATCCCATTCCTGGGCCAGTGCCACATAACTCCTACCATTCTGCTGGACAACAGCTTGGAGGACATGTGTGATGCCTCGTAAGGCCACTTCTAATGTCTCTGTCAGCCTGTTTAAGGCAGCAGAATGTAGTTCGCCCTGAGTCCGCACGGCCATTGTCAGGGCCTGAATGGACTCATTTGTGAGCCGTGCTTGAAGCTCAATGGAGGCTAGCCTTCTCTCCATCACAGACATTCCCGCACTTACCTGTGCCACCATTCCACTAATGCTGGAGTTGGATTCCTCCATTCTCTCTGCTATTGTGGAGAGTGTGTGCGGCACCTGTTCCAGTACCTCGCAAATGTGCAACTGTCCCTCGATCATTCTCCTTTTAAAGGATTGCCCCCGGGGTTCAGCATCTGTGTCCAGCTGAACAAAGCCTGGAGAGGAGTGCTCCCACCAATGCGGACTCCCCATAGTTGCCCCTGTCACCAGTGTCTGCTCGTGCTCACTTGTGTGTGGTGACTCACCAGGTGTCAACCCAACTAAGTTACTACTAGGACATGCCGAGGTGTGAGTATCTGCGCTGGTACATGGCTTACTAAGATATGATGGTGCACCTTCAGAGGCCGGGAGCTCCTCTGAGGAATCACCCTCTCCTATCACTTCAGTCGTTGAAGGGCCAGGAAGAAAACAGAAGGCAATATTAAGAATCATCACAGATGTAATGTTGTGATGAGCATACTGAGGTGTTCAACGTGCCAATCATTAATACAATCAATTCATGTTCTGTGTGATGAATGTTAAAGTCTCGTCACCAGACTTTTGTGCGGAGCCAGCCTCGGCATCCCCGACTGACAGGCACTTGAGGGTGCAGCAGATCTCCAGGGCCTCCTCTTCTGTCTCTGTGAGGAACACTATTTGTTGTGGCCACCCTCCAGTCCTCGCCCTCTCCTGTGCATTCTGAGCTCTCTTCTCCTACAAGGGGAGAAAGTACAGACGTGTGAGTGAGTGATGGTGAAGTGGTCAGCCAACGAATGCATTGCTTTGGGTGAGGCTGACCACGAAAGAGACATCACATTGGATCAGGATTGGGGTGAGTGGTGCTGGTGGGTTCACAGATGGGGAGGTGAGGAAGTGCACAGAAAGTAAAGGTAAGTTGAGGATGAGCCTTAAGTGGCTGTGAGGAGTGATGTGCTGGAGAAGTCTTGACAATGCAGAATGTGAGGTGGGGGGGTGCGGGGGGATGATGTGCACCATGGAATGCAGGAGAATCAGTAAGTGTACTCACATTTGTTGACCTAGTTAGGTCATTGAAACGCTTCCTGCACTGCACCCAAGTATGGGAGATGTTGCTCCTGCTGATCACCTCCTCAGCCACCTCGAGCCAGGCCTTCTTGGTGGCAGAGGCAGGGCACTTCCTCCTATCCGCCAGGTAAAATATTTCCCTCCTCCTCCTCACCCTGGCCATCAGCACCCCAAGTGAGGCGTCACTGAATCTTGGAGCTGGCTTGCCCTTCTGCTGCTCCATTCTGTCCGGTTCCTCGTTTCTCCAGTGAAAGGCATTGATGCAATGGCCCTTTAAATACAGACACTCCAGCTGATAGCAGGTCATGCGGGTGCGCAGTCCGCAAGCTGAGCAGCTTTCAGACGGCAAACCCGGAAGCCACGTTAAGGGCCATCAATTACATCGCGATTGTGTGGGGAAAGGTAGGGATTTTTTTTTTGGGTTTCCCACACACTGATTGACCCCCCCACCCTCGGCTGACATCCCGTTGGCATATTAAAATCTTGCCCATTATGTGAGGATTGCACCCGCTGGGAATCTTCGCTGCTGACCCCTACAGGACTTTCGGGTTTGGAGAAACTTCCCCTTTTTTTGTATATGCTAGTGGCGCGTGTACATCTGGATCCCAAGCTAGTTTGTGGCTCTCCACGCTCCAGCCAGAATTGCGATAGGAATGCACCCGAAGGGCCGAGGATTTTTGTCCCCTTCTCCAATCAAACAAGCCTCAGGACGATGCAGTAGCTCAAAAGTCCCCCTAGCTGTCCAGCTATCCCGCAACCTGCTTTGTATCGTTTGTCCTCCTTTCTCAGGAACTTGTCCAAATCAAACCATTTCCAGTTTGGAAGAACACTGATTTTTTTAGCTATGAAGCTTAACAATTTTGCTTCAAAAATCACACAATTGAACAACAATTCTAGCACATCCCTGTTCACTTTTTTCTTATGGCTGGTAATATACCGCTAGCCCCTGTAGTGTTGTTGTGCTTTGGACACTGGTGATCTAGGCTGATTAAGGGCCAGGGAAATGTGTTAATGAGGCAATAGTCATACAATACAATCAGAGAACCTAAGTAGCATTCCAGACAATCAGTGCCCATTTAAAATGGGTGCACTGCATGGGAGGTACAGCTTTCTTTTGAAAATGGACTTACGATTTTGAAATTGTTGCCAGCCGCTCTGTTTGTTTGCACCAATTTCAGCATCTTTGCTGTGTTTCTAAAATTGAACTTAGAGCTTCATCAAGCTGTATCCCATCCGCTATATGATGCTTGTTTCCCTGGGGAACTGTCATAGAATCCCAACCCTCCGCGTTCCCGGCCACCAGAATATTTACAGCACAGAAACAGACAATTTGGCTCATCAAGTGTTTGCCTCCCCATGAGCCACCTAATCTAATCACACTGTACTGCTCATTCCCCTTAGCTTTTAATATTTCTGTTTTTTCAAGCAACTATCTAATTTCATGTCACTTTTAGCCAAGGGGATGGGGTTAAATGGGATATGAATTAGATGAAAGAAAGTCCGAAAGACTTACATTTATATACCGCTTTTCACAACCTCAGGACGTCCCAAATCGCTTTACTTTTGAAGTGTAGCCATTGTTGTAATGTGGGATCATAGGACTGATTTCTGCTCTTCACCTGCTCCCAGCTAGAAATATCAGTCGCACGGAGCATATAGCAGGAAATTGCAGCCGTACAGCCCATTATTTCCCATCCATTAATTTTAATGGGCAGAAAACGATGGGCTGTGCATGCACGATTTTCCACGAGGCACTCCCTGTGAGTCCCCCTCCTCGTGAGTAATACTCTCAGTTGGAAGTGCAGGAGCGTGGGATCGGCCCTCAAAGGAAAAGAAAGCATGGATCAAAGGAAAGGCATTCAATTTATCAGGACTATTCCTTCCACACCTCATGTACAATCCACCATAGATTCTCCTGAGGGAAATTTCTGCATCCTCAAAGATAATCAGCAAGACTCCAGAATATTCACTTAACCCCATATTTCCCCCATTCAGTTCTGTTTACTGCCATGTACAAGTAACACTCTCTGGGAACTCTCTCAATGCCCTTTACCTGATGGTTAATAGGAAATGCACTCAAATGTCAATTTTCTTCCATCCTCCTTTACAGAGTGTCCTGCCACATAAGGCCTGCCAACTGGCCAAGAACTGATAAAACTTTCTCTGAGAGAGTGGCGAGTGACCTTCAGCAACAGGTAGCCCTTGGACTTAATCCATTGAAGACAAATGCTCTCTAGCTTGAGGCAGCTCTGCAAATTGAACATCTGAAGTTATGAACTTGGTGCTATCTTGTAGATTTTGGTTACCATGACATTCAAAGCCATGACTCAATCAGTTGATATGTTTTGGGGAGATATCTATTACAGCATAAAACAAACTCTGCCTTGAGCTGGTTTAACTGTGCCTTTTTTTAAAAAAACAGTAATGAGTTAGAACTGCATTTCCATAGGGAACTGGGTGACACAATGGCCTCGATTTTAACCCCCCCTCCTTCCGACTGGCAGGAGAGGATCAGGGGGAGGGGGTTAAAATACCGGAATCACACAACCTGAGCCCAAGTCGCCGCATTCCCAGACATCGTAATATTTGTGGCAGGGATTCAGGACCTGGACGAGGCTCCCACTAAAAGCAGGCGGAGGCCTACTTAAGATGCCCGATGTTGTCATCGGCGCCACAGTGTATTTTAACCTCACCACAGAGGCAGTCCCGCGCTGTCTGTTTCCCAGCAGCAGAAATGTGACAGAAGGAGCTCACTGGCCAGAAGTGGCCCAGATAAGTTTTACAACTTTGCCTGTTTTTAAGCTCCTTGTGAGCCAGGAGGAGCAGGGGTGCTCCCCCCAGGCATCACAAGGAAGCCTTCAGCCTCCTCAGCCCCGGCCTTCAGCCGATCGTACCCAAACCTCACCACCGCCACCCCCCCACCTTGTGATCGTGCCAGGGGCCTTCCTCCTCCCCCTCTGACTGCCGGGGACCATTCCTACAGGTCCCGCCCGCCGGTCAGGCTGTCAATCTGGCGGGTTTCTGGTAAGAGTTTGCACATATTTATTTAAATGAGGCTCTGCCGTTAAGATTGGCTTGCCGGGTTCTTTGCCCCGCTACTGGGCTCCATCGCACCCTTCGCGCCACCCTCCCCCCCCCCCCCCCCCCCCCCGTTAATATTGGGGCCAGTGTGTTAAAACGCTGTTCTTTCAGATTTGGGACCTGAATTTGAGTTGAGTTCAAAATTCAGGTCTCTTCTCACTGTTGAACGTTGAATGAAATGAATTTGTTCACCTACTAACCTTCACTGTTCAGAGCTGCCACAACTAAAAAATGATAAAGAAAATAAGAACAGACAATCCATCTGGCCATATTTATGCATGCATCCATCTAGGAATGAAAAGCAAAACACACAGATGATAGAAATCTGAAACAAAAACAGAGAATGCTGGAAGTACTCAAAAGCTCAGGCAGCATCTGACACCTTGCCTAAATGGATTAACTTCATGTGTGTGCCTTGACACAGTGAGTGGCACAGTGAATGGCTCATTCAACTGTGGAGGGCATCATAGCAAAACCTAATCCTGTCCTCACATTAAGAGGAAATTTCCAGCAGGAGTCACTAGGAGCAGGAACCTGCACTGATTTTTCTCCTCCCAAACACACAGGCACTGAAACCAATTGTAGCACAATGACTGAGTCTCAGCACAGGCTTGGAATTGAAGCTGGAAAGCATCTGATCTGGATGGCTGAGTGCTACATCATATGGATCCATTGGAGGAGCTTCTCATTTCCTGCTTGTTCAGGTGCTAAAATGGGATTATTGTGATGTGCTCTGACGTTAACTATCGCCGGCTGCTCTTTATTCAAAACTGCAGTGTTCCCATGCTGGTAAAGAAAGAACTTGCAGAATGCAGCATCTTTCATGTCCCAAAGTGCTCTCCAGCCAATAAAGTAATTTTGAAATGTAGTCACTGTTGTAATGTAGGGAAACGTGACAGCCAATTTGCGCACAGCATGGTCCTACAAACAGCAATGAGATAATGACTGCATCATCAGGGATTTTTTTGGTGTTGGTTGAGGAATAAATATTGGCCAGGACACCAAGTAGAACTCCCTTGCTCTTCTTCGAATAGTACCATGAGATCTTTTACATCCATCTGAAAGGACAGGCAGGGCCTCGGTTTTACATGACCTCGTCCTTACTTGACCTCGTCTTCACCAATCTACCTGTCGCAAATGCATCTGTCCACAACAGTATTGGTAGGAGTGACCACCGCACAGTCCTCGTGGAGATGAAGTCCCGTCTTCGCATTGAGGACACCATCCATCATGTTATGTGGCACTACCACCGTGCTAAATGGGATAGATTCAGAACTGATCTAGCAGCTCAAAACTGGGCATTCATGAGGCGCTGTGGGCCATCAGCAGCAGCAGAATTGTATTCCAGCACAATCTGTAACCTCATGGCCCGGCATATTCCTCACTCTACCATTACCAACAAGCCAGGGGATCAACCCTGGTTCAATGAGGAGTGTAGAAGAGCATGCCAGGAGCAGCACCAGGCGTACCTAAAAATGAGGTGCCAAAATGGTGAAGCTACAACTCAGGACTACATGCATGCTAAACAGCGGAAGCAACATGCTATAGACAGAGCTAAGCGATTCCACAACCAACAGATCAGATCAAAGCTCTGCAGTCCTGCCACATCCAGTCGTGAATGGTGGTGGACAATTAAACAACTAACGGGAAGAGGAGGCTCTGCAAACATCCCCATCCTCAATGATGGCGGAGTCCAGCACGTGAGTGCAAAAGACAAGGCTGAAGCGTTTGCAACCATCTTCAGCCAGAAGTGCCGAGTGGATGATTCCTCTCGGCCTCCTCCCGATATCCCCACCATCACGGAAGCCAGTCTTCGGCCAATTCGATTCACTCCACGTGATTTCAAGAAACAGCTGAGTGCACTGGATACAGCAAAGGCTATGGGCCCCGACAACATCCCAGCTGTAATGCTGAAGACTTGTGCTCCAGAACTAGCTGCGCCTCTAGCCAAGCTGTTCCAGTACAGCTACAACACTGGCATCTACCCGACAATGTGGAAAATTGCCCAGGTATGTCCTGTCCACAAAAACCAGGACAAATCCAATCCGGCCAATTACCACCCCATCAGTCTACTCTCAATCATCAGCAAAGTGATGAAAGGTGTCGTCGACAGTGCTATCAAGCGGCATTTACTCACCAATAATCTGTTCACCGATGCTCAGTTTGGGTTCCGCCAGGACCACTCGGCTCCAGACCTCATTACAGCCTTGGTCCAAACATGGACAAAAGAGCTGAATTCCAGAGGTGAGGTAAGAGTGACTGCCCTTGACATCAAGGCAGCATTTGACCGAGTGTGGCACCAAGGAGCCCTAGTAAAATTGAAGTCAATGGGAATCAGGGGGAAAACTCTCCAGTGGCTGGAGTCATACCTAGCACAAAGGAAGATGGTAGTGGTTGTTGGAGGCTAATCATCTCAGCCCCAGGACATTGCTGCGGGAGTTCCTCAGAGCAGTGTCCTAGGCCCAACCATCTTCAGCTGCTTCATCAATGACCTTCCCTCCATCATAAGGTCAGAAATGGGGATGTTCGCTGATGACTGCACAGTGTTCAGTTCCATTCGCAACCCCTCAAATAATGAAGCAGTCTGAGCCCGCATGCAGCAAGGCCTGGACAACATCCAGGCTTGGGCTCATAAGTGGCAAATAACATTCGCGCCAGATAAGTGCCAGGCAATGACCATCTCCAACAAGAGAGAGTCTAACCACCTCCCCTTGACATTCAACGGCATTACCATTGCCGAATCCCCCACCATCAACATCCTGGGGGTCACCATTGACTAGAAACTTAACTGGACCAACCATATAAATACTGTGGCTATGAGAGCAGGTCAGAGGCTGGGTATTCTGCAGTGAGTGACTCACCTCCTGACTCCCCAAAGCCTTTCCACCATCTACAAGGCACAAGTCAGGAGTGTGATGGAATACTCTCCACTTGCTTGGATGAGTGCAGCTCCAACAACACTCAAGAAGCTCGACACCATCCAAGATAAAGCAGCCCGCTTGATTGGCACCCCATCCACCACCCTAAACATTCACTCCCTTCACCACCGGCGCACTGTGGCTGCAGTGTGTACCATCCACAGGACGCACTGCAGCAACTCGCCAAGGCTTCTTCGACAGCACCTCCCAAACCCGCGACCTCTACCACCCAGGAGGACAAGAGCAGCAGGCACATGGGAACAACACCACCTGCACGTTCCCCTCCAAGTCACACACCATCCCGACTTGGAAATATATCGCCGTTCCTTCATTGTCGCTGGGTCAAAATCCTGGAACTCCCTTTCTAACAGCACTGTGGGAGAACCGTCACCACACGGACTGCAGCGGTTCAAGAAGGCGGCTCACCGCCACCTTCTCGAGGGCAATTAGGGATGGGCAATAAATGCTGGCCTCGCCAGCGACGCCCACATCCCGTGAACGAATAAAAAAAAAACATCCCATCCAAAAGACAGCACCTCCAACAGTGCAGCACTCCCTCAGTACTACACTGCAATGTTAGCCTAAATTACGTGCTCAAGGCTCTGGAACGGGACTTGAACCTAAAACCTTCTTAACTCAGCGGCAAGAGTGCTACCACTGAGCTAAAGCTGACACCTGGTAATAATCATGAGTAAAATGTGTCTGCAGGGGCTCAACAACATTAAGTTAGCAATACATCCTCATGAGCTGTCAGATAATAAGTTCCCAGCTTGCTGAATATCTCTCATATTTCTCATCAATGTGACTCACAGAATTTCGACTCCTTGATTCAACTTCATACCAAAACTATATTCTAGCTTAAATCAAGAATCCAACTGAGATCAAATAATCAGGAATCTCAAAACATGACAATTACATAGTAGTATTCAAATTTATTTATATTTATTATACTGTGGTTAGGGTTGTATTTTCCCATGTTTTATCACTTTGATTCCTGCTAGGAGTTTCAAAATCTTGTGGAGAGAGTTGAAATCTATCCCTGTTTTCTGGGCTAGGCCCAGCCAGGAAATTGAAATGTGTTCAGGGTGCCCCCAGACCATCATAATGGCCCAGAACACCAAAATTGTCCTCAGCTTGGTCTGGACAGGTGCAGTGCTGCCCTTCTCCAGCGCTGGGCAGGGGTGAGGGGACAGTAAAATTGGCCCCTCAGAGTTAATCGTTTTTTATCCTCTTCTCCTCAAGAAACTCACTCTTATGGGATACTGGCAGCCCTCTAATAACTTGCCTCAATGGATTAACTTCATGTGTTCACAGAGCCTCTAAGAATTTACCCTTAAATATCCAATATAAGTTAATGATATGAGGATCCTGGCAAACCCCATTAAATGAAATAGAACTTTGAGAACCCTTCTCAAATGAAATAGAACTTGTTTGATAGTCTGAGCTTTGACTTGATTGTATCACTTTTCACTGCCAATCTCTCCCCAGGTGAACATTAAAAGTTCTTCCTTTTTAATGTTTTCCCCCCTTGTTCTCCCCACATCTCCTGAAGATGGTGCTGTGCTTTAGTTTCAGAGGCAGTGACAGCTGTTTGGTACCTCGATCAAATAATTATTCTTCATGTGCAATCCTAGACAATGAGTGTGGTCAGTCAATTGGAACATACAAACATAAGAACATAAGAGCAAGTGAAAAAGGACAGGAAAAGACTGTCCTATTCTGGAATGATGTAACTTCTGCACAATACCAACCCCAACCCACAACCACCCCCCCATCCCCACCATCCCCTGAGCCACATCGTCTTCTGGGAGAGGCAAAAAACCATGGGATATCATAGTTGTGCTTAAATCTGTCCTCATCCTGATCCTGCTATCCAGCATGAGTCACCAGATAGCAATCAAAAGCGAGAGCCCTGACTAATTTTCCTCTCTTTAGTCCAGACGCTCTGAGACCAAGACTAGTGACTTCACTACTGCCCATGCTGAGATCAATTAACTCAACGCAGACTGAAAATTGAATCTTGGGATGTTCCTGGTCTGAATGGCTCAGTTCCACATTGCACAGTGTCTTTACTCATAGAATCATAGGGAAGTTCTTTCTTGAATACTTTCAATAAAATTTAGAGAATCATTAAAGATTTGGCTTCTTCCCCTAACATCTGTTGCACTTCTTGTCATTGCACTTCTTTGTATTTTTAACCTCATCACCATCATAAAGCTATCACAAAGAAATCCCTCAATGGTAGAATGCATCATTGTATGTATTGACTTAGACCATTGCACTTTCAGTCTATAGAGAGCACATGATGGGTTTCAATGCAAACTGAAACAAGAATGTGTAAAAATAAAATCAAATAATCAGAACCCTTCTAATGCAAACCTCTCACCAGTCACAGCAGAGCACTGACTGAGAACTTTTTATTAAATATATATCAACCGTAATAGCACCGCACTGTGATTTATTGGGTTTTCGGTCGTTCACTTTAAATTCATCAGCCTAGAAATTCGGGTGTACGGGGAACGCAGAAATCAGTCCCTGTGCCTGAATGGTAAGGCCCGAGGTGCATCCAATCTTGGGCCTCAGGCCTCATTACCATTGAGCCAGCGAGTTGCGGACAGTAACAGGCAGCTCGCCAGCGAAGCGGAATGGAAGATTGGGTCACTGCAACACCCTCAGAAGTCTTCAGGTAAGTTATAAAAGGGGACAGGCAATGCAGGGGGGAGGTGGTGTGACTGGATGGGGGGGGTGCGATCGGGTCGGGAGGTTACGGTGCATGGGAGAGTGGGGGGAGGTAGTGGTGGCCAGGGGGAGGTGGAGGCGGCAATCGGGGAAGGGGATTAGCGGTGGCTGGCATCAGCCACGTTCTTTGAAGCTGGGGTCAGGAGCAATATATTTTAAAACCTTACCTTGTTGGTTGTGGCCTGGACTGCCTGTTAGGCTGCATGTAGACCTGGTTTTCTTGAGTGCAGCTGATGGTGGCAATTTTGCAGTGGGGGCCTCCAACAAGCAGTAGGCCCCTTAATTGAATATGGAAGGGCTTAACGCCTGTTTCAGGTGTAGGCACTGCATGCTGATTTTTTGGCCTTGATGAATACGGTGGTCAGCGCACTTCCAGCTCGTAATGAGCGTGTGCTTCCTGCCTGTCATATTGGAGACTTAGGAAGCTGTTTAGCGACCAGAAAATGGGCGCTGCGCAGCCGAATTTCTAGGCCATCTTCTATAGACATGTGCATATATTTTAAGACATAGAGGTGTTCTGGCAGAACCAGGTCTGTTTTTCAAGCTATTCCGTTTTTCAAGGTAGAACTTTCTGGGGTAACAGATCAAGTGATGACATTAAAAGATTGTTCTCTTCCGTAGGGATGGGCTTTCAGTTCCTCTGCAGAGTTATAAAGGGATTATATGTGAGTCACAAGCTCTTCTGAAGATATCACAAATATTGATGTCTAGCATGGCTGCATTTTGTTCAAGTATTGGAAAGATGGAAACACATAGAGTCAAAAATGTAAAGTCATTGGCCCCGATTTTAGAATGGAGGCGGGATGGCAGCGGGGGGGGGGGTGAATGGGCGCGTGGGTAAGCCGACTAGTAAAATATGTCTGTTTCACTTGCGATCACAGTTGAATTGGTGCCACTTAACGTGGCTTCCGGGTTTGCCATCCGAAAGCTGCGCAGCGGGCGGACTGTGCACTCGCATCTCAGGCTGAAAGCTGGAGGAGCTCTATTTAAAGGGCCATTGCTCCAAAGACTTTTGCTGGAGCAAAGACCCAGAAACCACAATGGAGCAGCACAAGGGGCATCGCTGGTCCAAAGTGCAGCGACATCTCACTGCAGCAGCTATTGGACAGGGTGAGGAGTAGGAGGGAAGTGATTTACCCCACAGACGGGAGGAAGTGCCCTGCCTCTGCCACCAAGAACGCCTGGCTCGAAGTGGCAGACGAGGTCACCAGCAGCAGCAACATCTCCCACACCTGGATCCAGTGCAGGAAGCGCTTCAATGACCTAACTAGGTCAGCAAAAGTGAGTACAATTACTGATTCTCCTGCATTCCGTGTTCCACATCACCGCCACCCTCCCACAACTCATTCTGCACTGTCAAGTCTACTCTATCACATCACTCCTTACACCCACTTAAGGCTCATCCTCAACTTACCTGTACTTCCTCAGCACTTCCTCATCTCCCCATTAGTCACCCCACCACTACCACCCACCACAATCTTCATCCAATGTCATGACTCTGTC
This sequence comes from Heptranchias perlo, assembly GCF_035084215.1. NCBI lineage: Eukaryota > Metazoa > Chordata > Chondrichthyes > Hexanchiformes > Hexanchidae > Heptranchias > Heptranchias perlo. The sequence goes on from NC_090329.1 coordinate 50,210,983, forward strand.
TCATACTCACCCTCTGATGCACCTCTTCCACGGTCAGCCTCACACAAACCAATGCATTCATCGGTTGGCCACTTCACCATCACTCACTCACATGTTTGTTCTTTCCCCCCTTCTAGGAGAAGAGAGCGCAAAATGAACCCGAGAGGGCGAGGACTGGAGGGGGGCTACAACAAATAGTGGTCCTCACACACGCGGAGCAGGTGGCACTGCAGATCAACCGCACCCTCGAGTGCCTGTCCCTCGGGGATGGCGAGACTGGCACCCCAGTAACAACTGGTGACACAACTTTAACATTCAACACACACATGAAGTTAACTTGCCTTGCCATGTTCAACACCTCAGTATGCTCATCGCAACATGACACATCTGTGATGATGCTTAATATTGCCTTCTGTTCTCTTAAGGGCCCTTCAATGACCGCAGTGATGGCAGAGGGCGATTCCTCAGAGCACCTGCCGGCCTCTGAGGGTGCAACGTCACCTTATAGAAAGCCATCCACCAGCGCAGACACTCACACCTCAGTGGGTCCTAGTAGTGAGTTAGTTGGGTTGGCACCTGGTGAGATACCACACAAGTGAGCATGAGCAGACACTGGTGGCAGGGGCAGCTGTGGAGAGTCCGCATTGGCGGGAGCACTCCTCTCCAGGCTCTGCTCAGCTGGACACAGATGCTGAACCCAGGCCATCCTTTAAAAGGAGAATGATCGAGGGACAGCAGAAAATTTCCGACGTACTGGAACAGGTGCCACGCCTGGCCCAGGAGAGGGATGATGGCGAAAGGGGACATGGAAGTGGGGTCGCCACTCAAAGTGCTCCCATGTCTCACCCGTTGCCCCCCTCTCAACCAGTACCTGCAATGCTGCCTCCTCTCCAGGTGGCCGAGTCTGCCCCTGCACAGGTGCAGGTGGAGCAGTCTATGGAAGGGCCTCATGGGCTCCAAAACCCAGATGGTGTAGGCAGTCAACAGTCAGGACATGAACATCAGCAACCTGCCACTACCTCTGCTGCAGCCACAGGGGATGCACCACGTAGAAGTAGTAGGAAGAGAAAGGCGAAGGTTTTGTGATCACGAAGGGTATGCACAAGGGTGTCTGACAGACTGTGATGTTTTTCATTTATATTTGTTTTTTGATAAAGTCACATTAAATGTTATCATTCTTACCACTACTGCCACGTCTTGCCCATTCTTGACTTGCTTTAATGAGGTTGGTGACACTTGATGCCACCCATTGGGTCACTTTACAGTGGGTGTATGTGCAGTTGCAGGACTGTTTTGTTCAGGGAGGTGTGGCGAGGCTAGTGATGTTATTCATCCTCAGATGTAGTGGTGAATGCAGCCATGGCGCCCCCCCATCCTGATGTTGCCAGTTTGAGGGGGTCGGAAAAGTTGGTAAGTATGTGTGAACAGAAGAATTGTGAGTGGAAAGTGAGAATTTTCAGTGTAAACACAAAGATCTCCCAGCCAAAAGTTTGTGTGAAAGAACAGAGTGCCCTGCTGCAATAACTCACCTTTTATCCCCATCTGTCAAACAAGCATTTGAATGTCCAACTGGCTGCTGGCTGAAACATGTCTGGTAGAACATGAAGTGTTTCCCACAGCACGGGAAACACACTGAGGATGTTTGAAAATCAGACCCCTGCCTCAATGTGCACAAAATTAAGTACTTCAAGTATCTAAATAACTCTCAACTGTAATCTCGCCGGCTTTAATTGTCGGTGGAACTTCCGCATTCATGAGGCGCACGTGCGCCCAGACACGTCAGTAGGGAACCCGGACGTTTGCGGATTGGAGCCGGATTCCAAACCCGCTCGGGATTTCCCCGATTTTCGGAGCCCCCCCCCCCCCCCCGCTGCCAACGCATCTCCTACTTTGTTCGAAAATCGAGCCCATAGTAACTGATAATAGCCTGCAGCTAGTGGCCTAGAACTCAAATGATAATAAAGATGGATTGAAACACAAAGAATCCATGGGAAGACTTAACTAAAGGCAGTACCGCTGTGAGATCAAAGCTAAAGGACAATCATTTCATTTGTGTCACTTCTGTTTTCAGACGAACCTCAGTGACACAGCAATCTATAACTATCACAAATATTAGCTGCTACTGGCTTTGCTCATGTAACTAAAGGAAAAAATTCACTCTTCCTGCAATTATAGTATCCCTGCAAGTTGAAATTATTTTCATATTTATGGCAGTTGTTATAATTTTCTAAATAATAGCCTGTTTTTCTGAAAGATTTGTTTTCAGGCCTTCTGCTGTATATATAAGGACTTTCACTTCTGCAATGATATTGTGACATTCATGTATCGCATACATCATGTGGTTATTTGGGAAATTTAATTGCTTCCCAAGAAGTAACCAAAACTTAAGCACACAAGAATCCTACGCACTATTTACATCAATAAAATAGATTGGCTGCAATGCTGCAAGTACCCATGGCGGAAATTGCGTTAAAACAAGTCGCTGTCCTAGAAAACAATTTATGTTAAAATATGTCAGTTTTACATGCGATCACAACTGAATTGGTGCCACTTAACGTGGCTTCCGGGTTTGCCATCCGAAAGCTACACAGCGGGCGGACTGCGCACCCGCATCACAGGCTGAAAGCTGGAGGAGCTCTATTTAAAGGGCCATTGCTCCAAAGACTTTTGCTGGAGCAAAGACCCAGAAACCACAATGGAGCAGCACAGGGGCATCGCTGCTCCAAGGTTCAGCCACATCTCACTGCAGCAGCTATTGCACGAGGTGAGGAGTAGGAGGGAAGTATTTTACCCCGCAGATGGGAGGAAGTGCCCTGCCTCTGCCACCAAGAACGCCTGGCTCGAGGTGGCAGACGAGGTCACCAGCAGCAGCAACATCTCCCACACCTGGATCCAGTGCAGGAAGCGCTTCAATGACCTAACTAGGTCAGCAAAAGTGAGTACACTTACTGATTCTCCTGCATTCCGTGTTCCACATCACCGCCCCCACCCCCCAACTCATTCTGCACTGTCAAGTCTACTCTATCACATCACTCCTTACACCCACTTAAGGCTCATCCTCAACTTACCTGCACTTCTTCAGCACTTCCTCACCTCCCCATTAGTCACCCCACCACTACCACCCACCCCAATCCTCATCCAATGTGATGGCTCTGTCTCATACTCACCCTCTGATGCACCTCTTCCACGGTCAGCCTCACACAAACCAAAGCATTCATCGGTTGGCCACTTCACCATCACTCACTCACATGTCTGTTCTTTCCCCCCTTCTAGGAGAAGAGAGCGCAAAATGAACCCGAGAGGGCGAGGACTGGAGGGGGGCTACAACAAATAGTGGTCCTCACAGACGCGGAGCAGGAGGCACTGCAGATCAACCGCACCCTCGAGTGCCTGTCCCTCGGGGATGGCGAGACTGGCACCCTACAAACGTCTGGTGACACAACTTTAACATTCAACACACACAATATAAATTGATGTTAACAATCTTGGCATGTTCAACACCTCAGTATGCTCATCACAACATGACACATCTGTGATGATGCTTAATATTGCCTTCTGTTGTCTTAAGGGCCCTTCAACGACCCCGGTGACGGCTGAGGGTGCAACGTCACCTTATAGCAAGCCATCCACCAGCGCAGATACTCACACCTCAGTGGGTCCTAGTAGTGAGTTAGTTGGGTTGGCACCTGGTGAGATACCACACAAGTGAGCACGAGCAGACACTGGTGGCAGGGGCAGCTATGGAGAGTCCGCATTGGCGGGAGCACTCCTCTCCAGGCTCTCCTCTGCTGGACGTAGATGCTGAACCCAGGCCATCCTTTAAAAGGAGAATGATCGAGGGACAGCAGAACATTTGCGACGTACTGGAACAGTTGCCACGCCTGGCCCAGGAGAGGGATGATGGCGAAAGGGGACATGGAAGTGGGGACGCCACTCAAAGTGTTCCAATGTCTCACCCACTGCCCCCCTCTCAACCAGTACCCGCAATGCTGCCTCCTCTCCAGGTGGCCGAGTCTGCCCCTGCACAGGTGCAGGTGGAGCAGTCTACGGAGAGGCCTCACGGGCTCCAAAACCCAGACGGCGTAGGCAGTCAACAGTCAGGACATGAACATCAGCAACCTGCCACAGGGGATGCACCACGTAGAAGTAGTAGGAAGAGAAAGGCTAAGGTTTTGTGATCACGAAGGGTATGCACAAGGGTGTTTGACAGACTGTCACGTTTTTCATTTATATTTGGTTTTTGTTAAAGTCACATTAAATGTTACCATTCTCACCACTACTGCCACGTCTTGCCCATTCTTGACTTGCTTTTGTGATTGTGTCCTTTCATGAGGTTCATCATGAACGGCGACACTTGATGCCACCCATTGGGTCACTTTACAGTGGGTGTATGTGCAGTTGCAGGACTGTTTTGTTCAGGGAGGTGTGGCGAGGCTAGTGATGTTACTCATCCTCAGATGTAGTGGTGAATGCAGCCATGGCGACCCCCCCATCCTGATGTTGCCAGTTTGAGGGGGTCGGAAAAGTTGGTAAGTATGTGTGAACAGAAGAATTGAGTGGAAAGTAAGAATTTTCAGTGTAAACACAAAGATCTCCCAGCCAAAGATTTGTGTGAAAGAACAGAGTGCCCTGCTGCAATAACTCACCTTTTATCCCCATCTGTCAAACAAGCATTTGAATGTCCAACTGGCTGCTGGCTGAAACATGTCTGGTAGAACATGAAGTGTTTCCCACAGCACGGGAAACACACTGAGGATGTTTGAAAATCAGACCCCTGCCTCAATGTGCACAAAATTAAGTACTTCAAGTATCTAAATAACTCTCAACTGTAATCTCGCCGGCTTTAATTGTCGGTGGAACTTCCGCATTCATGAGGCGCACGTGCGCCCAGACACGTCAGTAGGGAACCCGGACGTTTGCGGATTGGAGCCGGATTCCAAACCCGCTCGGGATTTCCCCGATTTTCGGAGCCCCCCCCCCCCGCTGCCAATGCATCTGCTACTTTGTTCGAAAATCGAGCCCATAGTAACTGATAATAGCCTGCAGCTAATGGCCTATCACAAATATTAGCTGCTACTGGCTTTGTTCATGTAACTAAAGGAAAAAATTCACTCTTCCTGCAATTATAGTATCCCTGCAAGTTGAAATTATTTTCATAATTATGGCAGTTGTTATAATGTTTTAAATAATAGCCTGTTTTTCTGAAAGATTTGTTTTTCCTCTTCCTCTGAAGGGAATTAACCATTTTTCCTGAATTGCAGGCCTTCTGCTGCATATATAAGGACTTTCACTTCTGCAATGATATTGTGACATTCATGTATCGCATAGATCATGTGGTTATTTGGGAAATTTAATTGCTTCCCAAGAAGTAACCAACACTTAAGCACACAGGAATCCTACGCACTATTTACATCAATAAAATAGATTGGCTGCAATGCTACAAGTACCCATGGCGGAAATTGCGTTAAAACAAGTCGCTGTCCTAGAAAACAATTTTATGGGAAAATATCACTGAACAAAGACATTGTAACAACAATAACAACAACAACTTGCATTTATATAGCACCTTTAACGTAATAAAAGGTAACCACATTGCTCTTCATTTATGCAAATTTGATTTGTGCTTAATTTTCTGTAAAAATGTTGCAGAACTGAAATGCAGCATGTATGGCCTGGATTTTCCTCTGCGATCCTTCCTGAAATCAAGCAGGATTGTGGCAAAGAATAACCTTACTGCCACCTTACTGAGATTTCCCTTCTCCCCAGCCACTACCTGGCTCACTGCTGTTTGCTCCTTCTCTGCCCATTGCATGCAAATGTCACAGTTGAGGGGGGGAGATGGGGGCGATGGGGGAAAGGGGTGATAGGACCCAGGTCCTTGTAGAATTACCACCCATTCCAAGGACTGCCTTGTGGGAAGTGGCAGTTGATCCTGGGAAGCGGTGATAAAGGCCCTGAGGTTCCCCATAGAGGGAAAGGGCCTTGTAGTGGCCTCCTCTCCCTCCAATTTGGGTCCAACTGTTACCCGCCGAGGCTTTTAGAGGGAGCTTTTTAAAGTCCCTCACTATCTCTTCTGGTGCTGTAGCTTCTTTCCTACTGCTCCACTATTGGGATTATCCCTTTCACGTTGGTGGACTCTCTCTTGGCAGCGGAAATCCTGCTGGTTGCCCGCCATTCATTGCAAATAACCCTCGACTCAGGGAAATGGGTTGAGGTTGGGGTGGATTTGGAACTCTGCCTGAAGAGGAGTATCCTGGCCTATATGTCTCCTGATGCTGGAAGCCTAAAGATTCATGTTTGTAAAACAACAGCCCAAATTTTAATGTAATGCACCCAGTGCGAATGGAATGCATTCGTGGCTTGATTTACATCCCGTCTGATTTTACACTCCATCCACCTCAATGGAGCCAAAAATCGGGTGGGGTATAAATCAGGCTGGTTCTCACCAGGTACCATTAAAATCAGGCTAATGTTTCTACATTCAAATTTAATCTGAAGGCATGGCCCAGAAATTTGTGTGAAACCACAACGGAGGTGAATCCTCAGCAGGGTGAGCATCACAAGCATTTACAGTGCCACCTCAGGCTGCAGTGTATGTTGGCCTGGTTCCTGGCTGCAGATTTTTTTAAAATATGGTGGTTTCACCAAATATAAATGATTGCTCTGCATTACATTATGTATTCCCGTCAATTGTCTTTCACAAATATACGCACATCCATATTTGGGCAGATGTATTATTTGCGCTATGTCACTTCCAGTGGATAATTCCCGGAACTATTGAATGACTCCATGATTTTCCTCTCCCAATCAGCTTACATTGCTAGCAAAATCAAACAAGAAATTCAAGGCTGGGGCCCCATGATGTGGTTAAAAGGTGCTGTTCAGTGTAGCACTGAGCCACAATGATCAGAAAGTCCAGGATTAGATTCTCAGTCTGTCCTGAGTTAACTGATCTCAGCAAAAGCAATAGCTGGCATGCTGCAATTAGTATTAGGCCCAGAGAGGGGAAAGATCAGTCCGGGTTCAAGTTCCTGATTGTTATCCAATGACTCCTGCTGGAATGTGTGCATGTGTGAACATCGGAGAAGCATCAGGGAAGCAGCCTATGAGAAAATAGCTGGTGACATTCCCTGTCTTGTCTCCCTCATAAACAACAGTTGTTTGGTCAGGTTCCAGGAGGTCAGTGACGCCTATAGAACGTTGCTCCAGCAAAAGTCGATGGCTTGAGGGGAAAGAAAAATTAAAGGGGGGAGGGAGAATTGAAAGCATATTTTCATAGAGGCATTTGCTGCTGGTGCCTATTCTAAGGCTTTTACAATCCCAAGTAAGTGGCTCTTTTTAACGTGACTTGACATGATTTTAAAATCTAAAATTCAAAATCATTATTGTTCTAACATACAACATGCCTTTCTTTGCTGAAGGCTGGGATTTTTAATTTATTTTTTCATCTATGCATAACACCCATCTGGTAAATACAACACAAAATGTTTTTAACCAATTTATTAATAGGAATTATGTTTCACCTTTTGAAACAAACCCTATGTTAACGTATTAACATGCCTAGTTCCTCAAGAGAGAGGCACTGCTGAGTTTGTTTCTTGCTGACATAAGGAATTTTAACAGAGGAAATGTAGGACTCTGAGCTTTACCCCCTGCTTGATGAGGTGCGTCAGTTCTCAGACAGGCTTAGTGGGACCTCCAGGCTCTGTTCTCCTGCTCTGCTCGTTGATTATTTGGAAGTGGCAGTGGAAATAAAAGATTAAAATGCCTTTGGGCCAGTTATAGCTGGAAAAATGAAGATGCTGTCCGAAATTAATTTACCAGTGGACTTGGGAACAATAGGTATTGGTTTTGTACCATCTTTATATTGAGAGGTGGGGATGATCTCAGCTCAGAGCTCAAATCCACAAAGTCAATCAACACAAGTTAGTGGACCGTTTAGTGCTGTCTAGATAACACCAGAAGACACACATCTAATTAAAAGACTACGTAATGGCTTGGCGTGTGATGTTCATTACAAAGCAGCATGTTCTTATTTTGTAGCTAGTTTGACCTTTGCATTGGTAGAAAGGTTGTTGTTAGTGTATTTTGTTATAAACATTCTGCCACTGATAAATTATGGATTTTTACTGAAGCATTTCCCACAACATCATGCTCCTAGCTGGAGCTGCCATAATAGCTCAGTGGGTTTATCCAGTGACTAGCTGAGTCAAGAAGGGTTCATGTTCAATCCCTGGTCTGTACTCAGTTGGCAAATCACATCTGGCCCCAGTGCCCCAGGTTAAGGGAAGGAATAATCAGTTACGCTTCCTTCTCCTGTCCCCTGCTGGAAGAGTGGATGTTGGAACAGGCCCAATTGTGATGTCTCCAGTCAAATAGTCTCTTAACACTCAGTAGTAAGGCTCACACATGAATAATGTCCAAATGGCCTAGTTATGAAAGGGCAACTGTCACCCACAGAAACAAACTCCATTATGCAGTGAGTGCTTTAAGGAGAGGGGAAGAGTGGTGTGGAGAAATTTAAGAGAATAAAAAGCAACAGAAATAAAAGCCCCGATTTTAACTCGGGGAGTGTTCAGGGCAGGTGGACAGGTGGGGTTAAAATTGGGGCTGTAATGTGTATATATTGCTCTCAAATATAATTTTGGACATTAATGGAGTGACATACTGATTCATCTACTTGGAGACACAGTATTCCTTCTGTGTTTGTGGCTTCTAAAATGGTTTCCTCTTAATGGATATTTGTGCACTTAAAAGTGGTATTTTAGTGACTGTTCATCAAGTGTACACAAAATCATCGAAAATTAATTGAGTTGACTCTGTCCCTCTCTGAAATAGTGTAACAACATGAGCACTTTAAAATGTAATGGTGATTTATTTGTAATATATAAGAAAAACTACAGCCTGACAAGCTATTGGCTACATGTTAACTGCACAGGTTTTTTGGAGCTTTTGCAAAAGAACAACTAATCCTACACATCAGTTTTTAAAGGAACTGTCCTTTGATTGAAAAGTGTTTGCTATACACTTTGATATGACAGCACAATTGGCATCAAACTGAATAACAAAGACATTATTGTTTGTGATATCATCATGATAAACATTCATGGACCTCCTCTGCGATTTTCCTTCCTACAATAAAGTCATTAATTCCTAATATCGTTCCTTCTGTCCCCATTTAAAGCTATTTTGTTGTCTCTTTTTTTATGTATCCCTGGTCCTCAAGACAAGAAGGTGAAGTCTTTCCATGTCTGTCCTAATGCCACCCCTAAGGGCAGTTACTCTATGAACCTCCTGTCCTTTGCCAAGTATTTCCTAAAGGAACTTACGGGAATTGTAAGTGTAAACTCACATTCTACCATTCCATGGTAGAATGCTGTGGTCCACCGCAATGCCAAAACCAATAACTTGACAAATGAACAACAAAAACATAAATCAAACCTCAACCACATGTAATATGTCTGCCGTTTTTGGATAACTGGATCAATACTCACTTGAACCTGAAGCATGGTAAGCCAGTATCTGTGGTGCTTTGCAGATTGTGGATTGATTTTAAAATGGCCACCAAAGAAAGTATTGTGATGAATAAAAACTGTGTGCTGTATGTCGAGTTGTAACTATGGGGGTGAAATTCTGCAGCAGCCCGTTTTTCACCCCCTTTGTGTTCAGCAGCAAAAATCGTTGCATGGGAATTATTCATTCAGTCCTTATTCTGATTTAAAGAGTTGTATCAGAATCAGCATAGATATGAAGCCTGTCCCTGAGGTAGATGGTGTCCTGGCCAACATTCCTTATGTACCCAACACCACCAAAACTGATTAACTGGTCACTCATCCAATTGCTGTTTGTGGAATCTTGCAGTCTGCAAATTGGCTGCCACGATTGCCTACTCAGTGAGATTTGTCTCACAGTATATGGTTTTGAAATCATGCTGTACTGTATTGAAGTACAAGTGCTTAGCCTCTGCCATTTTAATTCTTTCCTCTGTTATTCTAAATGCTTTAAGCATTCATATGTTAACATCATACAGAGTAATTCCAATGCACCTTTACGCACCTTTAGTCAATCACAGAAAAAGAGGTTTATTTTGTCATTTCAGATTGGTCACTAATTACATTTCTTTACCAAGGACATTTAACTAGTTTGTTAAATTAGTTGTAATTCATGATTATCTGATTTTATTTAATCTCATTTAATTATCCATAGTTTCATGTGTTTCTTGTTAAAATGTTGGACCAATAGTTGATGGATGGGGGAGGGTTAGAATCCCACATCACCAGACTGTACACTTACATAAGGGCAATGAGTTATGAGGAATTTAAGTTAAAAATTCCATTCTCCAAGGGCTGACAACATTTTGTGGGCAGATACCTTTTACGATGATAAATGATGTGGATTGATATCAGATAACAGTAAAACTCTTTCATTTAAATTAACTATACTTTTCACAGAGAGCACTTTGTCAATTCTAGATAAAGTGAGACATATTGATGGATGTTGCTGTCATGTATGGGCAATGCAATTATCGCTATCATTAAGATTAAGATGATTTTGATGCATTCACTTGCGCTTGAATGTCATCTTATTCTTAAAACAGCAATGTGTTCAGATTAACAGATCACATTGGTTAGTGTTACTCGCTGTACATGATCATTTTAATATGCACTGGTCAAACCCAGAGCTTTTATATAAATTGACAATTAAAAGTACAAAATAGACTCTTTTATGAACTGACGTCATATAAATAATTGAATTTTTGGCCAAATTCCGAATCAGATAGACTGTTAACTGAAACTTACCCCAGACTAGTTTATTGGTTTTGGGATATTTGTACAAAAAGTTGAGTTTAGTGAATTACTTTCTTTGTAAATTATCCAAATTACTAAGATTCTTTGTAACCTGGCTCATTTTATAGGAAGGTGAAGAGGCAATGAGTGATTGAATACATGTGGTTAGAAGGTCTGTTTGTGTCTGCTGTCAGACCGTGGATTTACATTTTTATAAGGTTTTACAGTGACACACATTCTGTAAGAACATCAATAACATTTGCAGGTCACATTCTTGACTTTATAATGGATCCAGCAAACATTACCAGCTTGCTCTGATTTTGTGCCTTCAATCAACACTCATCTTGAGTGCCCTTTAAAAGCCATCCATGTTTTATATTCTTCATTAAAAGATGTTATAGAAACAGTTTGATCATAATCACTGCTAGAAGATGCACAAATAAGGAAAAGCTTTGAGAGTTTTGAGAATGTTAAAAAATTGTGATTAGAGGCTGTCTGTAGATAAGTTGAGGGTGATATCAAAAGGGGGAGGGATATAAATTGGTCCTCGTTGTGCCCCTTTTCCAGGTGAAAAACAGGGGCAAAGATTACTAATTTTGCAGGACTATGCCTTGCGCCCCAAGGACAACTAAGATACATTTGATGCCATATTGGCCTCGGAGGATTTTTTAGCGTTGCGGGCAGCTGCCTTAAACAAGTATTAGGTCCCTTGCATATGCTAATGAGGGGCCTAACGGGTGTTTAATGACCCCTCAGCAGAATTTGTCAGATCGGAGCAGGCGCCGGGTCTGCTCCACTCATGTTTTGGTGAGATTATTGCAGACTAACAAGTGGGCACCACCAAGAAGTATTTTTTTTTACTGACCTTCCTGTGGAGCCAGGAGGAGCTTCTCCTGTCCAGACAAAAATTGATCCCTCCAATGCCCAAACATCCACGCCCCTCCCCCGAGATTACTTCACCTCTTCCCTTAACTGGACTGGCTGGGCTCTGCGGTGGACCCTCCAATTGACTAGCTGCTCTCTGATGGATGCTAATGAGGCCCAAACATGAAACTGGCCTGAGCCTCTGACCACTTTCATCAGGCGAGCGATGGGGTCACTCCACTTGCCCCCCCGACTGATGGAAGCGGTCACATTAAAATCAACCCAATGTAACTCATTCAGAAGATTATTTGAGGCCACATGACACTATCAAATTACTGTGTTTATTAAACCAAGTTGAATCGAAAGTGGCACAAATTGAACCATTTTGGCTTTGTTTAAAATACATATATTTGATCCAATTCAGAGGCAATTGCACCTATCAACTAATGGTGTGGAGCCTTGCTAGATGTAAGCATGGGTCAGAGGTAGGGCTATAACATGATAGGGCTGCTATCTATGACCAGGATTCCCATCTAGTGAGGCTCCATGCTGGAAGCAGAGCCTTGCAAATTTATCCCTCACAACTTTCCCATTATCATGATTGGTACCAATGGTAGCTATGGACAGTTCCATTGATGCCTGGCTTGGTGGCAGGAAACTAATGCCAGAACAATCAAAATTCTTTTCACATTTAAATGAAAGAAATCTAAGTTAGTTTATATCATTTTCCTTTCAAAACACATGGGGCTAAATTTTAACTTCCAGCCCGGAAGGTTGCCGGGTTGGGGGGGGGGGGGGGGGGGAGATTTCTGGGTGCAAAACCCGGAAGGTAAGTAGGCGGATTCCGATTTGCGATTGCGACCTTAATTAGGCCCATCAATTGCACTTCTGGGTTTTGCGCTCAGCAGCCAGCCTGATTGACTGGTCGGCTGGCTGTCGGCCAGGAAGGCCTGCTGCAGCAGGCCGCAGCTGGTGATCAGAGGGAAGAAGGGAGGAAGGATCAAAGGCCGGGGAGATGATCGGAAGTGGGGGGGGGGGGGGTTCTGAGGAAGAAGATCGGGGCAGCTGAGAAGAAGTTCGGGGGGCTGAGGAAGAGCTCGGGTGGCTGAGAAGAAGATTGGAGGTCGTGTGAAGAGTCGAAGGTAGGTGGGGCCCACCATGGAGTTGGGGGGGGGGGGTATCATCAGGGAGGGGGGTTGCCCAATCGCAGGGTCCTGTCGGCCAGGTGAGCTTGTTGGGCCTGGCTGAAACATTCTTGCTCCTCTGGGCCCACAGCCAGTGCAATAAAGGCACTCACCTCATGGATCCGGCCCTTCCCACCTGACATGAATTGGAAGAGATGGGAAACCCGAACAGGGTAAGGTTAAATTCATTTTATTATTCCAATACACAAAATATTAAGTACCTCAAGTATTTCAATGAAGTACATTGCCCTTTTAAGTATGGGCCCGCCGGCTTTAAGTGGAGGGGGGACTTCCTGGTGTCTGCTCTCCACACGTAGCCTGGGTTAAACCCACAAGTAGGCATGTTGGAGCTGGGATGGGGTCCCACTCTGAAAACTGAGTATTTTTACTCCCCACCTGTTCTTAGGGGTTAAAATTGACCCCATGGAAGATTGGAATGAGAAATGGATCTCAAGCTGAGGACACCAATCCCACGATACAACTAACCAATCCATCCCTACTCCAACTTCAGCAACTCATGATAAGCCCTTGTCCTAATAAATCATTCGAATGCACTGAAAACATTCTATTTAATTTCTTGAGGGAGAATCTTGCATAAATGCTTGGCATGGCCCCAGGAAAATTTGATTTTTTTTTTGACTCTCTTTTGTTTTAGTGTCTAATTTAATTGTGTTTTTGAAACCAAAAGTGTTGATGAATGGGCTACATTAGATCCCCAGGTAAATCTGCCAAAACACTATATCATCTGAAAAAACGAGCATATTTCAGAAATGCCTAATCTTACTTCTGAGGCCATCCTTTATGCTTCAATTGATAAAGATATCAAATAGGATGAATGACAGTGGACAACCTTAATTCAAATCTTTTTTTGAGAGTGATAGGTTCATTAACCTCCCATCAACCCTTACACAGATATTGGAGCTGGAGTACATATCCTGGTTGAAATCTAAAATTTGGTCATGTACTCTCGTAACTTCCAATTTCTTCATGAAGGTGCATGGTGTATTAGTTTGGATGTGGAGATGCCGGTGATGGACTGGGGTTGACAATTGTAAACAATTTTACAACACCAAGTTATAGTCCAGCAATTTTATTTTAAATTCACAAGCTTTCGGAGACTTCCTCCTTCCTCAGGTAAATGAGGAAGGAGGAAGTCTCCGAAAGCTTGTGAATTTAAAATAAAATTGCTGGACTATAACTTGGTGTTGTAAAATTGTTTACAATTAGTTTGGAAGCATTGTATGTAGGATTCCTTTGAGCTTTACAAAGCTCTGCAATCTCAAATAAAGCTACAACTCGCCTGTATTTCCTCATTAGAGCAAAATGCAACCTGTTCTTTTCTAATTACTGTTGTGGACCCCCAAAGCATCCGATGATTGTGCCAGAACAACCTGAAGAACCATCTTAAGAGACACTGATATCAAAAAAACTCTATGTAGGCAGACAAGTAATTTTTGGAGCATTCTGGGGCAACTCTTTGCCCAAAATGTTGGGCAACACTGCAGAAACGCTGACAGTTGGCATGTATGATGGTGTTAGCTACAGTACTTAAGTGAATTCCAAAAACTGTCTTGAAGTCAGGGCCCACTCTATTTGCCATAGTGTGAAATATAGTCCATAGTTCAACAACTAGTTACAATGATTTTTTTCAGGTCACTACTCGATTATTTGAAAAGCAAACGAGCTCAGACTCAACCTGAAAACACAATATCTTTTCCGAACAACAAAATAAGCATGGTTATATTTTACAGCTCTTGGATCTGGATGAAGTACAAATTAGAAAATAAAGATCATTGCATTGTTATTTCTTTGTAACATTGCTGTTAAAAATGAATAGTCCTGATTGGTTTCCTTGTCAAATAGAGAGCTGCCAAGCCAAACAAAGGAGCTTACAGAAATAAACATAATCAACTCCCATGTATGTTTAGAACCTGTTGTAAAAAGTTATGTGTAACTTATACCTACAATAAGCAGACTTTAGGTTGAAGCATTTGGAAACAAAGTTTCCAGGTTGATCGCAGCACAGCTGAAACAGCTATAAAAATCAGCTAGAGGAAAAGCAACTGTTTTCAGGTGACAAAAGTTAGTTTGAATAGTACAATAGAGGTGGCCACTCAGAACTCACTCAGATAGCTTCTGATGAAGCAAGGAAGGAATATCAGAAGCGAAAATTCAGGGGACCAGCACTCCAGAAGAAATGCTGTAGAACTCTTAAGTCACTCTTCCCTTGCACTGCAAAGAAAGTCAGCAGATCAGTTTGACTCGGATAGATAATGTCATCGCGAATTAGACCCACTAAACGTGCAAAACAGAAACGGCAGCAATGCCAGATTTATTTGGTACATATTTTGCCAGATAATTACAAGGCCTCATAAAACAGGCTGCCATCAGACTATTTACACCTGCCTGACTTCTCAGTCAAACTGGTATTGAATCTTTTATTGAGAAAGTTTCTTACCTCCTTCATAGCAGCAAGCAGGAACTCTTATCACTTTAAAAAAAAGTTTCAATCATTTCTCACAATAAACCTTCTGAAAAAACCTTGCAAGGCAAAACGTAGTACATGTACCAGAATATTAGTGAACTGTTGGCATGCTGTTTATTACCAACTTTGGTAACTTAAATATAAAGTGAACTTCCAATACTAAAAGCATTATCATGAGTTTTGTGCACAGGCTTCACTGTTTCAATAGTGGATGTTTTTCAATTGCAGCCATTGATTGGTGTGGACACTTCTTGAGGGTAATTTTAACCCCCAAGAATGGGTGGGTTGGGGGCAGGAGGGAGGTTAAAGTACCAGCTTTTTGGAGCAGAACCGCATCCTGGTTCCAATGCACCACACCTGGAAGTCTCACCGCCACCTAAAGCCAGCAGGCCGATATTTAAAGGGCCAATTCAGGTACTTGAAAGACTTTAGCTACTTAACTTTGCGTGGATTCTGCAACAGGATTGAATTTAACTTCTCCTGAACGTATCACCAATGGCTTCAGAAGCACTCCATAGAAATGGAGGTGAGTTGCAGCCGAAGTTCATTTGACCCTTTAAACCAGTGATTGACACATCTCAATAAAAGGTGAGGTATTGCAGCTGGGCACTCAGTTCACTCAGACAAACCTTTAGCTGGGAGTTCTTTGTGTTTAGACTGAGATTTCACAGGATAAGGGCTCAGCCATTTAGGACTGAGATGAAGAGGAATTTCTTCACTCAGAGTGTTGTGAATCTTTGGAATTCTGTACCCCAGAGGGCTGTGGATGCTGAGTCGTTGAGTATATTCAAGGCTGAGATAGATAGATTTTTGAACTCTAGGGGAATCAAGGGATATGGGGATCGGGCGGGAAAGTGGAGTAGAGGTTGAAGATCAGCCATGATCTGATTGAATGGCGAAGCAGACTTGAGGGGCCGTATGGCCTACTCCTACTCCTATTTCTTATGTTCTTTATTGATTCTGAGAATTCTTGTGTTCACTCAAATTTACCCACATTTGTGAGCCCCTCAAACTGACAACATCAGGATGGGGGGGCACAATGGATGTATTCCACAGTACATCTGAGGAGTAGGCACATCACTATCTGCGGCAGGCACGGCACGCAGTTCTGGAATCTGCAGATGCACAAGACAGAGGCGCAGTACAAAGACCTGGAGAAAAGCAGAGAGGGGACCAACGGTGGGGGGCCGAGGACGTAGGAGGCACTACCGACGTGAAAGGATCTACAGGCAGAAGCTGAGCTTCCTGGACCTCTCTGTGGAGAAGTGCTTATGCAGGCTGAGATTGAGTTGGCAGGTGGTCACAGACATCTGCACTCTCCTTCATGTAGATCTGCTCCCGGCAGAACCTGGTGGCCACGCATTACCCGTCGCAGTTAAAGTCACCACTGCCCTCAATTTCTTCATCTCCGGATCCTTCCAGGGCGTCACCGGTGACATCTCCAGGGTGTGTCAGTCATCTGCACATTAGTGTATATGACAGGTCACGGATGGCTTGTTTGCCAGGGCATCTGACTACGTCAATTTCCCCCGTGACTGAGAGGGCAGTGGGTTTCCACTCTCTGGCTGGCTTCCCACGGGTGAAGGGTGCAATTGATTATACACACGTAGCAATCCAAGGCCTCCACATGAGCCAGGACTGTTCACTAACCAAAAGGGATATCACTCTATCAATGCACAGCTGGTTTGTGATCACTGGAGGAGGTTTCTGAAGATGTGTGCCAGATTCCCTGGCAGCTGCCATGATTGGTTCATTTTGCATGAATCCAACATCCCGGCCCTCTTCCACACAGAAGGCAGACTTAAGGGCTGGCTTTTTGAAGACAAGGGATACCCCCTGTAGATATGGCTCATGACACCAATGAGGCAGAGCAGCAGTACAACCAGAGCCACATCACCACCGGGTCTGTCATTGAGCAAGCTATAGGAATGCTGAAGATATACTTCAGGTGCCTGGATAAATCTGGGGGAGCCCTTCGGTACTCGCCAGCAAGGGGGTGCAGAATAATCATCGCGTGTTGCGTCCTGCACAACATCGCTCAACAGAGAGGGTTACTGGTGGAGGAGATGGAATGCACTCATGAAGCATCCTCATCTATGGGCAACATTGAAGAGGATGAGGAGGAGGAGGACGAGGATGAAGATGGGGAAAATGAAGACGGGGAACTCATCGCCAAAGCAGCGGCACATATAGCTGCCCGTGATGCCAGCCATTGCTGGTGCTGGTTGGGGGGGGGGGGGGCAACAGGTGAGACATGGGAATGCTTTGAGTGGTGTTCTCACTTCTATGTCCCCTTTCACCATCATCCCTCTCCTGGGCCAGCACAACATCACTCCCACCACTCTGCTCGCCAGCAGGCTGGTGAGCAGCTGTGCCGCGTTCTAAGGCCATGGCTAAAGTATCTGTCTGCCTGTTTAAGGCGGCAGACATGTTGGCATCCAGAGTCCGCATGGCCGTTGTCATGGCCTTAATGGACTCATTAGAGAGCCGTGCTTAAAGCTCAATGGATGATATCATTCACTCCATCACAGACATTCCCGTAACTTACCTCCGCCACCAATCAACCAGCGATGGAGTTGGATTCCTCCATCCTCTCCGCTATTGTGGAGAGTGTACGTGGCACGTTTTCCAGTACCTTGCAAAGGTGTAGCTGTACCTCAATCATTCTCAGTCTCATCGATGGCCCTCAGGGTTCAGCATCTGGAGGTGAAGCTGAGCTTGGATAGGAGTGCGCTCTCCGACACGGACTCTCCACAGCTACCCCTGCCACTAGTGTCTCCTTGTGCACACTGGTAAGTGATGAATCACCAGGTGACAACCCAACTAACTGGCTAACAGGACCCACCAAAGTGCCAGTATCTGTGCTAGTGCATGGCTGGATGTTATGTGATGGTTCATCTCAGAAGGATTGAGTTCCTCTGAGGAATCGCCTTCTTCCATTGCGGTTGAATGTTGTTGAATTCGTGCAGGCCCTGGAAGACGACAGGAACCAATATGAATTATTCATTGGAAAAGTGACAATCTTTCCAATGATCATATTGAGATGTGGAACAGGTTAGTCATTGATAACATCAAATCATCATGTGTGAGAAGGATGTTAAAGTTCTGTCACCAGCCATCTGCAGGTAGCCAATCTTGCCATCTCCGATGGCCAGGCATGCAACTGTCTGACTGATGTCCATGGCCTCCTCCTCTGCATCTGTCAACTGGATTATTTGTGGTGGACCCCCTCCAGTTCTACTCTTCTCCCATACATTTTGCGCTCTCTTCTCCTACAAGGGGAGAAAGAACAGACCTGTGAGTGACTGAAGGTGACATCTTCACTCAATGGATGCATTGCTTTGGGTGAGACTGACAATGAAAGAGATGCATCAGAGGGTGACTATCAGACAGATTCATCACATTGCATCAGGATTGGGGTGAGTGGCAGTGGTGGTTGCATAAATGGGGACGTGAAGAAGTGCACAGACAGTGAAGGTAAGCTGATGATGAAACTTAAGTGGGTGTGAGGCATGATGTGATGGAGTAGCCTTGACAACACAAAGTGAGAGAGGGGGGAGGGGGTTCTTTTCACAGGATGTAGGTGATTCAGCAAATGTACTCACTTTTCAACATCTGGTTAGGTATTAAACCGCTTCCTGCATTGAATTCAAGACCTAGGCAACGTGCTTCTGCTGCTCAGCTCCTCTGCCACCTCCGGCCACGCCTTCTTAATGGCAGAAGCAGGTCTCTTCCTCCTGTCAGCTGGGTACAGGATGTCCCTCCTGCTTCTCACACCAGCCAGTAGCACCTCAAGATGAGCATCAGTGAACAGGAGTGCTGCTTTGGCTCTGTGCTGCTCCATTTTTCTTGCTCCTCCTTTCTCCTTCAAGATCCATTTTTGCACTGGCCCTTTAAATACTCCAGTGCACAGCACGTCATATAGGTGCACAGTTGGCACGCTGTGCAGCTTGGAGACGTGAAACCCGGAAATTAAGTGCCTTCAATTCAGTTGCAATCTTTCATACCGATGCACTAGAATTATTTCCGGGTTTCCCATGTGACTAATTACCCACCCGCTGAGTTCCCACCACCATGCTAAAATCATGCCCCTTGTCTCAACACTATGATGTGATACTGCCTGTTGCTAGCTAAGTCACATTGAGATCTAAAAGTTTGTATATTCTATGTTTATCATTTTTCTTTTATCAATTAACAAACGCCGAAAAAGAAATCGTTTTCTGTTTAGTAACTTGTAAAAACCCGATGTGTGAAATTTCCATTAAAATCCACTTTTATCCTGTTTCCACTTTATTCCCGTCAGCAAGTGGGAGCCTGTCAACAGCTGACATGAATGAATGTGGTATTGCAACAGGAACAGCTGAGACCGAGGCCTTGAGTAGGTAAACAATCGGAGGGAGAGGAAACTTCGACTGGGCCCTCTCCCTCCATTTGCCATATGTGAAGCCATACCCGCCACTACTCTGGGCCCATCTCCACACTGCACATGTCCCAGGGCCTGGAAGGAGTGCCCAGTGGTGGTCCCAGTGGGGGCAAGTGGGTAGGCCTCACTGCCCAATTTTTCCCTCTTTTGCACCACTATTTCACAATAATTTGGACAGGATAGTGGAGGAAAGCCCAGTCCTATGAGTGTTAATCTTGAAAATCCAGAACAAATGGGGTTTGATTTCTCCGCTCCAACAACTTCAGAGATAGATTTTTGTCTCCGCAGACTATTAGAAAATGCTCCTATCAATCTAAAGCCATAGCCTTGAGAAACAACTAATTATTGTCAGGAAAAGATTTTCAGCAGTCTTTTGGGAGAATGGCTCCTTTTTGCAAAGTTCAAGGGTATTGAATTTTGGTAATTTAATTTCAGATGGAATGATGGTGCCTCCTGTTCTCAATTAACTGGTGGTGCTAAGTACTCATTTCTGTGGAAGTAAAGGAGAGTTTTATAATTCCTTATGCAATATTTCTAACCATTAGAAACTGGTGCAATAGGAGGGAAAAATATTTCAACTCAAAATATTTCTAGCAGATTTGCCTTTTGCTATTTTTTCTGTGCAACATTCACTTATAAAATTTAGAGATTTCCTTAGTATATTCTGCTAGGAGAGGAATTATGGAAGTAGTGAAGGGGAAAGAAAGCAATAAGATCACAAATCACAATGTAGTGCAAGCTGCTATCTTGCTGAGCAAGCCTGATAAAAACAGCATAGATATAGTGAATAATGAAGTCAAGTCAAGTGGAAGATTTCCAGGAGTCATTTTAACCCTGGTTATGTGACCAAGAATGCCCTGACACATTCCCTGTAGACCCTAGAGAAAAAGTGTTTTATGCCTTTCACCCTGCCATGAAAATGCACTAACCCACAAGTAAAAAAGAATGCATTAAACCATAAACAAGAAAAGTGATTTCAAATCAGGTCAGCACAAATATTCTGATTAGCCATGTTGGTGTTTATGCATTGTCACTAATTTCTCCTTATCTGACTCACTATTGTGCCACACCTAGGAAAGCACAGACATTACAGATTTTTGGACAAATCCAATCCGGCCAATTACCGCCCCATCAGTCTACTCTCAATCATCAGCAAAGTGATGGAAGGTGTCGTCGACAGTGCTATCAAGCGGCACTAACTCACCAATAACCTGCTCGCTGATGCTCAGTTTGGGTTCCGCCAGGACCATTCGGCTCCAGACCGCATTACAGCCTCGATCCAAACATGGACAAAAGAGCTGAATTCCAGAGGTGAGGTGAGAGTGACTGCCCTTGACATCAAGGCAGCATTTGACCGAGTGTAGCACCGAGTAAAATTGAAGTCAATGGGAATCAGGGGGAAAACTCTCCAGTGGCTGGAGTCATACCTGGCACAAAGGAAGATGGTCGTGGTTGTTGGAGGACAATCATCTCAGCCCAAGGAAATTGCTGCAGGGGTTCCTCAGGGCAGTGTCCTAGGCCCAACCATCTTCAGCTGCTTCATCAATGACCTTCCCTCCATCATAAGGTCAGAAATGGGGATGTTCGCTGATGATTGCACAGTGTTCAGTTCCATTTGCAACCCCTCAGATAATGAAGCAGTCCGTGCCCACATGCAGCGAGACCTGGACAACATCCAGGCTTGGGCTGATAAGTGGCAAGTAATATTCACGCCAGAAAAGTGCCAGGCAATGACCATCTCCAACAAGAGAGAGTCTAACCACCTCCCCTTGACATTCAACGGCATTACCATCGCCGAATCCCCCACCATCAACATCCTGGGGGTCACCATTGACCAGAAATTTAACTGGACCAGCCATATAAATACTGTGGCTACAAGAGCAGGTCAGAGGCTGGGTATTCTGCGGCGAGTGACTCACCTCCTGACTCCCCAAAGCCTTTCCACCATCTACAAGGCACAAGTCAGGAGTGTGATGGAATACTCTCCACTTCTTGGATAAGTGCAGCTCCAACAACACTCAAGAAGCTCGACACCATCCAGAACAAAGCAGCCCGCTTGATTGGCACCCCATCCACCACCCTAAACATTCACTCCCTTCACCACATGGGATGTGGGCATTGCTGGCGAGGCCAGCATTTATTGCCCATCCCTAATTGCCCTTGAGAAGGTGGTGGTGAGCCACCTTCTTGAACCGTTGCATTCCGTGTGCTGTTGGGAAGGGAGTTCCAGGATTTTGACCCAGCGACGATGAAGGAACAGTGATATATTTCCAAGTCGGGATGGTGTGTGACTTAGAGGGGAACGTTCCCATGTGCCTGCTGCTCTTGTCCTTCTAGGTGGTAGAGGTCGTGGGTTTGGGAGGTGCTGTCGAAGAAGCCTTGGCGAGTTGTTGCAGTGCATCCTGTGAATGGTACACACTGCAGCCACTGTGCGCTGGTGGTGAAGGGAGTGAATGTTTAGGGTGGTGGATGGGGTGCCAATCAAGCAGGCTGCTTTGTCCTGGATGATGTCGAGCTTCTTGAGTGTTGTTGGAGCTGCACTCATCCAGGCAAGTGGAGAGTATTCCATCACACTCCTGACTTGTGCCTTGTAGATGGTGGAAAGGCTTTGGGGAGTCAGGAGGTGAGTCACTCGCCACAGAATACCCAGCCTCTGACCTGCTCTTGTAGCCACAGTGTTTATATGGCTGGTCCAGTTAAGTTTCTGGTCAATGGTGACCCCCGGGGTATTGATGGTGGGGGATTCGGTGATGGTAATGCCGTTGAATGTCAAGGGGAGGTGGTTAGACTCTCTCTTGTTGGAGATGGCCATTGCCTGGCACTTGTCTGGCGCGAATGTTACTTGCCACTTATCAGCCCAAGCCTGGATGTTGTCCAGGTCTTGCTGCATGCGGGCTCGGACTGCTTCATTATTTAGGGATGGGCAATAAATGCTGGCCTTGCCAGCGACGCCCACATCCCATGAATGAATTTTTAAAAAAATTCCCCCAAGATTGTAAAGAGTACAATTGCAAATTGTTCAATCCCCACATGTGGACTTGGACCCTTTCTTAGATTCAGCAATTTAGATGCATTAATTCTGTGAAATTTTAACCCAATTAAGGGATCTTTTAGAATTCTATTATGTGATCAGACAAAAGACTCTGTTTTTTACATCTTTTTTTGAATTGAGAAACTTAAATAACTGGCCAAAGCCCCAGTACAGGACACCGCTGAGGTAGAAAAGAGTAATAGATGAGGCA
This sequence comes from Heptranchias perlo, assembly GCF_035084215.1. Lineage (NCBI taxonomy): Eukaryota > Metazoa > Chordata > Chondrichthyes > Hexanchiformes > Hexanchidae > Heptranchias > Heptranchias perlo. The sequence continues at coordinate 50,233,947 of NC_090329.1, forward strand.
AACGAAGAGATTGTGATTAGGCTGATATCAAGTTTAGTTTTTAAAATCCTGAAGGTTTCAAGAGGAAGAAAAAGCTGAGGTCTTTTGAAAGAATGAATCAGAATAGGAGACTGTGCAATCCCAATCAACTTTCCAGATATGGGTGCAGTATTGATGTCTTGGGGGGACTTTGGGTTTTTTAAGAGTTGCTGAAAGGGAAGTAAATGTTAGGCATCAAAGAGAAAATCAAGCTTCTTGAAGGCATGTTTAACAATGGAGGGGATATGGGAGCTTTATTTGCAGTCAGAGGATATAGCAAAGCAAAGAATATGGATAGATGAAGTACCTCTGTTATGGGTGGATTATTGGAAAGATGCAACTTCCAGATTGTGTAGGGACAAGGTTTTCTTATATGAACCAATATTAACCTGTTGACAGAGAAAATGGTTCTATAAAAATTGTAATATCCTAAAGCAGGTTGTTCTCAGATTCTGGCCTCAGTTTGAATCCCATCACGATCTGCAACATATTTTACAATTTTTTATAACAAAGCCTTTTATTTTGTACAATTTGTTCTTGAAAATAAATTCTGTGTTGTATGATATTTTCAGAACTCCTAAATTCTTCTGCAATGACATTACACCATTTGTGGCTGTGTTCCCATTCGGTGCCTACACTGTGTCCAATATTGAAAAGAATAAGTTACTGATAATCATATATGATATTTTCAACAGCATCAGTTTCCAAACAAATGCTACAAGGGAACAATAATTTTGCTTCTTCAGTGATATCGAATAACGCAAGAATGAAAAAAAGGGAGCTGTTATCAACAAGAACGATCATAGGAACATAGGAACATAGGAACAGGAATGGCCATTTAGCCCCTCAAGCCTGTTCTGCCATTCAATGAGATCATGGCTGATCTGTGACCTAATTCCATAAACCCACCTTAGCCCCAACAATTATGCTGGGATTGCGCCTATTGCAGAATTCCACCGCTGAGCTAGCAGAGGTTCATTGCGTCAGGGAAAGGCCTGCTGGAGTGGACCTTCGGTAGTGTGGGGGCACATCTGTGAAACTCACTGCTGAAGACCCTAGAAATTCCAACGTAAGATGTCTGGCCTGAAGGGATGCTGGGTTCCCTGCCCAGAAGAGGAATCTAGGTGCCCCGAGTGTTATGGAACCTCTCGGTGGCCCACTTGGTCCAACTCCTTCTGTGTCAGTGGCTCTGCCCCAAAACAAGGCCACTGGAAACTCCTGTTTAAGACTAGGGTCCAGTATATCCTGGTCTCAGCAGAGTTTCAAGCCATTCTGCTAGAATCCTGTCAGAATTATGGTAGGAATCTGCTAGAAAAGCTTTCAGTGCTCTGGACCCATGGAGGGTGTGGGCCAGAATTTCCAACGTCTGTGTGAGAGCATTGAAGAAAAAAATGTATCTCATTGAGTATAGTTTTAGGCACCCTGACCTCGAATTTCCTCAAAGCTGGATCCACTGCCATGTTTATGATTGGCTATGGCTTCTGATTGCCTGTGACCTGTGTGTCCCTAATCCCATCCAATATTCATCGGTTAGGGATATTTACGTCTATTTGGTGGGTGCCCAAAGCATTAACAACTGGGGTGGCCACCTCAGAAAAATTAAACAGTGGGGGCCGACCACACCATTTGTGGACATCCCAAAGAAATTAAAGAGAACATTTTTGTCCATTAGTTTAATAGGCCAGATGACGATATTTGAAATACTGGGACTATTTCCACTGTAGCAACGAAGAATGAAAGAAGATTTAATAGCAGTTGTTAAGATTGTGAAAAGTTTTGATGGAGTGAATTAGGAAAAACTATTTCCTCTGGTTGGGGAGTCAGGAATAAGGGATTATCAATCTAAAATTTTCACTATGAGAGTAAGGAGAGAGGTTAGGAGAATTTTTTTACACACCAGATTGTTGCAGTATTGAATGCTTTGCCACAGGCAATGATTGAGGTTGAGACTATTGCATCTTATAAGGGAGAGATGGGTAAATATTTGAAGCAGAGGAAGATACAGGGCTATGGGAGGGAGTGGGCCAGTTTGCACTGCTTTGGCAAAAAGGCGACATAGACAGAATGAACTGAATATCATCTCCTTCTGTGCTGTGAATTACTGTGGTTCTATGGATGAAAAGACAAAGGAGAGGTGCACACAAACAAATTGGGAGTAATAGAGAGAGATAGGGGAAGAGGGCAAACTTACAGAAATTCCTTTTTGTCTTTCAGCCTTCATTTCTGATGAAGGGTTATAAAGCTAAAATGTTATAACCTGTCTTTTCTTTAAAGATGTTGACTGACTTGCTGTGCATTTGCAGCATTTCCTGTTTTTATTTCAAATTTCCAGCATTTGCAGCTTTTTTAAATTGTTCATTTAACAATCAAATGGATTCGTCTCGAAGGGCAGACAGTTAAGATATCAACCATTTGTAACATATAAATAGTTAAGTAGTGAATTGTGGCCTTCTGGCCATTTGTTAGTTCATACACAATACAATATCTAGGCCTATTTCTCATATGATTGTTAACTAATTTTTTTATACTCCAGATAAATCTTTCACACAAAAAGAATTGGTTCTGATTTATAAGGAGCAAAATCTAGCTATGAAAAGTATTGTTTCTTTTGAGACCTGTATTCTCACTGTATGGACAGTATAAATTAAACTTTAAAATATTTCTTTCCAAAAGAAATCGATACACAACAGCATGATTTAAAAATTAAATATAAACTAAATTAAAATGAATTGCTGGTCAAACATACAGACTTTATGTGCTCCTGATGTATGCTGGCCTTGAAAATTTACTTCTAAATGATCTGTACAATTTGACAACCTAGAGGTAAAAATTCCATCTCCGCACTCTCAGCACATGTTGAAAGCATATATCATGTAATTGCACACCACCAGCAGTGATTTTCTGTCCAATATTTTTAATATCCAGAAAATCATGGGCTGTGGTTGTACAATTTCATGAAACGCATTTCCAGCATGTGCTGGGAGTGCAGAATCAGAATTTCTACCCTTAATGAGCAAGCTAAGGTAATTACACACTGAAGTCAAGCAAACTGATTGATGGGAGAATGGGTCAGGCTTTCCAAAGAAGTTGTAAGCCAGGTAACCTTGTATGTTTCCATATATTTAAATATTCCATGTACGCTTTCTGAATGAAAAAACAAAAGAATAATAAATAGCTGGGAGTAAATTACCAGCATGGGTGGAGGAGCACGAACCTTAATGGGTTTCAAGAAGGAACTAGACAGGTTTTTATCAACAAATGGGATTCAGACTTATTAGAAATGTATCAAGGGAACATTGTGGGTAAGTGGGCTAGATGGACCCAAGGTCTTCTCCCACCTGAAACTGTCACTGTGTTACTAATGTAAATTGCTGGCAGGCTGCCAGACCACAGTTCATTTTATGGAGTCACCAGGCTGCAGCTCGTTTCCGTCTCCTTCCATCATGTAGATCATGCTTACAGCAATGTGTAAGTTCACGTGTCCAATTGTCTGCAGCCATGACCTGGGCCACTAGAACTTCTCGTGTGATGAGGGTAGCTGAATTCACTGAGGTAATTTGTAGTTCACATGATTACTGTCTCAGCTATAAGGAACTGTTCAGTTTCAAAACACTGAAATTAGAGAATTTAAATAGCAGAAGAAAGCATGGAATGTCATTTAGCCCATCAGGTCCACTTAAGGTTGCTAACTTTGGTTGGACATATTCCAGGAGGTTTGATCACGTGATGATTGATCACGTGATGATTTCCCACAGTTTGCAAAAGTTATTGCATTACCTTATGAAAGTTAGGTTCCCTGTATTTGAGTGTCTTTGAACCCACAGAACCATTCCCAGCAAGAGCTAATGGGGTTACATTGGTATGCGTTGCACTGCTTTTCGTATGTAAGACGGGTGCAACAATGACAAATTTAGCTGTGGGTTGGCCCACGCTCAATCTGCGCATGCATTTGGGTCACTGCTAAATTCATCAGGTGTATTTTGAGGTGTCCCATACAGCCGCCTAAAACAGGCGTTAGGCCCCTACGATATGTTAATGAGGGGTCTAATGCTTATTTAAGGACCCCACTGGGAAATTGTTTTTTGATGCCAGGATTGATCCGCTCAGAATTCTTCCGCAACCATTGCGGCCTAAGCAGCGGCTGCAGCCACAGCCACCAACACCAACACCACTAACACCAACACCACCACCAATACCAACACCACCACCAACAACACCAATACCAACACCACCAACACCACCAACACCACCACCACCACCACCAATACCAACACCACCAACAACACCAACACCACCACCACCACCAACACCACCACCAACAACACCACCACCAACACCAACACCAACAACACCACCACCAACACCACCACCAACACCAACAGGTACGTTGTTTCAAGCTATTTTTAAAAATGTTGCTGTAGAGCCAGAAGGAACAGGAGTGCACCCCGACTTCACAGTATCTCGATCACCCCCCCCCCCCCCCCACCACCATTGCTGCTCCACCCCTCCCGAGACTTACCTTCGGGCCACTGCCGGCAAGGTAAGCGGCCCAATATATATTTTGTTCAAATCAGGGAGCTTCCTGTCAAGGCGACACAGGCACCAGCAGCTTGCCCAATTAATATTAATGAGGCCTGAAGCCTGATTTTTGGCTGGCCTCGGTCCTCCCGGTTCGGGCGCGTGTTGCAGACATATCACTGCCTTCAGCCTTGAAACTAGGCACTGATGAGCTTTTACCCCGTACCCTCAAGGGGCAAGAAAAGACGAGAATAGCAACAAAAATGCAAAGTTGAGCCCTCAGGTCCTTGTAGTCACGAGCATAATGTATCTTATTTGAAACTGTACTCCAGGGCACCTTCAGACAGGATTCTTGAACTATCAATTCTCTTTGTTTTTTTTTTAATTTAAAAAAAGCAGCTATGCAGCACTTGTACAGTACATGCAGATTCTGGTTGTCTTGCAATGAGATAGAGACCTGTTCAAAGACAGGATTTCTTTTTAAACTGATCGGGAATTAAATTGGTTAAACCCCGAAACCGGGCGCAATGAGATTCGTGCTGCCTGATAATCTGCACGATTGCTGCGTGCAGCCAGCGCTACCTACATTGTTGAGCAGCTGCACGCATCAGCAGGGGGCCCGATATAGGGTGTGGCCAGCACTACTTAAAGACAGCCTGCGCCTCTTAAAGGGGAGGTGCACTGTCAATTCAATCGGTGTTGGAAGAAAAATTTAATGGCTGCACCTGCGAGAGTGCAGCAAGATTCTCGGATGACGCACTAGAGGCCTTGGTGGAGGAGGCGGATGCACGGAGGGCCATCCTGTCACCACAGTGTGACAGGAGGCCCTCCAGACACCAGCTGCGGAGCCAATGGAAAGAAGTGGCACTGGAAGTGAATGCCAGGAGCATTGCACCACGCACGTGGATACAGTGCAGGAAAAAGTTCAATTATTTGTCACGAGTGGTCAGGGTGAGTGAATTCAAGTGGCATCTCCTACTATCTGCTCCATGTACAACACCCGCTGTCACCCACCCACCAACAAACGCTTTCCATCCGTACACAGCGCTGCACTTCGGATGCTGCATCTCACCCTCACACATTACCACGCTTGAAAGCCACGCACCCATGACTCACAGGTCACACACACTGGCAGCCATTCAACCATGACAGCCACATCACCCAAACACCTTGCAGGACACTCACTGACACACATCCCTCTGTCTTGCAGGAGAAAGTGGCACATAACAGCCGGCAGCAGTAAAGACCTGGGGCAGGACAGGCACGCCTACACGTCCTCACCCCATGGAGGAGACAGTGCTGACCATCATTGGGCGGGTCGTCACTGCGGCCATAGCCACTGGAGGTCTCTACGATGGGGGTATCTGCATACCTAATCCTCCTTCTCGTTTCCCACATCTCCCTCATCCCACAATCTTTTCTGACTCACGTGCTGCAGATGGTGTCAACACACACGTCTTGCTTTCTCCACCCCTGCTCCACAACTGAACCCACCTCCCTTTGTCATTGCAGATACCCAAGTCAGCACCGTCCGAGGGGGAGGAGGAAGAGGAGGAGGAGGAGGAGGACACTGAAGCCATACCATCACTTGATCTGATACTCTCAGCCACCAGCTCAGAGACTGACACTGCGCATACTTTAGAGGCTAAATTTGAGGAGGGATCTGCATGTGGTGAGACACTAAGCACAAATGCACAGGACCAGGGCAGGCAGAATGGATACCACAGGTGCCAGCTTGCCGGAGGGCAAGATTGCACACTAGTTCTACTGCAGAAGAGTCAGATAACTACTTTGATAGGCCAGGCTATATAAAAAGGCTGATGGGCATACACAGCCAAATGCTTGGTGCACTAGAAAGCCTGCGCACAATGTCACGGGGCATGGAGGAGTCCATCTTGAACTTGACACAGGGCTTTGCCCAGAGCTTGGAGTCTATTCTTTCCCACATGCAACGGGTGGTCACCTCCATCAGCACATCTGTGGAACCCACCATGATGTCACAGCTTCTATTGCAGCACAAACATCTTCCATTAAAGATTTGATTGCTGCTTTTGAAGCTCTGACTGCTGCCTTGGAAGGTCAGGCTGCTGCTTTCATGGCTCTGGCTATCATTGTGGAACGAGGCTTCTAGGGCGTCACAGCACTCCAGCAATCTGTTCTCCAGCTGATCACCAGGATTGCTGCGGCACAGCCTCGTGCGAGCGGCAGTGGTACCACAGCAGTCATTCCTGCTCCCACCCCTGTCACTCTGCTAATGCCCTTGCTGTTGCCCGTCAGCCTGCCAGGCCAGACTGCTGCAGCCCATGCCAAGATGTTGCAGTCTGAAGCCGGGTTCTCCCGTCCCAGAGCTGCTCGAGGTCATCCTCCACGGCCATCTGCATGATCCTCAATTTAAGGTCAGCAGCCTTCCACCATCTATGGTCCAGCCACTGGGGATGTACCTTGTAGGAGCACTAGGAAAGGCAAAGGCACATGAATGACAGGCACTAAGGGAATGCACAAGGGTGAATAGTGTAATGTTGTATACATGATTTCATGTGGTAGTTTATAATTATTTGAAGTCACAGTTGGTGGTGGTTTTTATTTCTGCGATGAGCTGAGAGAGGAAGCAATGTGTAATCATAAGGAGAACGATTGAATGGTCATGTGGGAGAGGAAAGGTAAGGAGTGTGGGACTGTTAGTGACTTGGGAGGGGTTATTGAGGTTACTTATGTTGCTCATTAATAAGGTGAGCCCTGGCAGACAGGGCCTGTGCGCCTTGGCTTTTCCTCCGTCTCTGGCTTAAGGTCTTGCCGGATAGGCGGTGGCAAGGGCTGTCCTCTCGTAAGGGCGAGGTTGTGCAGCATGCAGCATTCAACGACGAATCTTGACACCCGCTCAGCTGAGTACTGCATGGCTCCTCCAGAACAGTCCAGGCAGCGGAAGCATTGCTTGAGGAGGCCTACATTGTGTTCGATGATGTTTCGTGTGGCCATATGGCTCTCATTGTAGGCCTGCTCCTCACATGTGCATGCATTCCTCATCGGAGTCATGAGCCACCTCATGAGGGGGTAGCCCTTGTCGCCCAGTAGCCAGCCTTTGACTTGCTATGCCGGTTGAAATATAGGGGCACGTTGGACTGCCGCAGAATGAAGGCGTCATGACTGCTGCCAGGATAGCGGGCATTGACCTCTATGATGCGCTGTGTATGGTCACACACCAGCTGCACATGGAGGGACTTCTGTTCATGAAGATGGCCGAGTTGAGATGTGGAGCACGCATGGCAATATGCTTGCAGTCAATGGCACCCTGCATCATGGGAAGTCTGCAATGCGAGCAAATCCTTGTGCTCACTCATTCTGCTTCTCTCTGTCCAGCGGGAACATTATGAATCTATTGCACAGCTCATACAGTGCCTCAGTGACCTCCCTTATGCAGCAGCGCATGGCAAACTGCGAGATGTTGCACATGTCGCCAGCAGCAGACTGAAAGGATCCAGAGCCGTAAAAGTTTAGCGCCACGTTGACCTTCACAGCCACAGGCAATGCTGTCCTTGCCCCGCACTGAGGCTGCAGTTGTGGCTAAGTAATTGACATATCTCCATCACGACCTCTTTCATGAACCACAGCTGTCCGATGCACTGATCCTCACTCAGGTTGAGGTAGGAGTATTGGTCTCTGAAGGCCCTCATTGGATATGGCCTCCTGCTCAGTGCCCTGCGCCAGCGCCGCCTCCTCCTCCTCGCAGCTTGACCTGCTCTGCGTGGCCTCTCTGCATGCTCCCAGTCGTGTTCAATGCCCAGCGGGAGCCCTAGCAGGCCACCCATGGTTGGCAGAAACCTTATTCAGCACTGTTTTAAATGCCACCAACAGTAATGCAGGACCTGCCAGACTACTCTCTATATAATATTGCAACTTTTTGCAAGTATAGGAAACTTCAACAATATTTTTTGCGAGTTTCAACAAAGAAACCTAAATGCAATACCTTGTGGATTTATCTGGGTGCCGTACATTGGGAGCAGGAACCCCTTGATAATATAATGCCAATCTGTTACACTCCCTCTCTCTTTCTTTCTTTCTCTCCCTCTATTTCTTTCTCTCTCTCTCTCTCTCTTTCTTTCTCTCCATAATCTTTATTTTCACTTTTCCCATCACTCCAGTTATTTACTTCTTTCGACCTTTCTGCCATTTTCTCTTCTTTGTCAGTCAGTGTTGACAGAGACACTTTCTTCAGAAATTCAGTCTCTTAACTCGTCTGTTTCTAGCCCTTTATTAGATGTTTTTTCCTCTGTCCCATGATTCTCATTTATCTGCCACTTATAGTCCAACGCATAGAATTCATAGAGCTGAAGGTGGTATTGCCTGTGTTATACCATAAGGTGACCTGTTGTTACAATACTTCCTGCATTAGATCGAAGGAATCACGCAGAACAGTTGCAGCCTGAGAGACGAGAAAGCGACATTGTTTGTATCATTGCTCCAGTAGTGGCTGCATCTCTGCTATTGTGTAATGCCCTAAATTATCAGTGTTTGAATGAAATACTGCACCTCAAAGGCCTGGCTTCAGTTTTACACTCATAGTATAGTGAGTAAATTATTTTATTTTGAAGACGTGATTAATGCTTAATTATTATCGTTGTTTTATACAACAACTACTTGCTTTTATACAGCGCCTTTAAGATAGTAAAACATCCCAAGGCACTTCACAGGAGTGTTATCAAACAAAATTTGATACCAAGCCACATAAGGAGATATTAACGATCAAAAGCTTGGTCAAAGAGGTGGGTTTTACGGAGCGTCTTAAAGGAGGAGAAAGGGGCAGAGAGGTTTAGGGAGGGAATTCCAGAGCTTAGGGCCAAGGCAGCAGAAGGCACAACAACTAAAGCTGAATTGTGGTTCTGGCTTTAATGAACATGAAGCTGCAAATCAATAATCCTGTAGATGCATTAGGCTGTGTCTATAAACCCTGTGAAAATCCTTATCAATTGGATTGAGAGTACGTTATTTGTGGTGTTATAAATCAATGTAATTTGATGAATTGATATACTTCGAATATTTCTAAAACCAATCATTTCTGTTGAATGGATCCTGTTCTCTGACATGCTATTTTATTCCTTGCAGAGCGCAACAGCAAATGCAATTTACATATTCTTACCCGTTCTTTTGACTTGTCTACTGAACATACTATGGTCCGAGGGTGGGAGCAGCAGCGATCTGCAAATCTTGAGTCCCCACTTGCCGCTGTGGACGCTGAGCATAAAGGTGACCCGCTCGTTCATTTTAAAATAAGGAGAGAGCAGGCCCTCATGGAATATGCAGGAACACCACAATCAGGGACAAAGCACTCTGGAAAAGAAAGTCCACAGGCACAAACCATGAAGGCCGAAGTGCAAACTCTACTTCCCTCTGATTTTTCTCCTCAGTTGCTCGCAGCAGTGCCCAGGGGATTAATCTTTCATCCCTGGAGACTCCAGGACAATCCGGGAGGGTTGGCAACCCTAAATCCATTCTTTCCACAGAACATATCTTGGACTCTGCCCCAGCCATCTAATCTCCTGAGGTAAATTCCCAATATTCCCTGAGCCACAAAGATAATCAAGCAAAACTCCAGATCTACTACCCTCTACAAGTGGCATTCCCCCTCTGCCAGAACCACAAAAGCCTGATGCTAAACTGAGATTATCAGAATTTATTATGCCTCTATATGAATCAAACCTCACGTCCCTGGGCAAAACATGGACCTTCTTGATTTATGTGCGAAATATTAAAAAAACAATTAAATACAGTACTGTCAAATTTATATTGGGAAAACATTAAAAAAACAATTAAATACAGTACATGCAAATTTATATACATGCAAATCTCATAAATAAATCATTCTCCAGTCTGCTGGGTACATTTTTCTGAAGTCCGCATTGGTCAATTCAATTATGTGTTAATTTGGCTGTAAACTATTTTGTTTTTGTCTGCCTGACCTAGTTCGTATGAAAGGAATCCACTGCAAAAAAACAAGTTCTTGGAGAGCCATTTCACCGGCATTCTTTGTTTCATTGAAGTTCCAGGTGAAAATACAAGACTCAAAATAACAGGCAGTATAAGCCAAGCGTGCTTTCAGCAGACAAATGCCATAACTTCTACTTTCCATTTCTATTTAACTAATCCATTATTCCCAATACAGAAAGCTTCCAAACTTTTTGGCAAAAGAATAAGATAAATGAATTCTTTGAACTTTCCTCATATTTGATTCCAATAGTGAGACGTTGACTTGTATTTTTTTCTTTGTGTTCTTATTTTTGTCTAAAGCACTAATCTAGTCCACATTGAAGCACAAAGCAATACAGACCAGAAAGTTCCAGATCTGTACTGAGTTAATTGAAGCAGCAGTTCAGATACCACAAATGGACTTATTGCCGTTGAACTGGAGGAGGGGAAGAATTCAGGCTTGGTATCTACTTCTCCCTACTTTTCAGTGATCCCTGTTGGAAAGTGTGTGTGCACCTGCATGGCAGTGAACAGGGTCAGGCTTGACTGTGATATTCTCCATTGTGAAATAATCTGACAACGTTCACTGTCTAGACTCATAGATGAAGAATGGCCACAAGATTCAATGGGTAAGGAGAGAAGGGGAGGAGAAAAAATTGGCAGAAGAAAATAAAAGCACTGTGATTGGCATATGTAGAAAATAGTTAAAGAGCTGAATCCCGGAAGGTGATGGGTTAAGATTAGGTGCCAGCAAGGAACAGATGACATGGAAGGCCGAAGCTGAATCGGTGAACTGTTTATGGGAAAGCTTGAATAGAAATGTGACAACAGCTGTGGGAGCTGGCAGAGAGGAAACTGTGATGGCTAGGATTTGTGATTGAAGATTTTCCGGTCTGTGCACAGCAGGTTTCACAGCTGCCAGATCCAATAAGCACTGACGCCACAGAAAAATAAAGTCAGCCCAATTTTAATATTGCCGGTAAGCTCCTGGCATCAACAACACCTCGCATTAGAGCTCATTGTTTGTAGGGTGTGATATCCAGTGCTGCTACAAGATTTAAAGGCCTCCAGCAACTCCTTAAAGGGGTAGTTGCTTTGAAAAAAAAATGTTTTACAAGTGCACTTAACTTGTTTGCTCATGAAGGAGAGAGAGATGGCAGTGCTCCACATCTCCCAAATTCTCAAATGTTTCTGTGGAAGTGTTATTACTGCAAGCGAGAGGAAGTGAGGAATGGTGAAGTCAGAGACCTTCCTCTCCTTGGGCTAGTACTACTCAGTTCTTATGTACTGGCCCCCTTCTCACACAGGCAGACACACAACCCCACAAGCATCACACAAATTTATTATACTGCATTCCAAGTTCTGTTGGAAGGTGTCTCTCAGCATTGTGACAATTGTCACTTGTTTGCCATTGTAGGCCCTGGAACAGCAGTCTATCAGGACTGCCGGTAGGCCAGGAAAAGAAAGCATCTGAAAATACTCTGCGACTCTCACCAACATTTGCGATACGAACACAGCAACCCACGTACTAAAGGAGGTACTCAGTAAGCTTGAGGAGGTAGCACTGGGCAAAATACAGGGCACAGATATGGGAGTGCAACTGGCTGTGGCAGAGGAGGAGCCGAAATCTTGTGGATGCTATCATGACCCCCCTGGACTTTGGCAAATGTAACAATGAGATGACACATGGTCCTGATGCTAGTCAGTAGCAAAAAAAATGAAATAGCTATCTGTGATCAGCATATTAGCAGGTAGTCCAGATGACCCAAACTCAATCCTGGAAGGAGACCGAGGACAAAAAGGTTGTGTGCACCGGCTGTTAACCTTGCCTGCCACTGACAGTGCTGACCCTATTAGGCAGATTGCCTGCAAGAGTCCTTGCAGCAGATGGAACTAATGTGCAAGTGGTTTTATATTGATTTGGAATCTGCCATACCAATTCCCCTAGTCTTTACTAATTAGACGTGCCAGGGCCATGAGATCTAGTGGGAGGTGCTCAACAATTTGGCTCTGTTGGCTGCTAATCCCCTTGGCATATCTTTTTTCAGCAGTCCCAATTAAAGAATTAATTACTGTGATTTGGTGCTTTCAAAGCAAACCACAGTATTAAGATAAGTGTCTTGCCAATGGCCACTGCACTTGATGTAGTTTCCAGTTAGTGCATTGGAGCAGTGTGAACATAATGATATTATGGAGGTACATCAAAGACCTTGGGGCTGAAAATCCACTGCCTTTTCAGTGCATTGTTCCCATAACTCTGGCAGGAGTTTGATGGAAGGGCAATAAATTAGATCGGGATGTGGGTATACCTTGCCCCGGATATTCCGTCAGTCCTTGTGGGGATGGAGCCTTCACTCACCCCCAAACAAGTCTATTTATGCAGGACAAGATGGGTCGGGGTGGGGACTCTCAACTTCAGAAGTTTCCACATCTCCGGCCGAGCAAAGGCCTGGTGGATCATCACTACCAGGAAACCAAATAACTGATGTGGGCCTCACCTGAGAGTCTAGGCCTGGATCGTGACCTGTACTTCCTAACAACAACAACTTGCATTTATAACAGCGCCTTTAACATAGAAAAACATCCCAAGGCACTTCACAGAGGCACAATTTTTAAAAATGATCCCATGAACTCTGGCAGTCCCGGGTAGGTGCATCTTGGTACTTAAGGATGTCCTTGTTCAGCAGAATAGTTGGAAATAGTGAGCAAGTGCATGTCAGGATTTTGGGCACACAGAGGCCATACCCGATTCAATGCACACTGTAATTCATGGCAGACAAAAAAAAGAGTGCCAACTGGACGCTCTGAGGAAATTCACCCCCAATGAGAGAAAGCTAAGGATACTTGCTGGGTGGGGGCCGCACCCCTCCGAGCTCTCCCTTGCCTACTTCTTTTACTAACTCCAGGTCCAACTTGTCAAGGGCCATCTCCTCACATTGGGTCAACTGCTTCAACTGTGGTGGTTTCTCCGCCTTTGTGCATTTGCTCACAGTGGTTGAGAGCACACTGTTTCTGGAACACAAGACATCCACAAATGTTAGAAATTGGCAGGGCGCCCAGACAGATGGCCGTGCAGTCTTGTGTGATCAGGATCCAATGCAGTAAGGATGTGGGTTCCAGGGGCAAGGCAGGTTCAGAGCACACCTTTCAACTGTTGGCTGTCACCACACCAGCTAATTGTGTCTTGTGCAAAAATCAGGCCTTGCAGGTTCTCTGCAGTTATGTAGAAATGGGGTAAGCTTGTTTGGATACTTTGCACGGTGCCTCCCTTAGAGACGAGCAACTCTCACTTTTGATTTGTGCCTTGTGTGCTATGCCTCAATATTAATAAAGCACGGAGAGGGGTGCACACTTACTTTGACACACCTCCTGATTAGATTAAACATTTTCCTTATTTGCATTCAGGTTCTATAGACCTAGGAACAAAAACAGAAAACGCTGGAAACACTCAGCAGGTCAGGCAGCTCTGTGGACAGAGAAACAGAGTTAACAGCCCCGATATATGTGGGGAGGGTGTGGGGGGCGGGTTGGCAATCAGGGCTGAGGGATGAGGCCTGCTATCAATGCTGGAGGACTGGGGGGAGGCTGGAGATCTGGGCTGGAGGTTGGGGGGAGGGTGATGAGGCCTGCGATCGAGGCTGGAGGTGGGGGGGGAGGTCAGCAATCAGGGCAGGAGACCGGGGCTGGGCGGGGAAGAGGCTGGTGATCGGGGCTGGAGGAGACCGAAGGCTTCCTTGAGGGGCCTTGGGGGGGAGCACGCCTACTCCTTCTGGCCCACAAGGAGTGCTGAAACAGTCTCTTGCCTTGGGGAGCTGTCAGCTGCTGCCTCCCCTTCACTGCCAAGTTTGCTGCCACCTGGGAAACCCATGCAGCAGCAATAAGTTTCAAATTAGGTGGTAAAATTGGCAGAGTTGGCGGTGGGTTTGGGTCGCATTCCACACATTTCACTTTTTAACCACCCCTCCCCCTCCAAACCCTCTCCCCCCTTCATATGGCCGGGGGGGGCGGGGGGGGGGTGTTAATATTGAGGTCGATGACCTTTCAACAGCTCTTGCAGTTTTTTTGCTTTTTTATTCCTACAGATCTCGGACTCCATTCCCCCTGCCTGCTACTTCTGTCCATACAGCTTGCACTTCTGCTTTTACTAGAAGGTGGCCTTCTGCATTGAAGAATGCTACCCTCCGTTGCTGCACCTCCTGCATTAACACCTCCAAAGTCTCTTCCTGAACAGGGGTAGTTCTCCCCAATTGCACTTTAGCTCCTCTGCAGTTTCAATCGAAATTAATATTCTGACTGTAGAAAGAGCAGCTGCCCCACTGTAAAATCCCGCACCCCTCCCCCCTGTAAAACAGTCTTCTGGACTAGCTCCCAGCAACCATTTTCCAGGCGCTGGCCTCCTCGAACAGCTGGTGAAACCAGGCCTCCACACTGCCAGCACTGATATGCTCGTGCTTCGACTGAGTGCAACTCTGAAATTGTCTACGTTGCAATTCGGATCTAGTTTCTACACAGTCAGTTTCTCTGTTACATTCATTCTGTACTTTTGTCATTACATAAACATTCTCATCATGGTCTGATCCAAAAACACACACAAAAATTTACATGAAATATTAACTGGAAAACTAATAAATGAATGCACTTTATAATTCCTGTACAATTCCGAATAATAAATTAATTGTACAATTCCAATTAATAAATATACCGAAGAATAGCCTTTGTAAATCTGTGATCAGTTTAGAAGGTAATCTACATGTGAAAGCTCGAAGAAAACTGTGCTGTAATTGTTTTCTTTGTTACACAAGTTAACTGTAACTATATGTGTTACACAATAAGACAAAGGTCTGATTGAAGGGAAAATAACAGCAACAGAGAAATGAAAAACCTTTTTGCTACATTTTGTGTTATTTGGTTGAAACAAATACAATAGATAGCTTTAAAAAAAATGACCTTATTGCCTCTGTCCCTGCACAACATGCTGTCATGGAGATGGAGTTTAGCTGGCATGTGGGGGATGGATGAACTCTAACAGTGCCCTTTATTTGCACTATTCAAAGATGATGTCCTTGGCTGGGATCTCAGTACAGCCCTTACAGTCGTCATTGCTTTTTTTCCCTAAAAGTTAGAGATTTTAACATTTTTAATAGAAATTTGGCTTTTTTAGCAGTTGAGTTTCTATTCTACTCCCAATAGTGTGATATTGTGGTGCTGCACCCCTTACCAATCATTGGGAACAAATAAATGGACATATGGGAGAGAATAAGTTCATGTTGGGCCGTGGCGCAGGTATTCACTTAAAAACCAGTTAACACCTGACTTAGTGAGTAATAATTAACAACCAGAGAGCTATGCTCCAAGGAATGAAGTGATGCTCTGTACTATGCCCATCTGCTATTAGTCATTGGTTCATTTTCAGGCCATACAATATTTATAAAGTGTAAATTATAATGTCCCTTTATGAGAAGTTCCTCATTTCACCTGTAACTGATTTGTGTCAAGTCCTTGAGAATTTATTAAGCAATTATTTTAGACCAGTTGAGGGTGGGAGGAGCAGTCCCACAAATTATATCAATTGAGTTTAAATACCAATAGAAACCCAAATTATATAAGCATTCAGGGTGGCACTGGAGAAGGAGCATGTGGTGTCCGCCAGTATGTTTGAGGCTTTCTGTGACCAGTGGGTGCCGCAGGGACTGGAGTGCATCCTCGAGCAGGAAAATAAAATTATTATTTGACTTGACTCTGATTATTGACCTGTCGGGATGACATGGATAGCCCTGTAAAATGGGACGCATCCACAGATAACACCCACCCCCCAACCCCCCCACACTCTGCTTTTCTCTTGGGGGGGGGGGCTTAAAAAAACTTTTAAAATTAAAAGCATTCATGCTTACATTTTTATAAAAGTACAAATGTATCTAAAATCATGTAGGGAATCACAAGCAAGAATCTGTGTCTAACTATTTTGTGGCATCATTCTTTTAATTTTTACAAGCAGTATTTAAACCAACGGTGTTGCATTGATTTTGAGATCTATTTCCAAGATTCTTATCTCGGGTTGAACAAGTCCTGAATGGGTCATTAGTGAGTTAATAGGAAGTTCCCTGGGATGAGAAGATTAATGTTGCATCCTTTCATAAAAGGTAGATGGGAGATAGATGTTGTTTAATGAGCTTCCTCAAAGAAATCAAAAAGAAATTAAAAACAAAAAATTATTACATCAGAATCAAGTGACTATTTGGGAATAAAGGGAATTCCCCATTCCGCAGCAGAAAATGAATATAATAGGGGGTAGAAGAAGTGGCTGATTCTGAGTGCTCTCTCTCTCTCTATCAGAACAACCAACACTATTGCATCAGATTGGCAGTGCTGGGAACTCAAGCCTAATAGCTAAACCAAGCTCAGCCAAGATTAATCACAGGAGGACAAAGAAAGAATTGTGCAGTGAGAAAGCCAGGCAGGACTGATTGTACTGTATTGTAGCTAACTCTTGTTTCACAGTGGATCCGGTAAATGCCTGCTGTAAGTGTAGCTGTGACGGGTTAGCACGGAACTGTTACTGTACAGTGGCATTGTATATCACATTTGATAGGTTACTCAGAAGGGAGTGGATTCATTCCTCTATATTTTTGCCTGAGTGTTAGCTTTAATGGATTGCTAAACATGTAGACAGAAGCAAACAGTGGGGATTATGTCCATTTAAATATACTGCCTGTGTTGGTGACCGCTATTCCTGACTTGACAAACAGTACACTTCCTGAAGAACTGCTGTGTTACACTATTGCTGGTACTTGAAGACAGGAAAAGTGGAATCATTGTGAAAGCAGTAAAAATGGGTTAGCATCAAACAGGAAAAGAGGTTACAAGTGATGGTAATACACCTTCCTATCATCACTAACAGGATCATTGCAGTCTGTATGAATTAAATTGAAACTGTAATGCCCATAATTCAGTAACTTTAAGATTTAATAGTAAAAGATATAAGTTCCTGAATTTGTGGTTTGCAGTATAAATGACATAAGGATAGGTTTCCTGATGTGGGCACTCTGTGCAGAGGTTCTGCCCCACCACACTTTTAAAGTGGCGCATTGCAGGACTTAGAATTTCAAGAGCAATTCTCACTTGTGGTCAACCAGAAACTAGTGCACTACACACAATCAACAGAGAGTCGATGAATTCCATGAAGGCTCATTTCTTGGTCCTTGCACATCTGGTTCATGCTGATGGGAACATTCCTACCAATTGAAAATTTTAGCCCAGAATTTTAGCTCCATTTGTAAATAAGAAATTGGAGTATTTTTATCTCAGTTACAAAAGTATTACAAATGTATGTCAAATGAATAGAATTGTGTATTTTATTAAAGTTTTCATCCTAAACAAAGTTGCCCGTGTTTCCTTGGCAATGTTATTCAGAAGATGCTCTCTACTACTTTACCTATTATAGGATGTTGCTGACTTGGGCCCGTAAATTGCTCCGAGCAGCGAACGAACGGCTTTCGCCTCTCCATAGATTTATACTAACCCACCAACTTACCGCGGGCACGTCCTCTAATAGGAAACGGAGAACAGCCCGGCATTAACTCCAGCGAAGCTAGGACCTGGGAGAAGTGAGAGGATCAATCTCTCCCCTCGACCAATCAGATTGCAGCATCCTTGAAAAGCCGCGAAGAGTCAAAACCTTAAAGTACAAGCTGCAACAGGGAAGTGAAAGGTACAAGAATAAAATCATTTGTAAAAACAGGTATGGACAGTGAAAAAAGGGAGGATAAGAAATAATTGAATTAAATAAGAGACACAACAAAAAAAGTTTTCAAACATTTTTTAAAAATAAACTTTTATTGACCAAAAACTATTAAAATAAAGAGTAATGAGACTCCACATTTTTAAAAGTTAATTTTTAGTTGTTTGGCTGTCATTAAGGTTTACTCCATGCTGTTAAGACTTAGTTTAGACCTGGTATATCTAAGCGTACCTGTTTTGTGGCAATATTAGTTAGTTTCCAGCCGAGCCGAAGAGCATCTTGGCGCTGGTCCATTGATTCTGTTGATTGCAGCCAGCGTTATCACTTTAAGGCAAAGCTGTCAGACTGGCGGCAAAGGGTTGTGAATCTTTGGAATTCTCCACCCCGAAGGGCGCTGGATGCTGAGTTGTTGAATATGTTCAAAGCTGAGATAGATAGATTTTTGGACTCTAGGGGAATCAAGGAATATGGGGATCAGGCGGGAAAGTGGAATTAAGGTCGAAGATCAGCCATGATCTTATTGAATGGCAGTGCAGGTTCGAGGAGCCATGTGGCCTGCTCCTGCTCCTAATTCTTGTGTTCTTATGTTCTTAAACCAGGAAGAGAAAGTTCCGGATTTCCACGTTTGTCTGTGCACGTGCGAACGCCAGAACTTGCTCTATCATTTGGCCACTAACAACGGTGAGCACTGTTGAGCTCACCGTTCTTTTTAAAGCAATTTCCGGCCCTTGATTTTCTTCCTCCTTGTTTAAAAATAGATCCACTAGTTAATGGTTACTGAATAAATCAAATTTTAATTTTGTCACAAGGGATTCCAGGATTTTTACTGGCATTTTGTTCTCTGAGCCCATTCATTTTCTATGAAAACCACAAGTCAGTAATCTTAACATTGTTTTTTCATCACTGTAGACAAATGCATATATCCAGATATAATAATGGCTTTCCCTTACTCATAGGTTTTGAGAATCCTGCAAAAAATTACGTCTTAGCCCAGTCTCGAGCCAGTGAACATTAGTCAACAACAAAATATTTGTCTTGGAATTTGACAGCAATGTCACTTTGAACCCATGAAAAGAAAGACTAAGAATGGAAATGCGAACACTAGCAGACTGGGAGAGAGCCTTCTTTGGAGCTGAGTCATGTTGCCTAGGAAACACAAGAGCAGCCTCTGATAGGCTGTACTTGACGTCAGAGTGCCTCATAGTTTCACTAGATGCAGAATAAATGGATGTTCCATTTCCCAGTACAATTAATTCTGACATACATTCCTGTTCTTGATCACCATCGATTGGCCTTTGTTAGAAAGCACACACTTGTATGAATATCAAGGTGTTTAAATTATAGGCGCCAACTTAGAATACAGCTGACCAACAGCTTCAAAAAAGCTGACACAATCAAAAAAAACTAACAACTTAAAAACAGTTTGAATAGAGGACTTATGTCACAAGGGCCTAGATTCTCCTTTGAATTACCACCCATTTTGAGGTGGATTTGGAATAGTAAATAGAGGAAAATGCACTCTTAAAGGCTACCACCTCAAATTTACCTCAAAAAACTTGGACCTGAATTCTCCAAGCAATAAAATGTCAATTCCCTTAGACCTCAAATCCATTCCAACAGTTTAAATCAAATTAAGGGGAAATTATACTCTGTAGCTTTGCCACCAATTTTCAGGTTGTTTACGCGCACATGGTGGAGATGTATCATATCTTCACACTCTGCCCTGCCGTAAGACTACACATGTCTTGGCATTATCATTGCATTTAGCAAAGTCAGTAGCATTACAGGACTCAGACAGGAGTTGGCAGCTGAGCAGGTGGTCCGTCACTTGCGGCTCATCACCGCAGTCACACATCGCTGGGTTACTGTCATTGTAACCCCATTTCCACATCATTAATTTTGAATGACCAGTACCAGTGCGTAAGTGACTGATGCATTGCCAGATTGGCCACGGTTCATGGGCTTCAGCTGGGAGATGCTATTCAGGTTCGATATCCAGATGATGTGGCTCATTCTGTAGATGTGTCCTTTAGGTGTTAATTCTCCATTGTTTCATGCTGGAATTGGGAGGTTTGACAGTGTGCGGGAAGATGCATCTCGGCCAGTCTATTCTGAGCAGGATGATGCTGGAACAGTGGATGGCTAGGATCATTAGATTGTCTGCTTCTTTTGGCTCCATCTACGGTTGCTCTTCGTATGTCTGGAGACGCAATACCCGACAGCAGGTAAGGATTTGCACATTAATTGCCCATTAAATTTGCCGCAAAAAGTTAGGACTGGTAATTAAGAGTGTAAGTACCTTCTTAACGACATAATAATTGTTAACGTAATACCAATCAACCTCTCTGGCTCAGAAAGGGAACAATTTAGTCTCAATCCTACATGCAGTAAATTCTTCTTAGAGATATTAAAAATGTTAAATTTTTAATTATTACATTTTTTTTCTTACTTTTCCTTTCTGTCTCTTTTTCTCTCTCTCTTTTAATCCAAAATTTCTTTCCCTCTTTTTATTTCTCTTTCAGTACCTGATTTGACTCTAGTTCACCCTCCTTCTCTGTCGTTCCTCTGTTTCTTTCTCAATTCTTAAATCTCACTGGTTAAGGAGATAGACTGTTGGTCCCATCGTTCACTAAGGCCCCAGATGCTCCGTTGCCCTCGGCACCCCGTTATCAGCTCGCACTTCCAGCAAGTTATGGTGCAAAAGATTTTCGAGCTGAAGGGTGCAGGAAAGAAGTCCAACTAACTGCACAGACCGTTAGATGCTCCGCTCCAGCAAGATTTGGCCCATTATATAATTACCGTTTGGCTTCTCCATTCTCAAGGTGGAATGCATAGATCTTATCCGGATTGACCCTCAGTTGATTGGATATATAGCATTGTACCAGGCCAGATAGGGCATCGCTCAGGGTTACTTTGATCCTATCAAAAGTCTGGCTTTGAGGAGTAACACAAAGATCATCTACATATAGGAAACTTCTAGTCTCACTACTAACGGTGGAGGTTACTGAATGCAATACTATATGATTACTGGCATTTCACAGTAACTCTGTTTTGGTAAAAAAATTATCTTGTCACTTTTCATGATGGTATGGATAAGAAAAAGCCAAGAAAAATAGGATAGGAATTCTCCAAGATTACTTTCCGATGAAAGATAAGGATGGCAAGCTATAAAAGGCATTAAACTTAAAGCTCAGTGGATTTCTAGGTCATAGGATTAATAGGTCAAAGCAAAAGCACTTTATTTAGTTGTTAAATTACTTTTTTTTAATTCAACACCAGATAATAAAACATAATGGGTAAGATTTGTCTCCTTATCACCCTGTTGGTGCTCAAAGACAGGGCTGTAGTGGATGAGAAACAAAGGCCCCTGATATTAACAGGGAGGTGGGAAGGCAGCGGGGGGGGGGGGGGCGGGGGGTGCGACTGGGCGCGTGGGTAACCCGCCCAGTGAAATTGGTCCGTTCCCCATGCGATCACGGGTAAATTGAAGGCACTTACCGTGGCTTCCGAGTTTCCTGTCGTCAACCTGTGCAGCGGGCGGACTGCGTACCCCCATCACAGGCTGTCAGCTGGAGGAGCCCTGTTTAAAGGGGCAGCCCTCCAATGCTGCTCCTGCAGCAACTAACCAAAAGTACAGTATGGAGCAGACCAGGGGAAAGGCTGCTCCCAGATTTAACGATGCCTCACTCCAGGTCCTACTGGATGGGGTGAGGAGAAGGAGGGAGATTTTCTACCCAGTGGACGGGAGGAAATGGCCTGTCTCTGCCACCAAGGAGGCCTGGCTCGAGGTGGCAGAGGAGGTCACCAGCAGCAGCAATGTCTCCCGCACCTGGATACAGTGCAGGAAGCGCTTCAGTGACCCAACTAAGTCAGCCAAAGTGAGTAAACTTACTCATTCTCCTACACTCCGTCTTCCACATCACCACCCCCACCCCCCAACTTCTTCTGCACTGTCAACACTACTCTATCACATCATTCCTCACACCCACTCAAACCTCATCCTCAACTTACCTGCACTTACTCACCTCCCCAGTACTCATCCCACCACTACCACTCAACCCAATCCTCATACAATGTCATGGCTCTGTCTCATAATCACCCTCTGATGCATCTCTTTCACGGTCAGCCTCACTCAAACCAATGCATTCAGCAGTTGACCACGTCACCATCCCTCACTCACGCCTCTCTACTTTCTCCCCTTATAGGAGAAGAGAGCCCAGAATGCATGGGAGAAGGCGAAGACCGGAGTGGGCCACAACATCAGGTCGTCCTCACGGATGGGGAGCAGGAGGCTCTTTAATAAGCCGCACCCTCGAGTGCCTGTCCGTCGGGGACACCGAGACTGGCACCTGACAAACGGCTGGTGACAGAACTTTAACATTCAGCACTCACAATAGCAAATTATGTTAACATGCCTTGCCATCTTCAGCACCTCAACATCTATCATCATGCTTAATATTGGCTTCTGTTCTCTTACAGGGCCTTCAGCGACCGCCGTGACGGCAGAGGGCGATTCCTCAGAGGACCTGCCGGCATCTGAGGGGGCACAGTCACATCTGAGCAAGCCATCCACCAGCCCCGATACACACACCTCGGTGGGCCCCGTCCTCAGTTAGTTGGGGGTCGCACATGGTGAGTCACTGCACACATGTGAGCACGAGCAGACACTGGTGGCAGGGGCAGCTGTGGAGAGTCCGCATCAGTGGGAGCACTCTTCTCCAGGATCTGCTCAGCTGGACACAGATGCTGAACCCTGGGGCCATCCTTTAAAAGGAGAATGATCGAGGGGCAGCAGCACATTTGCGAGGTGCTAGAACAGGTGCCACCCGCACTCTCCACAATCGCGCAGAGGATGGAGGAGTCCAGCTCCTGCATGAGTGGAATGGTGGCACAGGTACAGGAGGGAATCTCTGAGATACTATCACAGGGACGTGAGGGCATCTCTGAGATAGTGTCGCGGGTAAGTGTGGGAATGTCTGCAATGGAGGGAAGGCTAGCCTACATCGAGCTTCAAGCACAGCTCACCAATGAGTCCATTCAGGCTCTGACAACGGCCCTTCGGACTCAGGGTGAGCAACTTTCTGCCGACTTAAACAGGCAGGCAGATACACTAGCATTGACCTTACAAGGCTTCACACATGTCCTCCAAACTGTCGTCCAGCAGAGTGGCAGGGGTGATGTGGGCCTGGCCGAGGAGAGGGATGATGGCGAAAGGAGTCATGGAAGTGGGGACGCCACTCAAAGCGCTCCCACGTCTCACCCGTTGCCACCCTCTCAACCAGTACCCGCAATGCTGCCTCTTCTCCAGGTTGTTGAGTCTGCCCCTGCACAGGTGCAGGTGGAGCAGTCTTTGGAGGGGCCCTCACGGGCACGGAAACCCAGAGGGCGTAGGCCCAAAGTATCTAATTGGTCAGGGCATGAACAAGAGCAACCTGCCACTACCTCTGCTGCAGCCACAGGGGATGCACCATGTAGGAGTAGTTGTAAGTGTAAGGCGAAGGTTTTGTCAGCACAAAGGGGATGCACAAGGGTTTTTGACAGTTTGTCATGTTTTTTATTTATATTTGATTTTTGTTAATGGCACATTAAATATTATTATTGTCACCACTACTGCCACGTCTTGGCCATTCTTGACTGGCTTGTGTAATAAGTCCCTTTCATGAGGTTCACCATGAACACCCACACTTGATGCCACCCATTGGGTCACCCTACAGTGGGTGTATGTGTAGTTGCACCACTATTTTGTGCAGGTGCCTGTGGCGCAGCACTGTGTTGTGGAGCTCCATGTGGCGGAGGTGGACGGCGTGCCTGGCGAGGCTGGTGATGTTGCTCGTCCTCGGATGAAGTGATGAATGCAGCTATGGCACCCCCCATCCTGACGGTGTGAGTTTGAGGGGGTCCGCAAAGTAGGTAAATGTGTTTGCACAGCAGAATTTAGGGTATAAATTAATAATTTTGATTGGATAGACAAAAGTGTTGCAGTCAAAACTTTGTCTGAAGTGACAGAGTGCCCTGCTGCAATAAATGAGGTGCTCCCCCCCAACTGTCAAATAATCCTTTGCATCTCCCACTTGCTGCTGGCTGAAACACATCGGCTCCAAGAGGGAGTGTTTCCCACAGCATGGGAAACACGCTAAGGATCCTTCAAAATTGCACCCCTGCCAAAATCTCCACTCAATGAGGTCTGTCAAGTACCTCAACTACCTAAATAACTATGTAAATTATCATTCTGCCGGCTTTAATTGCCAGTGCGCCCGCTTGGCCATCCAAAAATCAGCCCCAAAGTGTCTGTTCATCCCGCTCAGTTATTCCTGACTTTGCAACTCGCCAGATTTTCTGTTGGGGGGATCATTCCTGGCACCAGCGTTCCCTTCTGAAATCAGAGTCAAGTGATGCCATTATGTCAGTGATGCTATCTTCTGACCTTACCCCAGACTAATGCCACTCCCTGCTCTCACTCACCAAGTATGGTGGTACAAGTCTTGAGGTGGCCATTTCAAATGCTGACGCTTAAGTTGTATAGAGTTTTTGGAGACATTTTTCTTGCTGTAGCTTGTAGGTTTTTGATCTTAAAGTATATAAAGTACTTGTATTTGCTATTGTAGGTTCTGAGCTGTTAAGGGGCTTCTGGTATTGCAGTTGCTTCTTGATGGTGGTACTTCTAGGAGCCCCACTCTAGGAGGAGAAAGAGGATGAAGAAGTGGAGTCGGAGCAGAAGCAAACAAAGCTGCAGCTGGAGGAAGAGCAAATAGAAGAAAGTACTCTAAGGAATCCCTATCCTCCCAGTGGAATTTATAAGCCCAGAAAAACATAACTGCAGTTCTCTGAGGATCATTGTTTAAGGAGGCTTTGATTCTTCATGGAGTTAGCAACGGAGTTGTGCCACATCCTGCAAGAAGTCCTGCATCTAACTGCTACAGCATTGCCTGTTTCAGTCAGGCCCGCTACAACCCTGAACCTCTTTGCCTTAGGCTCCTTCCAGGCTGCCACAGGGGATAACAATAACATCATTCAGTCTGCAGTCTATGCTTGCATTAAACAGTTGACTGATGTCTTTTTAACCAGAGCAAACACATTCATCACTTTCCCATGGACAGCCAGAAGCAGCCAGATAGGGCTCTGGGATTCACACAGATTGCAGGATTCACCCATGTCCAAGGTATCATAGACTGCACCTATGTAGCCTTGCAGGCTCCTTCACACAATGGGACTTTGCCTTCATGAATCACAAAGGATTCCACTCTATTAATATGAAGCTGGTGTGTGATGACCAGCAACACTTTATGCAGGTCTGTGCCCACTTTTTTGGCAGCTGCCATAATGTTTTTATATTGCATCAATTGTCCATCTCCCCACCGTTTGCCCCTGCACAGCAAGTTGGAGACAAAGGCTATCCCTGCTATCTTAGGAACGCACGCTGGGCTGCGGAACTCCATTACAATCAGATCCATGGGTCAAGCCATCATCAAGCAGACCACTGGAGTTCACAAACAATGATACAGATGCCTGAACAAGTCTGGTGGTTTCCTGCAATACAGCTCAGAAGGAGTTTCCTGTGTGATTGTGGTTTGCTGTATGCTGCATAACTTTGCTATGTAACAGAGTCCCCTTTGGAGGAAGGTCTTCAGCGTGATGAGGAAGAGGACACTGATGACATGGAGGATGATGAAGAAGCGGGAGGGGTCCAACAGTTGCCTGAAGCCAGAGCTGTTTGGAAGCAACTCATTGAAAGGAACTTCGGCTGAACAATCTGTACTTATGACCCAGTCCTTTCACCCTACAATCAACAGCATCTGCCCAAATTTCAAATTTGTTATTCATGTCACCTAACATTGCATGATCACCAGTCACTACAGGAACAGTCTCTGCATGGAAAAAAAGTTTTCAAACAGCATTGTGGTTTTACTGGCCAACAGAAGGACTTTCAAACTATTTCTCACCCTAGTCAGTCCCTAGTGCCAGCCTGAAATGTTCTTTAACCTATTCTGGTGCTGCAGCATGAGAGGAGGGACATTGCTGTGGCTCTTCAGGAACTCTTCAGCTGCCTGTGGTTGGCGGAAAGGAGCTCTGGTCTGAGAGGACTTCAATAATTCCAATAACTTCAGCAATTATGCACAGAAATCATCTTTTCTTTTAAATGCTGGGTTGTGAAGACTGCATCATTGTCCTCTTCAGCAGAGCTAGGATGTGAGCAGACACTCTGGTTAGCTCTTCCCTCGGCACCTCCACCTTAACCTGCTCACTTGTGCTTACTGAATCCTCTAGTGCAGTCACCTCACTCTCACTAAGTCATACAGGATGCCAATTTCCGTGACTGTGCCTGACAGGGTAAGAGTGAGTGATGATGAATTATCATCAAGGTTTTCATCATCAGTCTGTCTGGCACTAGTGACCAAATCTTCTAATTGACCGAGAAGGGGAGAGGAAGTTCGGTTGGCCTTGGCGTGGGTTCCATCATATGGCCAGTTTAATAGGAGAAAGCAGGCATGCCAGTCTGGTCACCATATGTAGGATCAACTGGGGGCTCCAGATATTGGTCACAGCCTGGGCCTTTGAAGAATTCTGCCAACTTTACAAAGGCGCCAATAGGCCACTTAAAAATAGCATATCTGGCAAGGCTGCTGCAGAACTAATAAGCAGCTGATCTTCCACCCCCCCCCCCTTATTAGTCGCCCAGGATGAGCCAATATTTCAGCCAGCCGCCAGCTTTATGCAGATGAAGAAACCTCCCCTTGTCCCCAGATACTTCGATGGGATCAGCGGCAGAAATTCCCAGTGGGCAATCCTGACACTTAAGCCAGGGTTGGGATTAGGCACCCTGCAGAAGGAGCCTTGTGTTACAGCAGCAAAAAGGGACACAACCAAATTTCCAACGCTGTCCCAAACTGTGAATCATATCTTGAAGAATCCATGGTGGTCAATTTCCGCAGAGGTTCTCCTGTTCATCTGCTGTAAACCCTGGAAAAATGGCGTACATGGTGTTATGATGGATGAGCAGAGAACCTCCACAGAAATTCACCCCCTAAAGGCCAGAGCATGAAAGGGAAGAGCACCTGTTTTATTCAGGTGAGCAGTGCTACAGGAGTGAAGGGGCCAGAACCATTGTGAAATATATCATGGGATTTATTTAAATAAGAATGACTGATCTTTAATAAGAGGGGGGAATTATGAGTACTGCCTGCACTATTAGCTTGGCTTCCAAAAAATTCTGAAATATTTTTATTGCGGAATTGAGCACCTAGTGAATTGGACGTTTGGGCTTATTTGCCCAATTCTGCAATAAGTACACAGAATATATGTGTGCACTCTCTTTGCGAAATATCAAGGAATCAGCCATCCTATGGCAAATGAGGAAAGTTTTTCTAAATAAGTTTACATGATTTAGAAGCAACCTGTTTAAAATATCAGTTCCAGAGGAAAGAGAAAGAACAGAAATAAAAACAGACAATGCCAGGCAGCATCTGTGGAGAAAGAAACAGAGATAACGTTTCATCAGAACTGGAAGATGTTAAAGAGTTAAAGTTTTTAAGCAAATACAGAGCATGGGAAGGGGGGGGGAAGGGGAGGAAAGAACAAAAGGGAAGGTCTGTGATAGGGAAGAGGGCACAAGTGATTAAATGACAAAAGGTATGATGGTGCAAGGCAAGAAGGGTGGTAATGGGACAGGTTAAGAAACAAAAGATTGGGTCTGGAGAAGCTGTGACTGGGAAGGGAGGAGGTGAAGGGGCAGTGTTGCATCTCCTGCGCTTGCATGGGAAGGTGCCATGGGGAGGAGAGCGGGAGCTGGAGGAGTGGACTAGAGCGCTCCCTTCGGAGGGGAGGGGAGGGGGAGATGTGTTTGGTGGTGGGTTTGCGTTGGAGGTGGCGGAAATGGTGGAGGATGATCCATTGAATGTGGAAGGTGAGGATAGGGCGGACCCTCTTATGGTTCTGGGAGTGAGGGGAAGGGGTGAGGGCAGAAGTGCGGGAAATAGGACGTTCACAGCCAAGGGCCCTGTAAACTACAGTGGAGGGGAATCCTCGGTTGAGGAAAAAGGAAGACACCTCCTCCCTTCCCACCATCCAGGGCCCCAAACACTTCTTCCAGGTGAAACAGCGGTTTACTTGTACTTCTTTCAATTTAATACACTGTATTCGCTGCTCACAATGCGGTCTCCTCTACACTGGGGAGGCCAAACACAGATTGGGTGATCGGCTTTGCTCAACACCTCCGCTCTGTCCGCAAGTGTGACCCTGACCTGCCGGTCGCTTGTCATTTTAATTCCTCGTCCCACTCCCACTCTGACCTCTCTGTCCTCGGCCTCTTACACTGAACCAATGAAGCTCTACGGAATCTTAAGGAACAGCACCTCATCTCTCGTTTAGGCACTTTACAACCTTCCGGACTCAACATTGATTTCAATAACTTCAGATCATAACCACTGCTTTCATTTTATTGGTCAGCTAGTGCTGGTAATGGTTCTGCTCTTGCCATTCACAGCTACTCTTGACCCATCTTTTGTTTCTTAACCTGTCCCATCACCACCCTCCTTGCCTTGCACCATCATCCCTTTTGTCATTTAATCACTCTTGTCCTCTACCCTATCACAGACTTTCCCTTTTGTTCTTTCCTCCCCTCCTCTCACCACCCCACCTTTTCCCTAATTCTGTATTTGCTTAAAAACTTTAACTCTTTACTATCTTTCAGTTCTGATGAAAGGTCTTCGACCTGAAACGTTAACTCTATTTCTTCCTCCACAGACGCTGCCTGACTTGCTGAGCTTCTCCAGCATTTTCTGTTTTTATTTCAGATTTCCAGCATCCGCAGTATTTTGCTTTTGAGAAAGAACAGAAACTGCACTGATCACAGTTTTCTAAACACATTGCAGCCTTTGAAATACAGAGCACTCATAGTCAACCTTATGCAATGCAGATCCAATGAAAAGTTTGTGATATTTCTTAATAAATGCTGGGGTAAAATTACTTTAGGCCCAAGCTGGAAGGCTCGAGCAAAATAGAGCCTCAGGCTTCATTAATATTATTCGGGTGAGCTGCCAGCGCATGACATGCCTCCACAGGCAGCTGGCCCATGGTAGGTCCTGGGCAGGGGGGGGGGGGGGCGGTGAGGGGGTGGAGCAGCAACAGGTGTAGAGGACGATCGAGGTGGTGTCAGGAAGCACTCCTGCTCCTCCTCCTAGCTCCACAGGAACGTTTTTTTTTAAACTGGCCTTTTGGTGGTGGCCACTTCTTAGGCCTCAGCAGCCACTGAAGAATTATCAACAATTTTACAACACCAAGTTATAGTCCAGCAATTTTATTTTAAATTCACAAGCTTTCGGAGGCTTCCTCCTTCCTCAGGTGAACGTTTGTTGGAAACAAACGTTCCAACAAACGTTCCAACAAACGTTCACCTGAGGAAGGAGGAAGCCTCCGAAAGCTTGTGAATTTAAAATAAAATTGCTGGACTATAACTTGGTGTTGTAAAATTGTTTACAATTGTCAACCCCAGTCCATCACCGGCATCTCCACATCATGAAGAATTATCAGCAGAGTAGGCCCGCTGCCTGCTCTGCTCTGCACTGTCCAATTTGGCAGAGGGGTCCTAAAACTAGGCGTTAGGCCCCTCATTAACACATGAAAAGGGCCCAGTGCCTGTTTTAGGTGACTGCTAGGGTTGTCTGAAAAATCGTCCAACTCAATTTCAGATTGGCCGTCATTTAGGCATCTTGGGACGCAGGACATTGGTCCCCGAAGTTGGCCCTCATTGAACCTGTTTTACACTCGTAAAATGGGAACAACAAGGTCCAATTCCTACCCGGCTGTCAATAATTGTGTGCAAACCGCAGTGACACGATGATATGCAAAACTACATTTTTACAAGATTTGCAACTTCAGTGGGGCCAAAAAACTCACAGTATTAGATCAATTGCTCATTATACACACCACCTCATTTTCCTTTCACCAATGCAGTACACCACTGAAGGGTCAGCCTAGATTAAGTGGGATTTGAACCCACAGCCTTCAATAATATCAGAGGCAAGAGTGCTACCACTGAGCCAAAGTTGACACTACAGATATGCCTGTCTCATCTCTGCCCTGGCACTGGACAGGAGCAAAACACCCAACGTGCACTGCTCCTGTCCAGACCAGGGAGCACCAAGGATTTCCTGTCCTGGGCCAGGAAAGTGAGGCCCAGCTGCAGGTCTCTCATGGCCTCAGTGATCGGGACCTTCTGACAGCTGATGGAAATTCGCAGCCTGAAGATCCCGATTTGACTTTACAATCTTCAGAAAACTTCAACTTATATAGGTTTCTGGATATGGTCTAGAAATATAGCATGTTGCAGGAGATCTGAAATAAAAACAGAAAATACTAGAAACGTAAAGTAAGTCTGCAGTTCTGAATAGGGAAAAAACAGACCAATCCAAACTTGATGTAGACTTCATCTTCTGCCAGAATTGTGTTCTGATGAAGGATCTATATCTGAAACCGAGAGTTTTTTTTCCTTGTGTGGATCTTTCCACATTAGCTACTTTTACATTCTTTTGTTCTTTCGTTGCCTTTTCATTATGTGACTGGGATGATCTTTTATATTATCAATTTCTATTAAGAGGTTTCCAGGTTATCCAACCCACTAACTGTCATTGGAGTATCTGCTGTTTCTTTTCCCCTGCTATTTTTAACCGTACTAGGGACTTACTTAACTTGCAGTTTTCAGTTCTGGCAAAGGACCTATGCCCAAAATGTTAACCTGTCCTTTCTCTGTAAATATGATAAACTGACCAGCTATGTATTTCCAGCATTTTCTGATTTACTTACATTGCAGTCTTCTTCATATTATATTTTTGGCTTCACATCAATCAGCCTTCTAATCCTTGGCTGGCTGGGAATATATGAACTTCCAGATGTGTACATTTATCCAGTGTTCTGGGGATCTTGTTGATGAAATAAGCTGCTATTCTTCAGACCAACTTCTCAATGTACTGTCCTTTTTTTATTACTGCCATTCTATTATGTCCAGGCTACTGTTTTGGTTACTGTTTAAAGCAAAGGAGGACTTTGTTATACAGTCAGGTTAACAGATGATTCTTGGTAAGTTTTAGCGATGTGTTTTTGGGTTATTTTGTTGGGTTTTATGAATATTCAGGTAAATTCTAATCTGACTTTCAAATATTTGAAATTTAGATCCTTTAATATAATCACATTTTAAGGTCAGAAATTCAATATATGAAATTGAAGTACAGCAGTCAATGGGTCAAATTTATTTGTTCATGAATATGGTCCAATTCACTTCAAATTCTGAATTTGTTTTGGTACTCATCTCTACAAGATTTGTAAGGACAGACTTTTCATAGCTTCTGACGCAAGTCTATTTTGTTTAAAGTAATGACTCAGATCTCCCCCCGACAGTGCTAGCAGCAGTTCCCACTGAGATCTCTGGCATATGTAAACTGTTACATTATCAACAGGATGCTGCAAATTACGTGACAGCAAGCAAGTCCTAATCATTGCAATGGGAAAGGAATTTATTCAGTACAGCCACTTCAATTTAATCCCTGATAAATACTGGTTTCATTGTAATACCAGTATATACATTCAAAACACTGTACAAATATGGGTAATGTATGACTTCAAAAGCCTTCTGCTTCTCCCACTGAGATCAACTGGACTTAGATTATTAACAGATGATGTTCTCATTTTCTGAACACATTAGATGTACCAGTGGCTAGCAAATTTCAACCAGACTGGCCTCAATAGCAGTTTCTCTTCCTTTGGAATATCTGTGCAGCTCATCTAAGCAGAATTCTCTAACCCACAGTTCATTAGTGCCAGTAAACTCGGTTCAGTATTTCTTTTGGAAAATACACAGGTAAGAGAATTAAAATGAGACCATCCTATTGCTTAAAAGTTGTGATATCATTGCCCAACAAACACAACGGCCACTGATTTTATGGAAAGTCGTGAGCAGCTTAGCTGTCGGGTTTTCAGCCATCCCAAGCCAGACCCAATAGTGTCTTAGTAGGTCTGGCAGGGCAGTCTGAATACAATGACCCCAAATTTTCCATTTCTAGATGCAAGCACTGAAATTGTCAGAATTTTGTGCATAGGTATGGAAGGGAGGAACATACAGAGAACTATCAAAATATTGTTCTTTTGGAATTCAGCATTCATGAAAGAAAAACATGAACATATGCTTTTAGTGGTTGGTTGAAGTCCTAGCTACAGAAATTAGACATCTGACATGTACCAATTATTTGTGAACACACATAAACTGCGGTAAGTTTCTGATCCTCACTGGGTCACTGGGACAAGGCAATGAACAAAATCTGGGTATTTCTTCAGAGAGAGAGAAAAATTGGAAAATGAATCTTGCAATGCTACAGTGTATTTCTTGGTGCCTAATTACACAGTGTTACATGCCTATTTATTAACTAGTCTCTTTTCCATAGGTAGAACCAATACCAGGAAAATATTAAATGTATAGAATTGTGATTTTGTTTAATCACTGCTTGAAGAGGAAGATAATCTTTCTTGGTGCTGATAATGCAAATTTAACCCAATTTGGCTCAGTATGTCCCCTTTATACCACAAGCTTCCTATGTTGAGGGTGATCTGGGTATGGAAATCCATTCGCGCTTTCAGGGCGGACTGGCTCCCCCGAAAGAGTGCAGGATTCTTCAGGATTTTCACGTATAAAGGGGGACGGCAAAAATCACAGCACTATGGATCCGTTCATTGAGGCACTTGGGAAATCTCCCATTTTCCATATGGCCAGTCCACCCCTGAGCAATTATGGACACAAAAGGCATATGCCATGTAGAAAATTAGGCCCAACTTCTTTTTTATTTCATGACAGTTGGAACTAAAACAAAAGATAATTTATTCATGAAAAAAATCTCATATAGCGCATTAAGAAAATGGAGCAAATTCTGCTGTGTTTGCTGTAGATCGCCGATGTGCATGGATCCTGCTTGTGGAGGGAAGAGAAATATTTTGCTTAGATACAGATAATGCTATCAGCTATGAAAGCCTAGCACCTTAACTATTGGAACAACAAAGGCCTGAAATTTGGGGCTCGATTTAACCAGGCCTGCGGGTTTCCAGCGGGTTGGGTTTCGGGAGCGTGGTCAACACGCTCGGTGAAATTAGTGGGTTGCCCGCGCGATCGTAGCAGGCAACCCACTAATAGGAATCAATTACCTGCTCCTCCGGGGTCCACGCTGCTGGTCTGCGCGTCGGGCGGGCTGGGCATGCGCAGTACGATATGTCAGCTGGAGGCTCTCTAGTTAAAGGGGCAGTCCTCCACTGACAGATGCTGCAAACAATGGGACAAATTGCAGCATGGAGCAGCCCAGGGGGAAGGCTGCTCCCAGTTTAATGATGCCTCACCCCAGGTATCATCAGATGGGGTGAGGAGGAGGGCGAAGACAGAGATCTTCCACCCGGCGGGCGGGAGGAAGCGGACAGCCTCTGCCACCAAGAAGGCCTGGCTCGAGGTGGCAGAGGGGGTCACCTGCGCAACCAACATATCGCCCACCTGCATACAGTGCAGGAGGCGCTCCAATGACCTCAGTAGGTCAGCCACAGTGAGAACACGAAGTCTATCCCCTACACTCCATCTGCCACAACACTGCCCCAACCCCACATCTCCTTCGGCACCGCCAACACTACTCTGTCACATCACCCCTCATACCCACTCAAACCCCATCCTCATCTTACCTCCACCTACTCACCTCGCCAGTACTCATCCTGCCACTAACACACGACCCAATCCTCATACAATCTCATGGCTCGATCCCATACTCACCCTCCCGTGCATCTCCCTCACGGCCAGCCTCACTCAACCTGCCACCACCTGTGCTGCAGCCACAGGGCATGCATCACATATGTGCAGTAGGCAGCGTAAGGCAAATGTTTCGTGAGCATGAAGGGGGTGCACAAGGGTGTCGGAGGGTTTGCCATGGGTGTTACCCATATTGAATTTCAGAGCAACAAACAGCACACATTATATTGGCACCACCACTGCCATGTCTCCGCGAATCCTGTCTGTTGTGTCCAATAATGCCCGCTCCTGGGTATCACTATGAGGACCCACCACTGATGCCACCCATCGTGTTACTGCAGAGTAGGTGCAGGTGTATTTGCAGGGCTCTTCCGCGCAGACGACTGAGAGACATCCGAGGTGTAGCCGGCTGCACCCTGGAAGGATGCGGAGGAGAAGTTGTGGAGGGCAGTGGTGACTTTGACAGCGACAGGTAAGCAGTTGGTGCTGGGGCCAGCCAGGAGCCGCTCGGCATGAAAGAGCCTGCAGATCTCCACGACTACATGTCGAGCGAATCTGCGCCTCCGTGTGCACTGCTGCTCAGAGAGGTCCGGGGAGCTGCGCCTCGGTCTGTGGACCCTGTGGCGAGGGTAGTGCCCTCTGCGATGTGTCTCTCTCTGCGGTAGCCCTCCCTCCTGCTGTGCAGGTGGGCATGCGACAACCCCATGTTGGGGGGCTCCACGTCTCTGCGGCGGACGGCGTGGACTGCAAGGCTGCTGTCGCTGGTCATGCTGTGCGTCCTCCGAGGGTGTCCACGCACCACCCATCTGGCAGGTGTTGGTCTGAGGGGTTGCGCAGGGTAGTTGGGTGGTTCCTCGGACTGGGGCTGCAGTTTCGTGTCGGTCTGTCCTCTGGCTTGGCGGGGGGTGGTGGGGGGCAGGGGTTGCCCTATGTGACGCGGTGGCCTCCTGCGTGGGTGAGGGATCTCCCCCGTGGAGTGCACCTTGGCACCTGCCACAGGCTGCTGGCTGCAACATGCCTGGTTGGAGAGAGACTGTTTCCCCCAGTGTGGGAAACACACTGCAGTGAAGGTAAAATCCCTCACTTCCTCTTTTGACAGCTGATTCAGCTCATTAACTGACCTCAACAAGCAAGGTAAGTACTCTCAAGTGGAACCCCGCTGGCTTTAATTGCCTGCGGGATTCCCACCAGCGGGGGCCACGCACGCAGCCCCGCACGTCAGCGGGGAACCCGGAAGTGGTCGGGATCGCGGCGCGATCCGGTCACGTGACCTCATATCGGGATTTTCGGGGCCCCCCCGCTGGAAACCCGACCCTAAAATCGAGCCCTTGTTTGCAAAAAATCCAAAGGAATTCAGATAATCTCAAATACCAGACGACCAGACATCCTTAATATCAAAGTTTGTTTCTGTTAAAAAGAATATTTTTTGCAAATCCTTAATGAGTCAAAATGTAATCAAACATTATTATGTTTTGAGAAATTTCTGAAGACTCGGTCATTGTTTTTATTTCAGATGGATTTTAGATTTAATGGCGTCAAATCTGAGGCAAACTATTTGGGCTCTTCATTCTTTTGCTCGCACACTTTTCTTGAATACTGTCCAGCTGATAAAGATGATTTCAGTTATCAGTTCCTCAGACCTGCCATGATGTTATATTTAGAAGTATGTATCAATGAGATTTCCAGTTTAAAATATTTGCCTTGACAAATTACAAGACATCAGGCTAATCATTGCAATGAGAAAGGTACTTATTCAGTACTTAGTCTATTAAAATAAACAGGTTGGTCTCTCATCTAAACACTTTAAGCATTTGTTCGCAAATATTCAAGGAGCATAATTTCAAGGCAATTGTGTTTAGAAATATGCAACAAAAAAGTCAACATTTTTTTCACAGAATGTCTCTACTACAGCGCATTGGTTGCATTAAGCAGAATATCATTATTAATGGTAGCAGCTCTGGGTGGAGTCTCACAGGAATCAGTATTAGAGCTGTTACTCTTCACGATATATATCAATGATCTGGATGATTGGGGATACCGTTGGCAAATTCACAGAAGACACAAAAATCTGTACTGGTGTCAGAGCCTTTGAGGAAAAGAAAACATTACCTCTGGTCATTGTTATCTCCTGGAACTCGTTCCTGATCACCTGCAAGGGGGAAAGAGGAATTTCCCAGAATTATTTTTTCCCTGGATTGGCCTAGGGGCTTTTTTTTATCTGTTTTTTTACTTTGCTTCTCCCAGGCTGCTGTTGAGTGGAGACTATTAATTGGTTTAAATATGGCTGAATAGGACAGACTCGATGGACCAGCTGTTCTTTTTCAGTCCGTCTTTTTCATATGTTCTGTATTTATAGATTAGTTCTTCCAATTCACATGCCTAATAAAATGACATACTGTACCATAAGACCATAAGAGATAGGGAGCAGGAGTAGGCCATTCGGCCCCTCGAGCCTGCTCTGCCATTTAATGAGATCATGGTTGATCTGATTTTTACCTCAACTCCACTTTCCCGCCCTTTCCCCATATCCTTTGACTCCCTTGCTGATCAAAAATTTGTCTAACTCAGCCTTGAATGTATTCAATGACTCAGCCTCCACAGCTTTTTGGGGTAAAGAATTCCAAAGATTCACGACCCTCTGGGAGAAGAAATTCCTCCTCATTTCCGTTTTAAACAGGTGACCCCTTATTCTGAGACTATGCTTCCTAGTTTTAGATTCCCCCATGAGGGGTAACATCCTCTCAGCATCTACCCTATCGAGTCCCCTCAGAATCTTGTAAGTTTCAATAAGATCTCCTCTCATTCTTCTAAACTCCAATGAGTATAGACCCAACCTGTTCAATCTTTCCTCATAAGACAATCCTTCCATACCCGGAATCAACCTAGTGAACCTTCTCTGAACTGCCTCCAATGCAAGTATGTCCTTCCTTAAATAAGGGCACCAGAACTGTACGCAGTATTCCAGGTGTGGTCTCACCAGCACCCTGTATAGTTGTAGCATGACTTCCCTGCTCTTATACTCCTTCCCCCTAGAAATAAAGGCCAATATTCCGTTTGCCTTCTGGATTACCTGCTGCACCTGCATGTTGACTTTTTGTGTT
Source organism: Heptranchias perlo (assembly GCF_035084215.1). Classification (NCBI taxonomy): domain Eukaryota; kingdom Metazoa; phylum Chordata; class Chondrichthyes; order Hexanchiformes; family Hexanchidae; genus Heptranchias; species Heptranchias perlo. The sequence continues at coordinate 50,271,046 of NC_090329.1, forward strand.
TCATGTACGAGGACACCCAGATCCCTCTGTACTGCAGCATTTTGTAGTATTTATCCATTCAAATAATATTTTGCTTTTTTATTTTTCCTCCCAAAGTTGATGACTTCACATTTTCCCACATTATATTCCATCTGCCAAATTTTTGCCCATTCACTTAACCTGTCAATATCCCTTTGCAGACACTTTGGGCCCGATATTAGGAGGGCGGCGGGTTCACAGCGGGGGGTCGACTGGGCGCGTGGGTAACGCGCCCAGTGAAATCGGGGTGCTCCGCACGGAATCGCAGGCTAATTGGAGCCACTTACCTGTGCTTCCGGGTTTCGCGCTGGAAAGCTGCGCAGCGGTCGGTCTGATAGGCTGTCAGCTGGAGGAGCCCTATTTAAAGGGTCAGTCCTCCACTGACTGATGCTGTAGGAAATAGGAAAAATTACAGCATGGAGTAGCCCAGGGGGAAGGCTGCTCCCAGGTTTAATGATGCCTCACTCCAGGTATTATTGTATGGGGTGAGAAGGAGGGGGAGGACAGAGGAGGTCACCTGCACCACCAACATATCGCGCACCTGCATACAATGCAGGAGGCGCTTCAATGACCTCAGTAGGTCAGCCGAAGTGAGTACACTTACTCATTCCCCTACACTCCGTCTGCCACATCACCGCCCCCACCCCACATCTCCTTCTGCACTGCCAACACTACTCTATCACATCACTCCTCACATCCACTCAAAGCTCATTCTCATCTTACCTGCACTTACTCACCTCGCCAGTACTCATCCCGCCACTACCACTCAACCCAATCCTCATACAATCTCATGGCTCTATCTCATACTCATCCTCTCATGCATCTCTTTCACGGTCAGCCTCATTCAACCTGTCACTAACTGTGCTGCAGCCACAGGGCCTGCATCACATATGTGCAGTAGGCAGCGTAAGGCAAACGTGTTGTGAGCATGAAGGGGATGCTCAAGGGTGTTTGAGGGTTTGTCATGGTTTTTACTGCTATTTAATTTCTGACCAACTCACATTACATATTATATTGTCACCACTACTGCCACGTCTTTGCGAATCTTGTCTGGTTTGTGCAATAATGCCCTTTCCTGAGGATCACCATGAAGACCCACAACTGATGCCACCCATTGTGTCACTGCAGAGTGGGTGTAGGTGTATTTGCAGGGCTCTTTTGTGCAGACGACTGAGAGACGTCGGCAATGTCCCCGGTGGCACCCTGGAAGGATGCGGAGGAGAAGTTGTTGAGGGCAGTGGTGACTTTGACAGCGACAGGTAAGAAGATGGTGCTCAGGCCAGCAGGGAGCAGCTCGGCATGAAGGAGGCTGCAGATGTCCACGACTACTTGTCGAGTGACTCTGAGCCTCCGTGTGCTCTGCTGCTCAGAGAGGTCCAGGAAGCTGAGCCTCAGTCTGTAGACCCTGTGGCGAGGGTAGTGCCCTCTGCGACACATCTCTCTCTGCCATTGCCCTCCCTCCTGTTGTGCAGGTGGATGTGTCACAGCACTGTGTTGTGGGGCTCCACGTGTCAGAGGTGGACGGCGTGGCCGGCGAGGCTGATGATGCTGTTCGTCCTCTGAGGACGTCATGACTGCAGCTATGGCGGCCCCCATTCGGAAGATGTACATTTTAGGGGGTCCGCAAGGTAGGTAAATGTGTCTGGACACCGGGGTAAGTGTGCAAGTTGGTGAATTTTATTGTTGGGAGGAGGGTGGTGGAGGCCAAACTTTGTCCAAAGTGACAGAGTGACCTCCTGCAATGAGTGAGGGTCTCCCCTCCCCACCTGTCAAATGGACCTTTGCAGCTGCCACAGGCTGATGGCTGCAACACGTCCATTTCAACTGGGAGTGTTTCCCCTAGTACGGGAAACAGTCCCAGTTGTTTGGAAAATCCAACCACTCCGAAAATATCATGTTAATCAGGTCTCTAAATGACCTGAAGTACCTAAATGATTACCTTAAGTGACACCCCGCCGGCTTTAATTGCCGGCGGGAGTCCCACATGCGGGGGCTGTGCGCGCATGTCAGCGCGTCACTGGGGAACCCGGAAGTGGACGGGTTGGAGCCGGGCTCCAGACCTGCCCCAGGAATCCCCGATTTTCGCAGCCCCCCCGCCACGAATGCACCCGCTCGGGGGTGCAAAAATCGAGCCCCCTGTGTCCTCATCGCTACTTGCTTTTCCACCTATCTTTGTATCATCAGAAAATTTGGCCACAAGACACTCTGTTCCTTCATCCAAGTCATTGATATATATTGTAAATAGTTGAGGCCCCAGCACTGATCCCTGCGGCACCCCACTAGTTACAGATTGCCATTTTGAAAATGACCCTTTTATCCCGACTCTTTGTTTTCTGTTAGTTAGCCAATCCTCTATCCATGCCAGTATATTACCCCCAACACCATGAGCTCTTATCTTGTGCAGTAATCTTTTATATGGCACCTTATCGAATGCCTTTTGGAAATCCAAATATACTGCATCCATTGGTTCCCCTTTATCCACCCTGCCCGTTACTTCCTCAAAGAACTCTAATAAATTTGTCAGACATGATTTCCCATTCATAAAACCATGTTGACTCTCCTTGATTGTATTATGAGTCTCCAAATGTCCTGTTACTACTTCCTTAATAATGGATTCTAGCATTTTCCCAATGACAGATGTTAGGCTAACTGGTCCAGAGTTACCTTCTTTCTTAGCCTTAACTGTACCTTAACAGGAATTCATATATTCCCCCCAAATGTTTTTAAGCCTATAATTGTTAGCAATACATTTACTTGGTAACTTTTCCATTTCTGTAGAAATCAGATTATCTGTAAATATTTTGGCCATAATCATCAAAGTCATGTAATCAGCTTCAAAAAGGCAGAAAAATGAGTTTTGAGCAAAAACCTGGGTCTGATTTAATTCCTACCAGCATGTACCGTTCACCCTGTGGGTAGGAAAAAATTATCTGTGCAGTCACAAAATTCACCAATTAAGCCAATTATTTTTGGGAGTGGGGCAGTAGTTTACTTTAAATTATATCTGACCATCTGCTTCTTTCTCAATCACTTCCACATGTGCAGAATTCAAACCAAATGGTTTAAAGCCCCGGTGTTGAATCACCCGATTTCTGCAGCAGACTCCAGGTCAGTTAACTAAACTTCCAGATATCCTCAGACAGCACAAAACGTAACAAAAAGACTGGGAGAATGAGAAAGAAATGAGAGAAACTCGTGAGAGAATAAGTGAAATGAAGGAAAGTATAAATTAAGAATAATAAAATTGACCTGAGATGAAATTTAAAAATATTTAACAGGAGTTATGCTATTTACATAAAATTCCCTTGCCCACGCATCCAAAAAATGAACACCAGCCAAAACCCTGTAAATGCAACATTTCTGATATTTAATAAATACTGAGCCAAAATGTTCTACCAACTGTTTATGTATTTTTAATCTCTTTCCCCCAATTTTGTCCCTTTCTCTCTTGAAGAAGTTAAGTCATGTTGGACTGGGACATGGCTCTATCTGCACCCATCAACCTCCTATACCTTCATCAAGTCAGCCTAGACAGTGAATGTCACCAGACTGTTCACCCATGGGGGCCATCAATGCAGAACTTGATCTTGATCACACCCTAGCTCATGAATGCTGAAGCTAATTGTAATTCCGCAACTGCTGAGATCATCTATCTCAGCAGACACTAGGGAGTGAATCTGGGACTTTCTGGTTTATATGACAAAGTGCTACACCAAGTGGTGCCTTTACCTGCTATTCATCAGGGGAGCTGTGGCAACTGGTTATAGGAAGTCCAGCCAAAGCTTTACTACGACCAAATTCGCTTGTCTTTTTCAGACAGTAAGATCCTTTAAATAACTAATGTTCAATCAAAACATCGAAGAAATCATCGGCAAAATACAATAGTTACAAATCATACCCTTCAGTGAGGGGTGGCTCACTGAATCAGGTGATTAGCTGCAATAATGACAATTTTGTGTGCTGCTTCATGCAGTAATAATGTGGACAATTTGTCAACACAAACGATCATCTCCTCAGAATCTAATCTATTATCAGATCGAAGGATATAGCTCAATGCCATTTCCACCTGATAATGGGAATGAAACAGGTCAGTAATGTGTGAACATGTAAGTAAGCTCTCTAAGTAGATAAGGTAGGTCATTGTGTTATCTTCATGATTGATTCATTAATTTATC